>NC_090597.1:1521796-1849296 GCF_000497125.1 Spironucleus salmonicida
ATTTGAGTTGTTTTATTTTAAATATGAAGTTATCTATGAATTAATATTATCATTCTTATATAAATCTCTCATTAATTAGTAGTTTTCCAATATATTCCGGTTAACTTTTAAAATATAAATTTGTAATTTCGATTCAGTTAATTATTAAATAAGTGATATATTATTAACATAAATTTATTCTAAATAATAAGGAAATTTGTTCTAAAGGGTATCAATGACTAATTAATCGTAAACAGTTTTAAGTGTAATAACTACTGATTAAATAGTCAAAAACCACGGTTAAAAACATTATTATTTCTGTAAATCTACTTTCGCTTACTAGTATTTTTGCTATTTTTCATCTGAAATAATTTGTAATTATGAAATATCTAATAAAATGCTTTAACAACAATCTTGTTACAAACATAATCTTTTACATTTTGGATTTATTTACCACATATAATCACTTATTGGTGAAACTTGATAATCAATAACTTTTGGAATGATAAGTTTTTAATCCATTTTTTATTATTATTATGCACATTTTATTCCATAATTTATATCTTCAAATCCATAAAACGAATACTATATTTACTCATCAAAATAAACAACATCAGGACCTTTAAAAGATTACATAATAGTAGTCAAACTATATTCAAATAATTATATAATTTCTAACTTTAATAATTTATAAAGTGGATTTTTCGGACTTACTAATTTATCTAACTATAAAAGGGAGCTTTTATAACACACATTTTATAAATAAGTACTATTAGATATCTTTGTAATTGGATTTGAAAAATCTATAATTTCATTAGAAGTTATATTTGTATCATATACATTAGTTCTTTATATGAAATATTCTTTATCCACTTTTATACGAGGAAACTAAATTTCTGGGAGTTATTAATCAGTTAATTTATTTGAATACTAAAAAACAAAACTAACCGAAAGTTTGGTTAAACAAATTTAATCTTTCAATTTTTCAATAACTAAAACTTCTTTAGTTTTTGGAAAATATCCTACTAACTCTACTATTTGGTATTCTAAAAATCCATTACAAGATATATAACCAATACTAGATTTTAATACTAACATTGGATTAGTCATAGACAGATTGTAAGGTTTAACATTAATATCTACTTATTATATTACCTATCTAGGCTATTATCTTGAAAACTAAACAAGATTTACAGGAACATTTATTTTTACTGTTTTGTTCATTTGCGAATATCAGTTATAATTATTTTTATATATAATACAACATTTCAAAATATGGACTAAACCCTTAAACGCAAAATTCCTCTCACTGTGCAATAAAAATAGCTAATAAAAACCTCTGAATCAAGACCATCAAGAACTTTTGCCATACTATCTAAAAACTAATGGAAACCACTATAAAAAAAATTTTTCCAGATATAATCAGATTATAAACCTTTAGAAACTAAGATGGATTTTATAGGTCGAGCCCCAACTAGGATTTAAGAATGTAGGTAAGTTCTATCAACAAACTTCCATGGGTAATAAGAAATTAATGAAAATTGCGAATCTTCAAAGATTTTGTTTGGTGAACATGAAACTATATAAATATAACGGGGATTTTCACCATCCTAAAGTAGAATGATTAGCAGGACTTATCTTAAAAAAATTGTATCAGATGTACAGTCTCCTATATCTTTTGATCAAAAATCAAGTATTTTTCCTTTTCCTTTACACTAAACAAGCGATGAATTAAATAAAATGATTAAAATAGGTATTTGTAATGCCAGTTTTTAGTATTAATAATAAATCTTTGGAAAAAAACTTAATGAAAATAGTAACCTAACGGATGTATAGACTGAAATCATATCAATATAAAAACTTTAGGAAGATGCAGAATTAATTGCTTAATAAAAAATAGCCTATTTATCATCATAGATCGAACGCTCAGAAATTTAAAAAATAACTAATATATTTTACAGAGCAATAATAGAATAAATTTCTGTAAACGATTTTTTTAATTAATAAATTTCACTTGGACAATCTATTTTCTTTGATCCGAAAATTTAGGATATTAATATACGAATTGTCAATTATCTTTAAAGACTTGACTTTATTTAGTAGATAAAAATTGCCTTTATTAACAACCCATAATAAAATAAATAAATCTACTTATTATAATTATTATGTTTTGTTCAATAAACTAATATCTAATTCTCAGCAGATTTCAATTAAGTTTAACTTAATATATAAATAGATAATTTTACTCCACATATATCTGTTATTTTATCTACATTTATTAGGTTAAATCCAAAATATACTGTTAATATCCTTAAATCTTCTATCGTATTTTTAAAGAAATAAGTTTAATATCTATAGTCAGCTGAGTAATAAAAGCATAGAATAAGATAAAATTATGTAGATGAGTTATTAGAAACTAGTGATGAAGACATATATGATGAATTTCCGAATTATATTGATACTAATCTTCGTGGTATGTTATTGCAAACTACCAGACAAAATAATATTGCGCAATTGGATCATGATACTGTAATAATTGCAATTTAGGATAAATTTATGAAAGGATTTGTCAACTAAGATAGATCATTAGGATAATTATTTTCTAATATGGATAATAGCATTTACATACTTTTTTTAATATAATAATGTATTTTTTGTCTGGTATAAAGTAATTGCGGGCTGTAGTTAGCAAAAACTTAAATTCCACTGCTGATTGGAATCATGGAAGAATTAAATGAATTTATTGAAGAAAAAACAACTCTGAAATTTTCAGCTTAATTTCTTTTTCTCTTAAACTAATTGATTTTACCACCACATTAAGATTATTTATTTCCTGATGCTGTTAAATATACTCCATCAAGCGAAGGATATATTAATAAGTTACAGTTTATTTTTAAGTAAATATTAAAATCAGAGTGAAAATTTTATTATGTAACATATATATTTATTTTTATATTTTCTATTTATTAAATGACAAGCTAAACATTCAAACTACCTATAGAAGTTGATGCATTTCACGTGTCAACCTATGAGTTAATTCAGACTGAAAGTGGATCATCTTAAAATTAATTGGGAAAGATCAGTGGATTGTTGGCTAGGAAAATGCCCAAAGGTATGACAGACTACCCAGTTAAATCATCTATGTGTACTACCTATCACAAATATCGAAGAATACCAAATTAATATTATAAAACTAGAGATTTGCTGGTAATTGACTCCTTGTATAAGCAGAAGTCGATTAAAACACCAACACCGCCTCCGCCACCAAGAGAAAAATGTAACTAGTCCGATAAAGGTATTTAAACCTCTAATTTGGATATAGAATAATATGGAATGTCTAGAAGAGCCTGTTCTAGAGTCTGGTAAGGCCTGAAAATCAAAAACAATGAATTTTCTGCTTCTCTAGATTTCCAATTTGAGCGAAAAAGAAAAGGATGGGAATTGTGATATTATTATATATTAATATATATATTTCACCATACAAATATGTTGGCCTACCAAGAACTTGTTAATCGCGAACTCACACAGCCTACATCACCCCAAGCGCAAATTTAGACTCGATAAACGCTTTTAACAATTCTACACCCGCTTTCTCAGTACCCTCTTTTTCTTAATTCCGTAGTTGACGAGTACCCGGATTTGAAGTAGATTTATCTCCAAAAAATCAAATTCCCCATATCCTTAAAGGAAATCAAGTCCAAACTGTAGCCTAGAACGCTCAAATACAAGTTCGTCGGCGAGGTATTCAGGGACCTCGTTTTGCTGCTCGAGAACTGCAGAGAATTCAACGCAGAAAACGACCAGCTTCTACTGGTAGCTGAGCAGTTTGAGTAGGCGATTCAGATTCAATTGAATGAATTTTGCAAAAAACTTAACGCTGTTTCTGTCGATTATAAATAATTAAAAGATAATATATTTAAGGAGTTCGAGCCTTTTCCGCTCCCCCAATAAGCAAAATCGCCAACGGAGCAAGATTTCTAACAGTTTTAGACGAAATTCAATGCGCTGATTCCTGAGCAGTAGGGCAGACTTCTTGCCATTATCGCAGACGAATTGGAGGAGTTTGAAGGGGGAGATTTCGTGCTAGAATTCGGAGAGGAGAATGGAAAGATTTTCTGGTGGATTTGCGGGCAACTCGATGAAATCGGAAAGGAAAGTGATGTACTTGATGGTGATCTGGTCGATGGGGAAGAAGGTAGCGAAGATGAGGGGAGCGAAGTAGACGGCGCAGAACGCGATGGAGAAGATGAGGTTCAGATGAATGAGGTTTGACGATTTGGATTTTTCGGTAGCTTGTGATTTTAGATCATTAGGTGATTAGCAGCTTTTGAAATATTTTAATTTAAATAAGATTATATAGTAAGAGACTAAGTATAATCATATATTGTTTCTAAAAGATTAAGAAAATGCATCTAAGCTAATTTAGCCATGTGTGATGAAAAGATTATATAATTTGCTATTAGGAATTGAAAGAAATAAATATATTCTAGTGGTGTGACGCGTAGGTTATTGGAATACGTTTAAGTTCAGATTATCCTAAGGAGAATAACTGTCTAAACATTTCTCTAAAGGAACTTCAATACTTCTAAAAACTAGAATAAAAGATTTATATATTGTTTTAATCGTTAAACATAATAATTCTTAAGAATAGTACATATTGCTTCGTATATTACCTAGCTTTTAAATATCTATTTTAAAGAATTACAATAACTATGTAAATAAATCACCCACCAAGTCCATAAGACATGACTTATTCTTTCAAACTTCTATAAATATTTTATAACTCCGGATAAAATTAATCCTATAGAAGCATGCTGTTTTTAACACAATATTATAGTTGATTGAATTAGTCTGTTTTTAGATGAACATTACTAAATATTAATTATTTTAGCCAAGGTGTTACAATTTTTTTATTGTCATTAAGATAAATAAGCATATAGTTTATTGTCTTATATCGCAACTTTTCTTCAATCACAGGTAAGCATGGCTCTACTTGATCTAATAATTATAAAAACTACCGCAATGAGCTTTAACTAAGTGAATTTCCCTAAAATTCAAATATTTTATTTAACATATGGTCTACAAATTCAATATTATAATTTCCAGTAAGTTGCATTTCCCGAAAACGCTTCTTTTAGCTAAGTTTTTCATCTAAAAATTATTCTGGCAATGACTCAGATACATTATGACTTTTTCTAAATGTTGGTAATCTACAAGTTGGTTACTGTTTTGGTTACTACTTTCTAAATGAGAAATCGGATTTCATATAAACTATATTTTCGATTTCTTCACTAGTCGAATCTTCAACAATAAAATTATTATCAATTGAAGCATTATATGTAGCGGACTCTGATAATACCTAACCAAGTTAGATAGTACTTTAAATTTTTTTATGTGGTTTCCGAAACTTTTAATAAGATAGCCGAGTAAAGTCAGAATTAGTAGCCCCTGCTGCCATTGTCTGATATGTAGCTTATAGTACATCCTTTTAGTCTGAGTTTTAATATTTTAAAACTAATTTCTGTAGTGTCAATGGAAGCAAATCTAATGAAGAAATAACAGATAAAACTTTAAGAGCATCAGCTGTACAAAACTTAAAACTTAATGAATATTTACATGATTCTAAAGTCATATTTAAAACTAATGTATCGTTGAACACTTATGGAGAGTTCCTTGTAAGCCTGTATATGGTTTAAAGTGCTACAAGTACTTAATCTTCTGGTTTTTTCATAATATACTTTGATAAAAATAATATCATATTTACTGTAGTTTTAGGACAATTTTAAGCTACATGGTAAAGTATACACACATTTTATCTTTACTAAAAATAATTATAAACTAAATCGAAAGAAATTTTTGAAGATTGTAAAATTACTTCTAAAGATATATCGTTCAGTTCGTTATCTAATACCCCTTTCGATAATGTATTGAGATATGATGGTATTTTTGAAGGCTACTATTCAATTTGTGCTGAAATTTAATATATTTAAGTTTTAGTTAACGGGCGCATTAAATCTTTAATTTATTAAGGATATATAAATCTAATTAGTCACTCGAGACATAATAATATTAAAATACCAATAATAGTATAAAATCATAATGGACAATTAATTATGGTTTGATGCGGCAGAATCAGGGGATCTGGGATTTATCGAAAATAATATAATCTAGTTTAAAGGTTCTAGAAATTAACATAGAGATACTGCCTTAATGATAGCTGTGTCATCATTATAAAATCATTTATTACCTATTCTTATTTAGGCTGAATACGGTCTTAAAAATTCTCATGGATAAACTGCACTACTTATTGCTGTATTATCGTAAAACTTAGATGCAGTTATGGAACTAGCACCATTAGAGTCTGGATCTCTTACTACTACTGGCAAAACAGCACTTGTTGTTGCCTTTAGTAAAGGGTTTCCAGAAATTGTTCGTATTTTATTTCCATGGGAGGCTTCATATAGCTATAATGGATAGCTACCTGAGAGAGTAGCTGAAGACAAAACATAAGAGTAGTTCAGCATTTGCCTTTAGATAGCTAGAAATTATCGTGCGGAAAATTTATGGCCATTTGTGGACGTTCTTAGCAAAAGAGTTAATTAACTTGAATATGAACTTTATGGTATACGAGAAATGATTACTGACAAAAAATTTGGTAGAAGCATTTCTTAATCACCGAAGCTTATGGCCCAACCAAAAATATAAGATGAAACTGTTAATATAAGTGCAGAACTGAATAAATTAAGAGTTAAAATTATTACTATAGAAGCTAGTATTTAATAAATTAAAAATAACCCTAAACCAGTTTACACAATAGGCGATAGAATAACAACGTTAGAAGCGTAACAAGATTAAACTTCAGAGATTGTAGGTAATATTTCCTAAAATATAAATGAATTCCATTCAGCTATGAAAATAGTATAAAAAGTAATTTAAGATATGAGCGAAGAAGTACTGAAACTAAAATGATTATTATTTATATTATATGCTATATGCCTTCCATTCTAAAATGATTCTAATCCTGTTATCTAATATGTTTACTGAAAAAATAATTGAACAAGGTAAAAAATCACTAATTCTAGCGTATACTAATGATAATAGTAATAATAGTGTCTTAAATCTATTTGATAATATTAAACATCAGCATAATAATTTATATAAAATTAATTGTGATGAACAAATAACGCTATGTTAATCATTGTAAGTATTAGATAACACACCATAATTACTATTTATGAAAAATGGTATAACATTTCAGTTTACATAATAACATAGTTTGGAAAATATGTAAAAATATTATGATTATTTAATGACTGATGTACTTATTCCATTTGCTTCAGAAATATAGTTTAAATAATCAATACTTTAAGAAAAAATAAAATATGCGTACCTTATTAAGGGATAAGACTAAGAATTCTTTGAGGAAATATTTACAAAATATTAAGGTAAAGTCGTTATTGGATATATTAAGTCAGATTTCAATGAGTTATAAGCGCATAGGGAATCACAGATTTATCATTTTGGTTAATAATTTATTAAGGAAAATCTAATATAATTTGTAGAACAACACTAAAATCCTCATTTTTCTAAACTAACCCCTTAAAATATAGAATCATAACTTACAATTAGAACAAAATTACTATGCATTTTTTGTTTCAACTTATCAGATCAAGCAGAAAAGACCATTGGTAAGACAGTTAAATAACAGATAATCTAAGAAAATATTGAAAATACAGAAATATCATTTGATGTTCAATTTTTCTATGCTGATTACCGTTAATTCGGCGAAATTTGTAAACTTGCTTCTAATGATAAACCAGGACTTGTTATTTTAGACCAAAAGGCTACCCCATATCTTAAATATTCTTAATAGTATGAAAATGTTAATCAGATATTTGCCTACATTCAATAAGTCGTTAGTGGTGATATCTAAGGTTAAAAACTCTTTCCATAGTAAGATGTAGAATTAACTGATTTAAAGAAATAATATGTCAATTTTGGAAAAGTGGGGCTTCTTATTATGGCATTGATTTTTGCCATTAAAATGATACTAGGTAGAAAACATGCATAAATTTAAGTGTAATAAGAATATTAGAAGGACAATAGTATAGAAATTAAAGATATTGGCTCTGTTGAATGATTTTTTAATTATTATATTTATTAGTATTAAGTCTTAATCAAATTAAGCATGATTTAAATAACTAATTTTTATTTAAATATTTGGGACTAATTTAGAGTTATCTGTAAATTAATTTAATTAATATGATTATATGACATGTATTACTGATGGGAATAATGAAGAATAATTAGTAATTTATCAGCACCTTTTTGTATTTTTAAATTTATTGATGTGTTTATCTAAATTATATTATATTTTAACCTTACTATTTACCATTATTATAATAAGATGTAAAGTTTATTAATATATATTGCATATATAAAATATTATCATTGCGTTGTTGTTATTTATTAATTATTTTTAATAATACAAACTTACCATAATTATAAAATAGGAAAATGATTATTTGACATATATAAGCTTTATATTATTAATGATATATTAATATCTGATGTGATATATAGAACTTATATTTTTCTTATCATAGTAGAAATTTCTATTATTCAGTTAAGTAAATATTATTTAATAAACTCACGACTACTTTATTCAGGTTGTTTAATTTCTTACTAATAGTCTATAATAACTTATTTGAATCTTGAAAACAATATTAATCATATTTATAATGGTATATTATATGTAGCTCATGACACACGAATAATTTGTTGCTTACTTTCTATCTATATACTCAAAAAGTATAACCAGATACATTACTTTTATATATTATTACTAAAAGTGATATATTTTATATTTGTTAATATGTAAACATGCGATATTCATATCTTATTCCTTATATAAAACTATACATTAAATGTATTATATTATTATCAATATTTATGATTATGTGATTGTGACATTAGTAACTCTTGTATTGAAAAATTTGATTATATTGTTATCCATAAATACATTTTAATACGTATTTAATATTATAAGTTTAAGTTAATTATGTCTAATTTTTCTATAATTTACTGTATATATACGACTTAGTAATTAAGCATCCATAATTTATGATATTATTTTAAATACATATGTACAAGTAATTAGAATAAGACAAAAATATTGTGCTATTATTTATGAAAAAAAGTTACTTAATATTACAGTAACTTTGAACTATATATTTGGATATATCTGATTTGTACTGACCATATTATCCTGTATTTACTCATAATAATGTGTTTTTAATTTCACCATTTTATAGTTTACACAATTATATACATACTTTAGATTGAATAGATTTTCCAAATCATATAACATTTGATTTTGCATTGTAAAGCAAATTGCATAAATGTAAATCAAACTTCACGATAAAGTATCACAGTGGTAAAAATTTACTTTCAGAATTATGATATTTGTAGTCATTGAATATTTTATGATAATTTTGATATATTATTAAGAATTAAATATTATAGGCTACTCTATAACATGTGTTTACCTTGTAATAGGTTAACGGATTTAGTTATAAATTTTAACACAATAACTCTCACATCCCATATGTAAGTATTGTTAATCATGTTATACAAATAACAATTAATACTTTGAAATTATGGGTTGGATAAAAATCATACATGAGTTAATATCATCAGCTATAAGTATTTAACAAGCTTAAGTATTTAATGTCCAATAAATATTTTATTCACTAATAAGAAAACACGAATAATAAATTAGGAGATATTATACGTATCAATGTGATGATTTACGGTTAATAGTATCATATATTTGGAGTAAACGAACATTCTGTAGTGTAGCACCTCAAATTAATCAATTACCTTTGACTATTACTTAAGCAAAAAATGAACAGCTTTAGTGAGTAATGTATCAAATTTATAATTTTGCCACAAATCAGCAGTTTAAAAGTTGAGAAATAATCCTATTTAATTTAGGATATCTTTTCACGTATAAGTTTTACAGAAATAGGCGCAAATAATATGTTTAGTCATAATTATATATACGCTCATTGTCGAGTATATTATAAAATATTGATATAATTACCTATTAATATATCGAATCTTAGCATTCTATCGTAAACTGGATATATCAACCATCCTATTTTTGCGGTAAAGGTGACTGAACGACTGCTATCTCAGTATATGTTACATTATTATCTATACTTCACCACAATTTACCTTTAAAATACTGGTGGAATTAATGTTCTGGATACTAACATTGTCCATATTAATTTTATATTTGACATTCTACTGATATTATAATCAAATTATTCATTACTGTCACGTAGCCTTAATAAATTATACTCACCGATAGATATTCAACTTTTTAACTTAGCTTACAAGATGGATGGATAAGTACTTCTGGTTACTTATATTGCTTTTTGCTACCTCATATCACCAATCTAAGATGGGGGTACAATATTCTCTCCTGATTGACACTGTGCACTCGGTATTTTGATGATAGTTTAATTATGGAAAATGGTTATAACTGAGTTTCCTTAGCAATATTACTTCTGGAGGTATAAAATGTATTATTATGGCTTATCCTATACTATGCTGAATTTAGAAAATTAACACCGCTTATTGCATAATACTAGCAACATTAACATCAATTTTTAGCTGTATGTGATTATCTAAAAGAAATGAAATTCACTTACTCAAAAATATGATCTAACACAAGTTTATTACCAAAAATATATAAGACGATTGTAAAATGTTATATATAAACACAGATAACATATATTTTCCGAACTATTAATCAAGAGAATGTATTTAAAATTTTGGACCGGTAAGTATAAATATGTATACTAGATAACTTTGGGATTCAAATTATTTGCAGACGAAACATGGCTTATTAATATTCTAAAAATGCATATAGGTATAAAAATTGCCATTGGCAGCATATAGATATATAAATGTAATGTGCAAATAAAAATTGTTATTCTTATTTATTTGAATGCGAGTTAAATTTAATAATAGTATCTATAATTTTATTTCAATAAATAATAAGATAAAATTAGATATATATTATAGTTTTCTTGAGATGCATTAAATAAGATGAAACATTACAAATAAGTTATTTTATATTAAATCAAATATCACTAATGATATTGAATTTTTCCACGTTGATATATGGATAAAACACAAATAGTTGATTTTTATTTATTAGTTGTCCATTAAAATTATAATTATTTATAATGATCTTCTGGTTAGCTTTTAGATTTCTAGTTCCTGGAATACTTTTCAAAATAAGTTAAATACATATTTTTCAACTTGAATTTAATAATAAATTAATAGGTTGGTACTTTAGATTAATACCTGTAATCCAGAAATAAATTTTTTTTACATTAGACCGATAACTTAAATAAATTATTAAAACAAATGATTTTTAATATCCATCCATTAAAATATTTGATATATAACTTTCTTTGGTTAGAAATTCATATAAATTCATTACTATATTAAATAATCTATCACCTATTTTAAGAATATGAGAATATGTGGCCGCAAATACAAGGAACTGGTATAAATTGCAATACAATTTGTATCATTTAATAAAGGATTCTGTAATTGTATAAATTTAATAAATTATAACCGTTAGTTGGATATATAAAATCAAACATCTAACAAAAGTACTAATTATAAAGTTTTACATTTTATTCTTCATTTTTTATATATTTATCATGTTATTTGATTTATTTCAATGTTTCGAATTCTATGTGTGTCAAAAGTTAATATTAGTTTGATTACATGTAAGAAATATACTAAATAGTAAAAATGATACTATTCAATAAATTATAGACATCAAAAAGTATAATTAACACTCTATCTTAGTAAATAATATCAATCAAAAGTTATAACTATATTACTATTATTGATTTAAAAATATTTATTTTTATGGAGCTCTTATAAAAAAATGCTATCAGGAATTGAATTATCCTTCAAAAATTATTGGATTTCCCAAGGTTTTAAATGTTAAATCTGTGTTTAGTCAATTATATCTTCATCTAAACCATTCAGAAATTTAAACTCCTCATTTTTAAGCTTGTTATAGTTATTCTTAACAATACATTATTCCTAATTGCATACTAACTATTATTATTTTAATTAATAGTTATTATTAATACGTTATGGAGTAGTATCTACTGATAAAACATCTTATACTACAAGTTTTTTCAACTTAGTCAATTCTGCATGTTATATGTTATCTAAAATTCCAGCAAAACCGTAATCTCCTCTAACCAATGCCGGTATATATCCAGGAGGAGCAACTAACGAATTAAACTCCACCTCTGGTCGATGACTATATTTTCGTTTCATTCGTATAACTGTTATATTATATTTATATTTATATTTATATTTATTACTTATTTTATCTTTCCTCATTATCTAGAATGGAGAAAGACTACAAATAAGATAATGCAAAGTTGTCATAGATTACTTCATTAATACTATAGTTTGATCCATAAATACATCCTCCTACTGTTCTTACCAAATCACTTCATATATTTCGCAGCTTTGCTCATGACGCACACCCATAACATTTCATGGATCAATTAGATTCAATTCTTGATTTTCTATATAAGTTGCTTAAACCAACAGTTTTACCATACTCTTCTTTTTCAAATGTTTAAGAGAACGATTAAACTATCGCTGTAAACACAATTTTTAAATTCTTTATATTCATTACATATTCCTTTAATGCATTACGTCTCAAGGTTGCCAAAAGGATAAATTTTCAGGCTCATTTTGACAAATTTGTGAATCTTTTCATTTCTGTTAAAGTTGAAGACAATACTATGAAAGGCATAACTACTCGTGGAAATGTACTTATTTTTGGTGGAGAAAATTTCAATTTCACTCCATCTCCTTCATATTTTTTGCAGATTTCCGCCACGGTGAAGTTTTTGATCGAATTTCACACACAAAATTTTGATAAATTGGCAACTGTTTTGCATTAATTGTTACTAATAGCTGACTCCAATGCTATGCAGTTTTAACAAAATTCTAAATTCCCTCCAAGTGTTATTTTTTCAGGTAATACAAACATTGCTTTTTCAGTTCTTTAGAATTTATCGTTTTTGGATGAAATTAACGTGGTTTAAAACAAAGAAAATGAACTAGTTTTTAAATCTATACCTATAGCATAAATGCTTTAGAGATAGATTTTTGTTTAAAATTACATCAGTGATAGTAAATCTGCAATTCGTCGAATTGGAAATTTTAGTGGTTAAATAAAGAACAATAATGCAATTGAGAGTTTATGTCTAATTTAATTTAATAATGAAATCGACATGTTTGTTGATAGAAGTAGGATATTTATCAATAGTTATGTCGAAAAATGTAGTCTAAAAGACGCATTCTAAGTCGAGTTTTTAAATTTCTTTAAATTTTAGAAATCTGATGAGATACGGCTATTTTTAATGAATTAGAAACGTAAAAACATTAATTTAGAATTAAACATACAATAGCTAGTGTAGATCTCGAATAATGAGCCAAAACTGTCTGTGTTAATTTGTAAGGCACTAGCTGAGTGTAGATTCATTTCTAGTGAAATAATAGAGTAGTTTAAGTATTTAGCAAGTAAAATAGCCTTTTAAATGGTTAGAAAACTAAATATAATTGATATTTTTAAGGCACATTTTAGTGGCGATTTTACTAGTTTAGATTTAGGAATTTTAATTCAAAAGTCATCAGATATGAATATAAGAGATTATTGCATGATGATAAATTCTGAAATTAGGTACTTGATGGAATAGACTTAATAAAATTATAATGATATGCTTGGTTAGAAGTAGAGTTAATTCTCTAAAATTTATGGTGCTTTAGCAGATCGAAAATTATTTTTATAGTAATTTGTCTTGTCACCTGATACAAATTTTTTAAAAGTTATAGGTGAAAATATTGATATAACTGACAAATTAAATATTGAAGCATATTGTCTTTATTAGGTATTCACTTAAACTAAAAATATTGAGTTTGTCTAGATGATAATTATTTAAAATCCAGCTATTCTCTAATAATTTGATATTGTAAATTTATTAAGTCCAGAGTAAGTGTATTCATCTCTTTTGAAAGCAGATGAATTAAATAAAATTTAAGTGGAGTTATTTAGTAAATAATAAGCGGCTTTAGAATAATAAAAAGAAGCAGGTTTTGTCATGGATGGGAAAATAGATTTATCAACGGTAAAGGATGAAGTAAATTCTCAGATTACTGTGCTTAATAAAAGGCTTGTTTAGTTAAGGAAAGGGTATTGTTGGTATTAATTAAAAGATTAATAATTTTATTGGGGTAAAGTCGAATTTTTCAGTTAGATATAGTGTAAAAATTTCAAACCTATCATTATTTTCTTGAAAGATAAGGGGTATCTTACAAGTATGGACGCTGAATCTTTGTTGGCATTATAATGAAACATTACCCCATATATATAGTATAATATGTATTTATAATAAACATTTTAAATGAATCTTCTTCCAGTGGATATTTTATCTACCATCTCTAAAATAAAGAATCTTATTAAAAGGTAAGACTTATAAACTAATTAAGGATAGGCTATAATTTTATATCATTAACTATACGAATCAGCTGTTGATATCATTGCAGCAGATGAGTAAATTAATGAACTATACATTCAATTTGTGTCTTATATTAACACAGAATATGTGAAAAAAACATTTGAAACCGAAATTTGTTCATTATACTTAATGAAAATATAATTCCCAAATCCATACGAGTACTTTATGTTTTAAGTATTAGCCTTAAATGACTACTAAATACCATCAGAAAATCTACGTATTTTTATTGATATAGTCATTGATTGCAAAGTAGGCGATATTATTAGAATGCTAGCTTTTAATATACTTTATTCTCCTAAAAATTATTAAGCGACTAATTCAATATTTAAAACATTAATTGACAAGAATCTTGATTCTAAGAACTTCATTAAGAAGTAGAGAGAATGTGTTCCTTATGTTTAATTAATTCCTTATATATTCTCAACTAAAATAGATGAGGAACATTTATATCATCTACTGTCTGGTAAATTCGATTTATGTCAACGATATGTAATGAAAACTATGTTATCATCCACAATATCTCTACTTGTATATTAGTCATCTACCCAATAACTCTTGCAACTTGTTGGATAGAATATTAATAAAGTTGTTTCATGGCTATCTGATAAAAAGCACTTCTCTGCAGCTTTCGTCCCTCTAGTAGAATATGCTATATCTGCACCATAATTCTTAATTTCACCGAATTTTACTAAACTTACTATCGCCCTTAAGGCGAATCCCGTATAAGCTTTCCCAGCCGTTATTAGGCTGATAACTTCATTATGCTACGAAGTAGACATATTTGATACGAAATTAGTGTAAAAACCTCTTGTTAATAGTAACAAATATCTTATTGATATAGCAATTCTAGTATTCTAAGCTGTGTCTAAACATTTTTCACCAAAAAACTTATAGTCAATTTAACAAAAAATGCTATAGTTTGATTAGCCTATTTAATAATAATTATCTAATATAAAAATTATATACTTTAAGTTTTTGCCTTATTTGAGTATGCTACCAGCAGATTAATTTTTTATTCCATAAGAGTATATTTTACTTGGTTCTTTGCTAGTTTCATGTGATAAAAATCTAGCTAAGCGTTTTGAAAACAATACATTTGTATAATTTGTGATATTTTCTGATACGTAAAACTTTGATCCCGTGTGCTTGGATATAGTTTATTAGTCTAATATAGAATATTTTTTTAAGTTGGCAATTATATAAAAAGACATTAATATGTATGTTTAAAGTATTTCACATTTAATTTCTAAAAATATTGTGTAAATTAGCAAAGCAGATTTGATAGTTTTAGTAAAATAGCAGATAGACTTTTCTGTTTTTTATGGTTAAGAGCTATTAGCTGTAGTTATTTAATAGATTAAAAATCGATAGTGGGCGATAGATGGAATTTAAATATTATAACAAAGTTTGAAATAATGTTATAAATTGGTTAATAATAAATTAATTTATAGTTTAATTTTATTATATTTAACAGATTTTTAGAGTGGATAAGATGCTATAGATGGATTTATAAGATTTACTTATAAAAAATTTTAATCAAATTATCCAGATGGCTTATTTGATTCAAAATAATCATTAATTCAATCATTCATAAGTTCTGAAAATATAGAATTTGAAAATTATATTGACAAGTAAATTGTAAAAGATTTATCATAAACATAAACTATATATTCGAATCGAATATTACTTTTTTATTTTGTAAATAATTAATAGCATTAATAATACTTTATTCAGTAGTTTTTTAATAATTGGGATGAGTAGTCAGCATTACTTTTTTCCAATAAATACACTATTTTTGATAACATTACATAAGGTTCTGTTATTTCGATATAAAGTGCAGTATAAGATTCGTTATAATTAGACTACAAGTATCAATATTCTAATAATAACATAAAAGATATGGCTCCCAATCTTTTAGAATCCGCTATTTTATAATCAAATACTTTAGTATTATCTAGTAATTTTGCTTAACTTTGTACATAGAAACTTTTATCAATTATAAGTTCTTCAGAAGTGTAAAAAATTATTTATGACCTTAATAAGTCGAATTAATAATTAAATTTAACCTAGCTTTTTGATTTTATGTATTAGCCACTGTTTGTTATAGCATTCACAGCATTATAACATAATTTCTGTTTATTTATTTAACATAATAAATTAGAATATTTTAATAATGTTCTTTTACTATTAACACCATTTTTACTATTATTAAATCATATACCGTCATTAGGTTTATTTTTAAAACAGTGTCACGTCAAAGATGAATCTAAAGATAAAATTATTATTAGCTAGTATAAAGATATTACATCAGAATTATATATGAATTCTATTTTTTATCTGCTTAAAGATGAAAAGCTAATTATTTTTATCAATAATATACATTACAAAAAGAATTTCAATAACTTTTTACTGTAATTTGGTTATTAGTAATTATGTTTATTTATGAATAACAAAGTTATACATTAATATGTAGACTATTTAACGTTTGAAGAAAAATAATTGCAACCAGATAAATAATATAAGCCTACCTAGTCGATTTAAGATGGAATTTAAAAGTTAAAATTTCTATCAGCAATATATTAGTATTCTTATGTTAATACTTATGATGTGTTCTAATTTATAACCAGCTTTTATGAAAATAATTTATACATATTTTAAGTGTATTATTTTGAATAAGTTGTATACCATATCCTCTCATATTTAAAAACCAATCTGCAGTATTCTAAGTTTATTATAACTATTTTTTAATTTTATTAAAATAAAGATCCACGAATACCTATGCTTTTTATTGAAAAATTATTGTAGTCCCTGATTCAATGCATCCAAGACAACAAATTTTCCCTTTTAACTAGTTACGATTATGAACTCTCAATCAATTTAGAGTAACTGTTCGAAATCGAGCCATCATTATAGATTCCACTTTATTGCTAAGATGCCTCAGAGCTTTTTGATTACCTTAAAACATAACCATAATTTGATTTATAATATTTCGAGTCAGTGATATTGAAGCAGGATTTAGCAAAACGCGCATCATTTGCTTTTGATACACTTATAACACTCGATCAGGCTTAGTAGTATTTCACAGTTTCATAGACTCTATTACTTGTTTTTATCATTGCAAATGATGCAAGAACTATCCAGTATTCAAAATAGCTTATAGACTGTCTCATGTCGTCAACAATACTCTCTAAGACTTGGGTGAAGAGTTTGTTATAAACAATGTAATAAATAGATATTCCACCTTACTGCTTAGAACATTATAATCAGATATTATAGAAGTCATAGATTTTTATTCCAGGAACTTTATGGTTTGTTGGATAATTAAAGAGAGATTATGACGTATATTTAATCAATTTTGAGCTTAATGGGAGTCTAAAGGAGCTAGTTTGCTTTTAAATATAAACATTTTTGACCTTTTCGTTCTGCATTTAAATCGATAATTTTACGTACAAACCATCTTAATTTTATGAGACTTTTTTTGAAAATTCACTGCAAAATTCAGATCAAACTTCAGAGTCAAACACGTCGTCATCGAATTTATCAGCTACGCTAAACTGCAGGCAATAAGAAAATTATCAGCTTTCTGAGCTGTTTTTAAACTTATATTTCGTACTTATTTCTCTGTATTAGTATCCAGAATTTGAATCAATTTTTGTAAAGCAAATCCTGAAAAAGTTTGACACAATAATCATAATCAAATTTATGTAGTTTTATACTCATAACAAAATATTCCTGAATACTTACTAGTTAAACGTTAGTGAGGATTTAAAGCAGCGGGAATCAGTGTAGATTGTTGAAAAGTAAAAGAAAAAAATCATTAAAAAGAGTACGAATATTTTTGTATCTGACACTGATAGGTAGGTTCCATTTAAAAAATAGTCTAAACAGAAGCAAAAGTATTAAATTTCACACATTAGTGAAATGTTTGAGACTAATTTTGACTACAAACTGATCGAGTCAATTGTGTTGCGCTTAGCAGTCTCTTAGTAATCGTAAATTATTCAGGAGTTGATAAACTTCACTTTTTTAGATCAATCTTATGATTCAATAAATATTCTGCAGTTCTCATCCTAATAATAGGAGTATATTTACGGATTTGTTGCGCGCAAGTTGATTGCTAAAATACTGAAATAAAGTTTTTAAAATTCGATCAAGATAGAGCCTTATTTACTTGTTACATCTCTGGTGGTATTGTCAATTGATGGAGTATATACTGATTGTTTCAAATCAGATAATAATAGTAAACCTTCAGAAAAATCAATGCAATAGGCATATTAACGGTCAGAATTTAGTGTTATTTCATCATCAAGTAGGAAATAAGTAAAAATTGCTCATATAGAGTAAGAACAATAACTAATATAAGCTTTAATTTAACTATAGGTGCCATCATTTTATTTCTTTCAAATTTTGTTGGACGAGAAACTTGAAAATCTTAATAATATCACTATTTTGCTCTAACGATTTCTCATACAACCACATCTTCTTTTAGATTATCTTCATATACTTACTCTGTAAATAAACCAGCTTGGTATTATTTCAGAAATGCAGGCACCGTGGATGAACCCAGACAAGTTTGTTCTTACTACGTAATTTCAAGCAAAAATTACATATTCAATGGCAATTATTATAGATGAAAGAGGCGTTCAAAGTGCAATTAATCGCACGAATGCATTGACCATGATATAAGATGGGTTAAGCAGTCAAATATTCAAGGATAATTTCTCTCTATTACCTGAAGATAGAAACTAAATGTTTATTATTTCATTATTTAAATCATATATCAACTAAATGTAGCTCTTAGATTTCAACAATAGTGATATAATCTCATAATAAAAAATAATTTTAGAGAATATTATTATTTCCATACTACTAAATGTTATTGAAAAGTAAACAATTCGGCTAGTATAACCATTTGTGAAAATGATCAAAGTACTTTAATATTCAAAAATTTCAGCCATATTTGCATATAAGTTATTATACATTTTAATAAATCACGCACCATAAACGTTAATTATCAATTCAAGTGTCTAATTTTATCAAACCCTTTAAAACTCTAATTTCAATAACTGTTTTAGATTCTTTAACGCGCAGTTTTATTTAGATTACAATAATCTTATATCTCTCCCAGGGCATCCGAAATCATTATTGTCCTCTTACTAATTATAGTGCGAGAACATTTAAACATGGTTTAAATCATCAGTTTAAGTAGAAAATCAAGCAAAGCCACCATAAAAATCGTGTACATAGTTCTGCACAACATCAATCGAGTCATCTATAGCAGATTTGAATTAATTCCTTTCAGTAAACTTTGATATGAAGAAACTTGCGATTCTCGCCCCATTTTCAGCAAATTTTCTCTGCTTTTCGCTCACGCGATAGGAAATGTCATCAATTAACTATAAAGCACTACTTTTATGTCAATTTTTTAATATTATTCTTTAGCGGCATTTCAACAAATAAACACCTATTTCTGAGTTTGCAAATACGTTCGCCTACACGATGAAGTATGCAAATTCGATTAAAAAAATTTAAAAATAGGAACAGTTCTACGATATAATTTCTTATTTATTGCTATTGCAAAATTTGGATTTTGGCGTGCAACTCCCTTCCACTTCCACTTCTTTTTCAACTAAAAATTTGCTGACAAACTTGATCGATGTTGACGAAAATCTAGCAAATTCTCTAATCCAGATAATGAAATTCCGCAATTTGCAGTTCAGCGCTTTGTTTTTGCTGGTCCAGGTCGTCCGAATGCTCAACTCGGACGGCTCGATCAATGCGATTCAGAGCATCAAATTCATTGATTTCGACGATTTCGCGGCGCCGGAAATTCGCGAAATCTACAAAAAATTGCAGGGGAAAATCAATTTCAAGACAGGAAATAAGGGGCAATGCGAGGTCTATTTAATGTATTCTGAGTTTAAAAAGGAGTTTGAGTGAACATAGAATTTCATAGGTCGTCCTCGTCATTGACGGGATCCTCGCTGGGTTCCTCGTCTTCCTCTTTCAGGCCCTCCACAAAAAAGTCGTCAATACCGCGCATTAGGCCCTGGTACACACCGCCGACGACTAGTTCTTGGATTCCCTGAAAGTCCTTGCTTTTGCAAATCAGCCTATCGCCGATGAGCTGGTAAAATTTTGTTTCAATTAGTTGCGTCATGATGCCGCTCCCTACCTGGAAAACTGCGCTCACAAAATCGTTACTCTGGTCTCTCTCAAGGTCTCTCAAAATTGCACGCACTCCCTCCCCTGGAATATAAATTTCAGCTAACGCTTCAAATTTAACTTTGAAGGCTGCAACTCCTTAGTGTGTAAGCAAGAGGGGAGCAGGAATCGGCTCTTGGGATGGTTTTATTGATAGGATGCGGCCAAAGCGGTAAGATTACTTGTTGTATAGTCGTTTTTAAAGAATTTAGATAAGTGCCTGCTGGTATTATGAATGAAAGTCAGGGGGAGCTAGCTGCACCGTTTCTGTAGCTGTAATTTTAAAGAGCATTGAGAAAAGGTGAATATAATGATTATTATACAAATAAAATAATTATATTTATCATTTAATACCCAGGCTTGATAGCAATTCCTACATGCTGTGCTCGCCACTGCTGCTATCTTCTTAAATTTATAAACTATTTATTAGTTCTTCTACTTTGCTATGATATTATTCATGTGATATTTCTAAAAATTTTGTCTTAACAGTTTCAACAGAAGATACTGATATGATTAACTTTATTTCTTCTAATTCCTTGTATATCTAGTTTATATCAAAATTAATTTCATTAAGTTGATTCTCTTAAATTGTTTGTAGGCAATTATTAAAATCATACTGCAAAGATTTATATATAGTTAGTTCTTTTAAAAATTTAATATTTTCTTGCTCACATGTGTATTATAAGTCGTAATAATCTAAATCTAAAATTAAAGCAGCTTAAGGGCATAGTGATTTTAGAACAGTATTTCTTTCATCTATTAATATTGATATTTATTATTAAATAAAATTTACAACTTCAAGCTACTAAGTTTATTTATAAATTGCAGGTTATTACTTTGGAAATTAGTTTTATATTTTATACGGATTAAAATTCGGAGACTGAGGAAGATTCATTTAAATTTTATAATCTAGAAATAATTATTAAATAATATTTATATATTTACTAAATTAAAAATAATTAATATTCATTAAATTTACTATTAAATAAACATCCACGCTCTACTCCACGATAAAGCAGTGAATTTGGAATCTTTAGTAAATTTTCTAACTAGTTCTGCTAATGCCCTTTCACTAAGTACTACATTAAGTTGCATACAAAGTAATTCAAATTATGTTTTTGTAAGTTCCCCTAATCTATCGTCGTCAGATGCATAGAATAGTTATTAAATAGGTTCATCTGGTTATAAATATGCATAAATTAACTAAGAAAACTCTTATTCTCCAATTTAATAATCATTATTATGCGAAATTATTTTCACAACCTGATTCAAATATTCTAAATTAGTAATGCCTAAATGACTTTTAAGTACTTATGTGACGTTTTGAACAGAGGCTTTACCATTATTTGAATGTTTAAGGAATAACTATCTAAGAGACCCAGGGTCAGACATAATTATAATATTACTATATTATATATAATATTAGGATTCACTATTTCTAATCAACAGTTGATTCAATATTAGAATCTGAATCGCTTAGGATATAAGGCAATTCAAATGTAGCAGATAACATTCGTTCTTACAAAACAAATGATTTCGCAGTAGATATATTTTTTTCTTAAACTAGTGGTACTTTACAATATTCATTATTGTAAAAATATTCACTTTCAGTTTATTATGAAGAACTTGAAACTGATGTTATATCTAAATTTTAAACATCATCATTGAGCTTTAAAATTTCATAATTTTTTGCATCCTTCAGCATACTCTCTATACAACATGAGCCCATTTATTTAAAAATAATTAATATTATTATAATAGGTATATAAAATTACAGTACATTTATCAAAAAATAAATAAATCATAAAATCATAAATGTTGTTATAATATAATAAATCTAATAATAAACTAGATAATTTCCACAATAAAATACACAAAGTAATCCAATCATAGTTTTCTAGCAGTCCCAGTGAATTTTGTTTAGTCTTTAGCCGCTTTTTATTATATTTTAGCCTCCTTCTTATCACCTTTAGAAGCACCAGCTGGCGGTTAAGCTGGTACATCGCCATTCAACGTCTAAAATTCGTGTGGCTTTTATTATTGCTATTATTGCTATTATTGCTATTAGCCACCCATAGGATTTCCAGCTGGAGGAGCCTAGATTTCTCTTAGCTAACCAAACAGTTTACTAGGGAATACTAAAGCTACTATCACTGCACTTAAAGTGTACCATATTCCCTACCAAGGAGGATAGAGCATCAATTGGCACATAACAACCAAAATTATTAAGTAAAGCCAAATTGGCAAATTACAGCAGCAGCAACAAAGAACATTCTTTCTTTCATTGATTCTGGCCTCGAAAAAGGTGAGCAAAATGATGAGCGTTGTCGGCCCAACTGCTGCTGTATCAAACCAAAAATCGTGAAAATATGACCAGTAATTGATTCCCGGCACGAGGCCAAAAAACGCTGCGAAGCAAATTCCGATGAGCGAAACTGCAAGCAAACTCCCCAAAATGATGCTAACAAATCGCAACGGAGCGAGTCTGAGTTCGAGCTGGGAACCAGTAAAAAACACCATCATCCCGACGAAAAGGGTGTTCCAAAGTGACGGGCAGATGAAGTGCGTAGTCAAAAGACGCCAAAGCTCAAATTTGATTATGGTGCTGTTTGGATTTAGTGACAGATATGCCGCCACGCTGCCAAAACGGCCATAAACAGCTAAATCGACGATGGACGTAATTAGTGACACAGTGCATATAAATAGTGTACTATAAATTGTAATTTTAGGGCCTGTCTTCCAGCAAGTCCGACAATTTAGAGGCTGCATTATAAAGGTAGATTTAATTGAAAGTATATTTAATGTATGGTAATGTAAAATGTGTAGACTCGAAACATAGTATATCTTATAATATGTATAATAATAAAATTATAGATTAACACATATTAGTTCACTTATATCTATTATTACTATAATTACTTGGTTTTGTTTAAACTGTTGATTTTTTAATAGCATTCGTTATCGATTTGCTCCGATTATTGTTCTGTAGAACTTAAAACACATCAACTCTTTATGGAGGTTAAGGCATTTAATTTTAATTTTGTGCCCGCTGCCCAATTCTTATGATAGTTTCTGTCAAATCCCTTATTCCAAATTTTAACATTGCCCTGAGCTTTGAGTTTAAATCCTGTTCGACTGTTTTTTCAATTTTCTCATTTCTCAATGCCCCCTGTGGCAGTAATACTGGGCCATGAACGCCTCTGAATGCTATTTATTTTGTATCAATTCCATATTCAATCTCATAAAGGGCTTTTCGTAAAATAGCTTACATTGGATCCTCTTTTTCGATTTCTATAGGTTTTTCCTTAAATGATTCCTCAACTTCTGACTAGACAACAGATGAGCCTTACGAAGTTTATGATGGTATTCGCTATTTGACTGATTATGGCCTAGATGATTGCGATGCTGGTCGCGAGCTTGGTTCTACAGACTAAATTATAGTTCGCGATTATACATTTGATAATTATTATGTCCTTGATCCAATTCCCCTTGGAAGTACTTTTTCCAACATCTAAGCAGATTATTTTCGCACTAATGGTTGGCGAGCTATTGAACTTGGTTAATGCTACTAATCTTATTAATTGCCCTTTGGATACTTTATTTTATAAATTATTGCTTCATATGGGTCTTTGAAATTAATAGGGGGAGGATAAATTTGTTTAAATGTATCCTAATTTTTCTGTAAAAATTAGAATATGTGTTATTAAACTGATGAGTAAGTAGGCATTTATTTAATAGTTTTTAGTCCAGTGGATTTTTTAGTAATCTTTGATTTTGGTTTTGATTCAGCTTGCTGTGCCTTAATTTTGTCATGCTGTTTACCATATAATCGTTTCATACTATTAACTTTTTCGATTTTTTAGAAAAGTATTTTATCATCTTATTGTATATCTAACATATCTAGAACTCCTGAAATCAGATTTTACTTGATTCTTAAATCCAAGGGCGTGTCACATCTAAAGCTAGGTGAGTGATTTACTTCAATGAGTATAGGATTGTTATTTTGGTCAATCATAATATCAAACCCTAAAATTTCAAAACATGAACTACCAAAATACGGCTCTTAATTATCATATGGATTTTAATCACCAAATCTGGGTTATGTAGGTCTAGCCGAAGAGTATGCATGTTAAAGGTTTGGTAATATACCTATTACCGTTTTAATCATAACGGCAAACATTTTTTCCTTAAAAACTTGAACATCTATTCCATCTTCTTCCATTTTTTACCAAATTGCAGATAATCCCCATTTTGAACCCGCATCATCTACTTCTTCGTCGTCATTAAATTCAAAATTATCATTATTTTTATTGATAGCATAATTTGTTAGATGCATGAATGCTTTCTTCAGATTTTTAGAATTCGGCTCCTGGTAAGGCTCTGTACAAAATCTAGCCATACCATCTTCATAATAAATCATCTATAAAGTAGGAACTACTTATATGACAATAACATATGTTCTAAGATCAAATTTAATGCCATTAATTAAATAAGGTTTTGTAATGTATTCTTATATTACTTGTGGTTCTGAAAGATCTACATTTTCAATATTTCTAAATAGCTTTATACCTCTCCCTTAACATGATGCATTGGGCTTTGAGATAAAAACCATCTTTTTGTCTTTTTTCTATTAATGATAAAACTTAAAGTCTGTAACATCTGAAGGGATCTAAAATGACTATGGGAAGAAATCATAATCATCAGGACATAGCTTTCTAGCTCTATTCATGTTTCTAGCTAATGTATCTTTTCTGGTAATTTCTGACATTCCAGGATAGTGATTTATTTTTTGATATGCCTTCATCCTCATAACTCTCTCAACCAAAATCGACCAGTCATTCCAACACAGATTCCAATCGTCAGCTTCAGTACACTCTTTCCATTTTCGTTCTTCGGAAAGATCATGTACAACTGTATATTTGCACTACTCTAAACATGCACGGACTCTATATTTCTTAAGAACTTTCTATACAACTTAAGTTTCTTACTGATGTAGTCTCACTTTATCTACATGATTATCATTTGAATATTCACCCAATTCTTCCATTAAAATTCCTCTTTTGTTAAAGTATAATATATAATATTTATTTTAGCAAAAACTTTATTAAATTTTCAAATCATATTTAAAATTAATCTTTTCTTAACCCGTTCCTATATGCCGCGTGAAGAGTCATCTGAATTTTCTTCGTCTTCATCTATTTAATAAGAACAAATTGAAAACGATAACGACATCGAAAACTATAAGGAAGCTGATCTGAATGCCCTGAATTAACTCTAAGTAGACGAACAAGAAACTCAGGATAAAACTTACATTCCTCAAGCAGGCCAGCAAGATCTAGAGGCTAATCCCGAAGCCTACGATTGTCTCCTCAAATTCGACATCGATTGGCCTATTCTATCACTGGATTTCGTCAATTTATATACTGCCACTCCCACCAGTGACCCACAGCTTATTTTCCTCGGTGGATCATAAACTGACGGCTCCGAAAAGCCACAAATCTCTCTATTTTCTATCCAAAACTTTACCTCCTACTCCCCAGAAACAGACCCAGAAGCAGAACTAGAAACTTTTGATGTAGAGCCAATCTTCCAAAGACGTGTTTTCGACGTCAAATCCAACGTTACACGAGTAAAATCTAATACATAGTTCCTACAGAACCGCTATACAACCGGAAATGCAGCCGTTTTTGCATTCTGGCAGGATAACGGTCAGCTAACATTCTAATCATAGGCCTCTAATCTGAAATCACTGGGTTGCTTGACTACCACACTTGGTGACTTCAACTCGCCGCAAACATCGTTTTTGCAGCAGGAACGTTGCTGGTGTGGGTTCCATTCCCAGAACAGCCAAAAAAGTCAAGTTTTCAACTACAACAACGCGGGCTACGGCATAGATTTTCATAGTTTACAGTCGCTTGCGATAGCAGGAAACTCAGATAACATTTTGAACGCCTTCCAGATTCAGCAGGACGGAAAAGTTATTTAGGATGCAACAAATTTCAGCAAATTCGCGTAAAATTCGAGCATCGAGGACGTGAAATTCGCTCATACGGGTCAGTTTCTTATAAATGCCGTCTTCGGTGCCTGCAGTACCAGCGGCGAGTTCCAGCTGATCGACCCGAGGGCGAGCTCTGCGGGGCTTGTTTTCAAGGCCTCCGGCGTGGACGTGAACGTTTTCGACTTCGATTACGCGAACGAAAATCTGGTCTATTTAGGCGACGAAAATGGCGTCGTGAGGGTGTTCGACGTTCGAAATCCGACAGAGGCCATAAGCGAAATCAAGTACCACAACGGGCCGATTACTTCTCTGAAGTCGTCTCCCTGCACAGAGGGCCTCATCGCGTGCAGCGATGACAATGGGGCCGTCGTTTTTTGGTAAATGGACGCGGAGGACGACGAGGAGGCCCTGATTCTGAAGTAGTAGGGCCTACCGAAAGAGTTCCTGTTCCTGCATTTGGGCGTTGAGGAGCCCAGGGAAATCAGCTGGTGTGGCTCCCACGAGGGCTACTTAGCGATTGCAGAGATGAACGGTATCTAGCTAATTAGACCCATAAACCTGGTACCTGAGTGAAAAATGCAGGAAGTCACTTAAACTTTATTTTGGAATCTAACTTTGTCAGGAAGCTTCGCGTCCGATTCGGCGAAAATCGATCCGAATTATTAAATTTAACTGCAATTTTGGTAGGAGAAATTGCAGCTCTATGGTAACGTTAGGGGTCTACAATTGGGTTTATATATTTATTTTTTAGGAACAAATTTTCGTTGTTTTTGAAGCGCTCGGATATCGCCAGGTTTTTTGTGAGAGTTCCATGGTCACTAATAAGCTTTCTCGATTTCTCATGATCATAAAATTAGTCGATTTGGTCATTTTAGAATTTTGATAGAGTGATGATTCGATTTGAGTTGTTGATTGTGAGGTCTAATTAACTATGTGGCCTGATTTATGTAGGGCGCTAATAAGTGTTTGAGCCGGGGGTGTCTGGAAGAATAAATTTAAGGCGTGCTTCAGTCTAGTCATATAAGACTTAAGGTGAACGCCCCTTTAAAATAGGAATAGATGATCTCATATGAGATGAAATCGAATGCGGCATATTTTGAAATCATTATATTATTTAATTTAACAGATTGAGTTTCCTGTTCTGTATATATGATAATATTATACTTTTAATGATATTGTTTTTCTATTATCTAATGCGAGATTAATACAATAACGTAAGATTAATATATACACATGAGTCTCGGACAAGTTATATCCCGAGATCTCTTACTCCGGGCCCTGCTTCCTATAAAATATAGACACATAATCTTAGTTAAGGTGTAAAATTTGGTCGTGGTTATTAGCTTGATGAAGATGTTAAAGAGAGGACATTCAAGGAAACATAAAAATTAATCTCATCACGTACCCCAGGTCCTCAAGATTACTAAAATTTTACAGTTACTTCTCATGTGGATGGACCTTAGATTAAAATAAAGTAAAAGTATCCTACCAAATATGCAAAATCCCCAGGCCCATGTGAGTATTCGCCCAAAATATAGGTGAAATCAGAACGTGATATCCGTATAGGTATTAGACTATAAGAAATACGCAACCAAAAAATTTCACCTGGGCCTGCCGCATATTTTAATGACTATTTAGATAGAGCCAAACCAGCTAGCCCTGGGTTTAAAATATCAGCAAATGGAGGTCAAATAGATAGATAATAAAGAAGGGTTATACCTATTTAAATGAATGTGAAATGAGTAACATATCTTTATTGTAAATATTGATTATATACTATATATTAAGTTTGCTTATATAAATAAATATCTAGTTACTATTTTATATAATTATTTATTTTAAATAAATTGAATGTCGATCTGGGAATAAAGGCGCAAAGAACGCGAATAATAAAAATAGACAGTATCAAATGCCCCAACTTCTCAATCAAAGAATGTAAAGTAGTTTCCTTAGCCAAAAGCAGGACCAACAATTGCAAAAGGAAATGTACCAAAGCCGTAAACCTCTCAAATAGCGCCTCCTAATATAGTTTCTACATCAGCAATTAAAAATTTAGTTGCTAAACCTATTTCTGATGAATATGGAGGAGCTATGAATTTATAGGATATGTAGAATGAAAAGCTAAGTTTCAGCTAATTCTAAGAGTAGAAGAATGACGTTCAAAGGTAAATGACTTAATAAGGTTATTAAAATCAACAACAGGGTTAATAATAATAGTAATAATAGCATTGTTAATAGCCTATAACTCAATAATTTGAAGATCCTAGAGCCTAATAAATTGATAAAATGAATTAACTAGGTAACAAGGAATTCAATATCGGGGGCAACGAACAGCCAAGAAGATAACATATTTAAGCGGATGAACCTTAGTAATTAAATTAAATTTCTACTAGGCAGCAATAAATTGACAAAATGAACTAAGGGTAATAACAAGGGTTCTCAATGCCAGGAGAAAGAAGCTAACAGTAACGTTTACCATAATAAATTCAACAATCACCTTAGTAAGGCTATCCACAACAAGAACACCATGCAGGGCCTAAAATGGTTCAATAAAGAGCTAAGAAACCATCAGAAATGTCAAAGCAAGAATATGAAGAATATGAAGCTTAACTTTAAAAGAAACACCACTATACCCTCATTCAGAAAGTTCTATATGATAAAAGTGTTACTACGTTCGATAAAATGGATTGTGAAGGCTTGCGAAAAGTTGATAAGGAATTTGCTAGACTATATGATGCAGAATTCAACAAAAAGGAAGCTGTTTTAAGAGAGCAGTAGATTGAGATTGATGAACAAAATCGCAAAAAAGAATATGAAAAACAGCAAGATCTATTCCTGTAGCAGTAATAGAGTCAATAAATTAGCTATCAATAACCACAATACGCCACCAAGTAATAGACATTTTCACCCCCATAGGCCGAGTTCGATCATTACCAAAGAGCATATTAAAATTAAAATTAATTTTCAACCGCTCCACCTCCTCAACAAATCCAACACGAACTAGACGACCTCAGAAAAGAGGTTATTATGCTTCGCTAAAAACTACAAAATGCCGAATATTCTGTAGGAAAATATGAAAAATAGATAACAGAGCTTAGTAACGAGCTTCAAGATGAGCGTCATCAGCGTATATAGGCCAATAAAGCTGTTGATGATGCCTAGAGAGATATGGTGATTCTCAGAGACGAATTGTAGACTTTTCAGCTTTAAGTTTAGCAGTTCCAAAAAATCGACTCCGAGTAGTAAAAAATGTAGAAGGTGATTGATTTTGCTTAGGAAAGTTATAAGCCTTCGGAAAAGAAGCTCACTGTTGCGGATAAGCTACTTTCTAATGCTAATGCGGTACTCGACAAATATCAAGATTTGGGCGGAACTTTCAAAGAAACTACTTCTCTTAAAGCAGAATTTCATACAATACATGCAGATGAGGATTCACCATTACCAGTCTCACGCTACAACTATTAGCAGACTATTGAGACAAAGAACTCAGTTATTCCATCTTCCTAAAATATGCTTAGAAACGATAACGACTTGATGTCAACTGACGAAATGAACCTGCCTCCAGTAAGTATCCCAATGGCGATAATGGATAATATTCATGACGTAGAAAGCAGAGAAACGAATGGAAGGGATATTAGGAGCCAATAGAGTATGTTCAATACGAATAATTTGAACAGTATGCTGCCATCAAGTAATTACAATAGTGAGGACGTCGTAAGGAAGTATGCTGGCCTTCCGAGGCCCAGTAGCGGTTAAAAGTGAGGAAATTCGTCAGTATGAGTTGCTAACAACTTTCATGAACACGCTCTCCAGACTCGTCTGGTTTAGACCCCAATCGCTAATACCGCTATCTGGATTCTTCATTAATGTCTCCATTTCTCCAAAAATCATGCTAACTTTGAGCTCTGGTGGCACTGCGTACACCATCTGGCCCTAATAACAACTAGTTAAAATAAGACCCCGGGATACATCCAAGATCTTACTATGGACCTGCTACTCCAAATCGCTCGAAAGGTATACAGAGCCAACGTAGACACCCTGCTGAGAAGGCTATAATTTATCTTTATTTGCACAAATTCTTAGCTAGTATCCAGTTCCGAACTTATGTTGAAGATGTTGCTAAGCTCCAATCGAACGGATTTTGCCTTCTGCCATAATAGCGATTCGTGTAGAGAGGCATTCTGCCTCCTCCATGGCGTGTGTTGTAAGTAGAATCGCGCGCCCTGTTCTCGCTTTTAATATTACATTCCAAAGCTGTCGACGTGTCGATACATCTAGTCCAGAAGAAGGTTCATCGAAAATAAGCACTTTTGGCCGATTGCACAGTGCAATTGCAATTGATAACCGACGTTTCATCCCTCCCGAAAGTTTTTTGGATGCCTTATTTGAATATTATGTAAGTTCAACGGCATCAAGGAGATCAGAAATATGCTCAGATTCAATTTTGCTGTCGGTACCTTTAATTTTCGCATAGAACTGTAAATGTTGTCTAATAGACATAGTGGGATATAAAATATCAAACTATGGGCAGATTCCCAAGTTATCTTAAATTTGTTATTTTTAACTGCTATCAGTAATTGATGAACCACAAACATAAGCTGTTCCAGAAGTTGGTTTAAAAAGCATTGAAATCATGTTAATTTAAGTAGTTTTCCCACACCCATTACCACCGAGTAGGCAAAGGCACTCGTTTTCACCAACAACATAATATATACCTTTAACAGCGTGCTTTGCAGCTGTTTAACGCGTTCCAGGGAATGTTTTCTTTAAATTTACTAGCTTAACAAGAGCTTTAGTTCCGTTTGATGCTATATTTTATTCCACCAATTTTTTCTCGTTGGCCAAATCTGGATCATTAGAAGATAACTTGTTTCTTGCGTTTATAGCCTTTTAGATATTTTTGGTTTGAGACTAATCAGATGTTGATCTCATATCTTTTGTCTCCGACTTTCCTCTTAGATAGTCGAAAGTGGTTGAACCGCCTGATTTTTCGATTTCTGAATCCTCATCTTCAACTTAATCATCTTTTCTGTTTTTAATAAGGAATGTATCAACTTCTTTTTATGATACTAAAAGCACCTTAGGATTGATAAATATCTAACCAATAGCCCAGAAACCCTTTCTGAATGATATCTCTTATGGCAGAATATTATTTTTGACGCATGCTCGAACATAAACATGATATAAGAAGAACATTGGATGCTCTGGTATTCCGTTTTTTCTAGGGGTTATTTTGTCTAAATAAATTGATATTCCTTAATATAAAAACAATACCAAATAAGAAATTAACAAACTGATCGCCATATTATAACCAGCTTGTTAACTTAATGAAGGGTTCTATGAATGCAAAAATGAAATTTGGTCGTTTGTTAGGAAATTCTCCGATTTTTAAGTAACTATCAATTAGCTCATAAGAATAACTTGTACAACTGGACCAAAGCCAGGTACAAGACTCAACCAAGGATTGACTAGATTATCTGGATCATCTGAATCATACGATTAACTGACTAACATGAAACCACCTGCAGAAAATGCAAGAATTATAATAATAGCAACAATACTAGAAAGTCTACCAGAATCAGTGACACTAGCAATTAATTGACTTAAAATTGGAACATTAAGAATAAAAAGGATAAAACAGAAAAACCAACCAACGGGAGAGTTTGATGTAATTAATTCCATTTTAGTTCCACCATAAATAGCTGTAATAATTATTCCTAAAACAAATGCAACTATAAGGGCAAAAGTAAAATCGGCATAAAATCTAGGATAATAACGCAACCCCATCATCTGTTAAAGTGAAATAAGACCGTCTCCTTTTTCTTGACTAAATTAAAATGCAAAAATAGGAATAAGTAGATAAAACGATAATGGTAAAAGGAAGCATTAAAATATTGGTGTTGACGGATCAGCCCCAGAATCCTAAGTAGTTGCCCAAAATTATTTATAATAGCCAAATACAGTAGGAGGGCTGATTGTGTTAGCCGGATTAAAGTGAAAGCGCAAAGTATTTTAAAACATTGCATATTGAGTACCACAATACCTTTAAAAATTAGTAACGCCATAACCTAAAGAAGTTTAATGTGATGTATATCCGGAAATATAATAATTATTTACTACTTTATTAGTGTTAGTAAAAGCAGTATAGAAAATACCCGTAGAATACATATCCGTTTCTTAATACATGGATACAGTATTGGTATGATTAAACCAATCAGATGGAGGTGGGGAGGAAGGTGTTGGTTAAATAGATGCTTTCATATATCCTTCCATGATACTAACTACAGCCTTAGCTTGATAAGCAGCATAGTCCTCATATCCGGTTGTTTTAACTGTGAAATAAGGATACCAATAAAGAGACTAATAACTAGCTGCATTTTAAATATTTGGCAGTGGAGCTTTTTAATATCTTAACTAATTTATATTTTAGCCTTACCAAAGAAGATTAAAGCCTGCGAGATATCCAGTACAAACTGTAGTATTAGTACAAGTCCCTAGAGTTTTTTCATTAGCTATCGATGCAAAAATATTAAAATTAATATTTGCAGGGCTACCTTCAACGGGGAACTTCAGCACATCATTACTAGTAACAGAAGTAGATGGTTTATAGTTAGCAACATAAAATCCATGAAGATAACCTAATACACTAGATAGTATAATTACAACAACAAATATTGAAAGCATTCCAACAAATGACTAGTAAAGTAGAGTAAAATTCTTTAGTAAAACTGCCAAAAACTAACGAGGTTTAGGAGATGGGAAATTAAATGATGGTTCCAATGTTCGTTATACTTTAGACATTGACGAAGTGGATAACAGGACTTTTAAAAATCTAATAAAGTACGATATAATATCTATATAAAAATTCTATAAAATAAAATTACAATGAATGGATAACATGTTACGTATAAATGAGTATGGTAATAAATATAGTTAAATAAATGTTTGTAGACTATTTACTGTGAACTCAACTAGATTGGAATAAACTTTTATCTTTTTAACTATATTTTTAATTACTTTAATAATCTTATTGTTAATATGATATATCTGTATTTAGTTTTATTAAGAAAAATTATTAGCTATAAACATTAACAAATAAATAAACAAATATGTTAATAAACTTTAAATTATGATAAATAATTAGATATAATCGCTTTCCAATTTTTATTATTATATCCATTAAAATATATCATAATTTTTATTGTTCAATCTTAAATATATGCTAGTTAAATAACCTAAACAACACATTTTATATTTTAATGAAATCAAAGTACATAATATTAAATTACACATACATTGTTGTTATTTGATTAATATTTGCAGTGATTGATAAAAGTTAAGTATTGCAAAAGTTATAAATATAAATTGTAATGATAAAATAAATGAATATAATTAATTTTCACAAAAAAACGTTATTTTTGAATAATGGCCCTATAAAATTTATTAGCCTATAACGATACCCTATCTTTAATTGTACCAACTAAATCTTTAATGAGTACAATTATATTTTATATGATATTAATATATAATCTTATAAATGGACTGGAATATCTAAAATTATCAGGAATATAAGACTAACTCAAGTTGAAAAACATGTAGCACAAGATATATTCTGTCTCCTGATGGGACCTTTTGGTTAAGAGGATTTCTTTGTACGGAATGTCGTAAATTTAACAAAACTGTTTCATTGATTGGAAAAGAAGAATGCATTCCTTGTTATAGATTTGTAAATTTTTCTTGTATTTTATGCATAATTAAAGATATTTGTTATACGCGTAAGGAAAAGGAAAATTGTATGGAGAATATCTAAGAACTTGCCTTATTTTGTGAAGAATGTGGTATAAATAAGGTTCCAATCACGGGAAAGATGTTTTGTTTATCAAATGATAAATGCATATACTGTGATGATCAGTAAGCTTGCATAGAAATATCTCAATCTTTAAATTTAACTTGTGCAAGCTGCTTATATATCATGAAATCGCCATCAGATTAAAAACATTGTGTAGATAACTAATTTTATAAAAACTATGCTTTATAAAATGCTATTTGCCCGAACCCATATGCACCTACTTCCATCAAGGTTAAATTACTAACTCTGAAGCTTTAAAATGTATAGTTAATGAATAGTGTATTAAATTTTCATTATTTTGTATTTTATGTTCCTATAAAAATCCTTAAAAAGTGTTATTGGGAGTCAGTTATTTAATAAGAAATATGAAGCTAATTAAAATGGCAAAGAAACAGTTAACTGCATTCACTACTATCCAGATAATATTATAAGATGTTAACATGTATGAATACTTTTATACCACGTTTAGGAACGTTTTTTCACTCTGGCTGTTTTTAGGATGATGATTTCTCTGAGATAAATGCAGAACGTTCGTTTAGTTTCACAGTAAATAAATTTATATGAAGCTGTTAGGAAGGTCACTACGTGAGCTCTTAATAAATTTTTTTAGATAAAGATTTTTGCATGGCCGACCAGAATGTTAATTAACTTTGTAGTGAAAATGATGCAGCACATAAATTAATATATGTTAGTTGACCAGAAAATATACAATTTTATATCAAAAATCACATCATATCTTCCTGTATTAATTGTGCAGAAAAACTAACTTGTTAGCTGGTTGGCTTTAAATAGTTTTAATGTATTGTATGATAAACTGTAATGATTACGCATGGATCTAAAACGAAATGCATTAATAATTTTTATGTATAAGATTGACCAGTTATAGATTAAAACTTTACATGCGTTGAAGAGTTTAATTAGCATTTATATGGTTGTTAAAATGGATTTACATATTCTAACTAGAATAAAAATAACATTACATCAATATGCCACTAATGTCTCAATAATTAACAAACTAGATCTATTTTGTACCGAAATAGTATATTTTGATGTGTATGTAGATAATAAAAGTTTATTTTTTAAGATTTAAAATCCATTCCAAACTATAAAATTTGAAATAGTGTAACTTTGTTTGGTATGAATAATAGTGTGTGATTCCTAATAAAAATACATATGCAGGAACAATTTTGAGTCATAGTTAAGTTGTGAATTCTGTATTTATAGAGCTATAATCTGTAATAATAAATGTGTTTCGCTTAGTTGTGCTACATATAGTCATTATAATGGGTCAGATTTCTGTTAAGAAGATTGTTATCGTTGTCATTATTGTTAAAACTGCGGAAATTGCGAAAGATGTATATGAGGATTCGTTGAAGTTAATAGTATGTGTGATAGTCAAACTTATGGGAAAATGAATTAAATTGTTCTGGAAGTGGATAGCTTGCGCACTCAGTTTATGTGTGTAAATAGGGCAATAATAGAACGAACTGTGAATTGTATTAGCAAGGAGTGATTAAAGTTATTACTGGAATTACGATAAGAGGTGTCAATTTTTAAAACGAAATAATGGATACTGGAGATATTTTCAGGATTATTTTAGGAATTCTTTTGCCATTTTTTATTATTGGTGTTATTGCTGTATACTACAAAAATAAACTCTTATAATTTAGTTAACTTGAAGCAAGATTATAATATTATGATTTCAACAATTTCATAATAATTTCCTTAAGCCTATTATATATTACTAAGTGATATTAGATTATAAAGAATATTTATTTTTGTTGTTACTATAAAGATAATTGAATTAAAAAATTATAAAAAATTAATAGTCATAAAGATTGTATTATGCTAAGAAAATTAAATTCAATTAATATAAATACCTATAACTTCTATTTTATGTATAAAAAGGGATCTACTTCTACTTATGTTATAAGATATTGTTTGATCGCATTAATATATTATTTATATACTGAATCAGAAATATCTGTTATTTCAGTATTTAAAGACTTAATTCTAAATAATTTATGCTTAAAATTTTCATGTAAAGCTCTTCTTTAATTAATATTCCCCCTAAAGAATTTGTTATATGATAATCTATAGCCCTATTTACTAACATCTAAAATAAAATCTTCTGTTAAAAACGTATACAGCCCATCACTCAAACCTTACGACTGCGCTAAATTCAACGTCAATATCAAGTTTCAAAGAATCTAAGTCAACCCCAAAACTGCGCATCCAGCTGAAAACATCTGTTACACCAAGTTCTTTAATATCACCCTTCCAACCAATGCGTCGCACACAATCTATTTCTGCATGCTGGTCGGGAGATATTTTCATAGCATTTGGTACTGAGAAAATTAAAAGAACGCTAGCAGCTTGAGTGATGGAAATAAGCTATTTCATTTCTTGAATAAATAGCTTCAATTCTAAAATTTCAGCTTAATACTGCAAAATTGAGATATCAGGAGATGTAAAAATTTGCTACTAAACTGAAACATTGTGTTTTATCGAAGATATAAAAATACTTTTTTATTTGCAGGTTACTGGAATAATTGATTGTGCATATATATAGGGATAGTCTTTATGTTAGCTGAGCATAACTGGGATAACTAAAGTGTTAGTCTTTTATGGTGAGTCGTATATCATTTTAGAGGATCAAAATAATGAGGAATATTTATAAAGATAAATAAATAATGATTAGTTTATTTAGATTTATTTATATATTATATAGTATTTGTTTTACAAACCAAAATGTAAGAATCAGAATTTGTCATTTCATTAGAGCCTTAGACATTTGAAATATTATAATAGAGTGTGGTTAATACGTAATAAATAGAGGAAAAACCTTATGTCAACGAGAATCCTTTCGATCAAATTAATGAAGTAATGTCGTTATTAACGAAATCAATTAATGGATTTGATCGATCTAAGCTTACAATAAGTTTACCAGAAAAATAGAAAATAATAACTCATTTGGATATAAATATTTTATCAATTCCATAAATTGAAATTGAAGAAAATGGTGAATCACTTATGTGCTCTGTACATTCAATTAATTAAGCTCCAGAAGTAGATATAAAATGTCATGTTACTAAAGATGAAAATTAAAAAGAAGTTTACTATGACAATAAAAACTATTTAATAGATGATACACATATTATTAATTATTAAATGTAAAATGATTTAAATCAATTAGCCGATAAAGTTCAAGTATAGAACTATAAAGATGATATTCGAAAATTAAAGATTTAGCTTCAGGACTATAAGGAGAAGCAAGTTAAATATTATTAAGATACAGTCTAACCATTACGTAAAACTCACCATCATAAATAAAGCACAGAATCTTTTATTCCATCTAATTTTTTGAGTAATAATATTCATCATAATATTCTTGATTAGGTGCAATCCCTAAATGCATCTTCTTCTTAGGCAGCATAAAGCATATTACAAGATGATCCATTTAATGAATTATTATAACAAAAGGCACAGCTTTAACAGGACGATATGGATTTTTATAAACAAAATATTGAAAAAACAAAATAATAGCTACAAATTTTTACACTTGATAGTCCTAAAGCCGATAAAAAGCCTATTTCTATGCATATATAATAATTATAAACTTAATTAAACAGTATCCCTTTAAAATAATAGAAAAAAACATCACATTTAAAATAATCGACAAGCACTTTAAAGTCCAATTATTAGTAAGATATTTGGCTTGAAAAACAATAGAAAGTTAAGTTGGAATGTTAAAAGCTTATTGTATCGTCAATCGTAGGCACCGATGATTTTTCATAATAGTAAATAAAGTAAAGTCTTAATAATACTACTCTATCTGACTAATAATATACTTAATAAAACTGTAATTTAACATAATCAATATAAACTATAAATAATAACTAGACAGAATAGTTAAACCAATCCTAGGCCTATTCGAAAGATGAACAGACATAATCTATCAATGAAGTACTTACATCTAGTTTTGATGATTACGAGGTTATGTCACCAAATAGAAAGTCGTTTTAACAAGATTAGTTGTTATCTAAATATACACAAGAAAATTAGTGCATGTAAGTCTCATTTGATATAAAATCGCGGTCAGATTCTCTTATTTTAACAAACTCTGATATTGATAAAGATGTTATCAGGAGCAAGGTCAATTAATCCTAAATTACATCAAAGTCAACAATTGAAGACAAAAACTCTATAATAATTGAAGATTTATAGCCTATTTTACAACTTTAACTTCCAACGTAAAATCTTTCTGATTTCACTTAACATAAGATAATTTCAGATCGAACTTTACAAGCTAAATTATAATACAAAAAATAGCAGATATCAACTTTATAAGAGCGAGCAGAGGATTTAAAGCGGCGTTAATAGTTAGTATAAAAACGAAAATGTTCTAAAAAGTGAAAAGTTGTATCACTTAATTCCACCTACCTCATCAAAAAACTAATCTAAAAATGATTATAAAAACATAGTACGCTGCTCTGCTATCTATCTGGTTTCTGGTAGGTTCATTTTATATTAAATCTTTAATAACTTGTCATAAAAATGTTAAATTGAACATGTTTTATCTTCTGCGTTCCATATTGCACGCCCGCATCCACCTCCATATGCACAGCATCTAGCAATGCCAACTGCACCGATTGCATCTAGTCGATCTGCATCTTATACAATCTTTCCTTCAATTGAATCAGGAACCGCCCCTTTTGAGTAAGATATTGAATTTATGATATTTATAACTTCTTACGATGTTTCTAAATTGATAGAAATGGAAATCATAAACTTTGTCAAAGTAAGTTATCTATCTTCATCTGAAAATCCAAATTTGTGATCCATAGCATCGTGAAGAAGCGCTGCAAATTAAATTATTAATAATGATGAATTTTCATAATTTTATTATATAGACACTGAAGTTGATAATACTCTTAATGAATGGTCAATGTCATGAGCAGTGCACTTGGTATTACTCTTGAGGAAATTAAGGCATGCATTGTATTGTTCATCATTCATTTATTAGGAACGTGAATTTATTAGTTGTGTTAAATACACTAAACAAAATATAAAATAGAATAATATAGAAACTACAAAAATGAAGCAATTTCGAGATCCGATTTATAACTCAATAGAAATTGAAAACTATGCAATATTCATAATTAATTCACCAGAATTTTAAAGGCTACGTCATTTGCGATAATTAGGTGTAGTATATCTTGTTTATCCGAGTGCAAATCACACCAGATTCGAGCACTCGCTCGGGGTGTACCACCTGACGAAGATAGCGCTAGACCACCTCAATGCCCAGCTGCCCGAGAGCCTGAGCGACAGAGTTACGAAGATAGTGAAGACGGCGGCGCTGGTGCACGACATCGGCCACGGGCCATTCAGCCATTTGTTTGAACAGATCTTGCATAAAAACAACATCAAACTAGACGGAAAGCAGATCTGCCACGAGAGCATCGGTTGTGATGTGTTCCGGAAAATGATGCAGCGTATCAAGATGGATGTGGGCATGGACGACCATGATATCGACTGTGTGTGCAGCTTGATTACGGGCCAGGAGGCCGACGACGAGACCTTCAAGAAGTACTTCTTCCTGAACCAGATCGTGTCCAACTCCGTCAACGGCTTGGATACTGACAAGATGGACTACCTGCTGCGGGACTCGAGGTCGGTTGGCTTGGGCCTCACCATCGACCCTATCCGCATTTTAAAAAACCAATCCATCTTCAAGTACCCCAAAGACAGCACTGGAAAGTACTACCTCTCGTCATCCCAAAAGACTAAGTTTGACATCATGCAGGTTTATCATACTAGGTATATTTTAACAAAAATTATCTATTAAACATCTAAATCAATAGCATGGGATTTAATAATATTATACATATTTGAATAAGCGATTAAATTTAAATTAATTGATATTCCAACATTATATAAACGTGATGTTTTACCAGATGATAGAATATTAGGATATATTTAATACTTACATTAATAAATGGATTGCCCTTATAAGTAATTATAAAATAAATTAGACGTATTAGATTATCATAATACACCTACAGTAGTGTTTGAGACTTCTATAACACATAATTGTGAGTTAACATAAAATATTTCCTCGGATATTAGGGCTTAAAAGATTAAATAATTTATTTAAGATCAAACTGAATTATAAAGCAATTTGTTTGAAGTTGTTATATCAGATATAAAATATGGTGTAAAAAACTAAAATCCATTAGATTTTTTACCTATTCATAACAAATAAACTGTATTTACTCCTACTAAATTTGCTGAATAATATGGAAGCAAATCGAAGCTATAATCTTAATCAAATAGTACTAATGAAAATTCCCAATATCCTTAAACGCCTGTTAGACTTATGCCGCCAGTTTCCATAGATAATGCAGCTACCTAAGATATGTTAATGCCTAATATTTTTAAAGAAACTCTTTTGTACGTTTTCATTTATACTAATAATTTATTTTCGTAGAATCAGTTAAAGGAATCAATACAGAATTTTCTATTAAGCTAAAATTTAAATAATAATGAGAATAGTATTTAACTACTCACTGATAACTGTTTAGAATATAATGATATCGTACCTATTACCATATCCCCACTTCTTACTACACATAATAATTTTCCTTTACCAGAAGACTGTAAATCTGATGATAAGTGAGATCACTTTTAATTCATTTTTTCACATTAGTTATAGATAGTTTATGCTATTGCATCACTAGTTTAACCAAAATTACATCTTAATTTAACGGTGTCAATTCCTAAATGTACAATATCTACATAATTATTAAAACCAGCCTGTTTTAGTATTTATGCCCGATTATTTCCTACTTATGGAATCTCTAATAATTCAGTAATATCATCTGAAATTTTTTCTTTAATTTAGTTAAGATATTTTTCAAATAACGAATAAATTATTAATTTTCTTTGTTAAGCAAACATTTTAACTTGGAATAAAATGGTTGCAGGAGATTTTAGTTAAACATCATTAGAATTTGAAAAAGCTCGAGAAATATTTATTATTTACTGTAAAATGATATTCTTAATTGTTTTTTTATTATTGGATTATATTTATAATACTTCTAAAAGTATTTTATCTTATGATATTATATCATCCATATTAATTTAGTACTAAAATTCTACTTCTTATGATAAAAATGAAGAAAATGACTATTATGTCAACAAATGTAATAATGATGCTGGAGGAGAATATGAGAATAGGAAAATAGAGACACTATCAAATGGATTAATACCATATTTCTTAATTTACTCAAAAAGCTGATCAAAATAATACGCCTAATAAGGGGATAAACTGGCTTCATTTGCTGCTTAACCTAATTAAGTCAGAGACAAATTTCCTTCTTATAATGCCAAGAATTTAATTTTTAACAAAAAATTAATATTTTCTAAACAGTCAGCATTTTTAGTATCATTTTATATATGATATAGTGTTCGTTATAGACCAAAATTAAACTCCTTTTTGAACTGAAATGCATTGATCAAGATAGAATTTATAGAATTATTTTTGTATTATTCTGTCAATAATAAACTTTTACATACAAATTCTTTTTTTACTTCTAGAATCTCGCTAAATACATTATCTGAAACAATAAAAATAGCTGCATTTTACTTTCCTTCAAATCTTCCAGCTCTGCCAGTCATTTATTTAAATCTTACAGAATCAAGTTGCGACATACCAACTTTCAACTAATTTATGAAAACTGACATAGCTGGAAGATTGACTCCAGCGGCCAATGTACTTGTAGCTATAATCGTATGTAGAATTCCATCAGAGTAAGAATTTTCTATTTTCATCCTATCTTACCCTGAAAGTGAAGCATTATGATAAGCTACACCTGCTAAAATTGATTATTGCTATTAATCTAGAGACTAATTAAGGATTTTTCTTGCTTCAGTTTTTTCTTCATTATTTAATACCTTGTCTTAAAAATTTTTAACCAGAAACGCTCCCAATTAATTCGCGAAATAAAGGCACTAATTACGAGTTGGAACAAACATAATAAGAGGTTTTGGAGCCATCACGCAAATTTTAAGCTAAATAGTTGCATTAAACGAATATTTGAAATAAAAATCTGAAATCTTTTAAAGAGTATCAAAGTCGTAAATTTGATTGTCATTAATAATAAATTTTTATAATTTTTATTCGGAATAATCAGTTAAAAATGTCTTACAATTCAACCATTATTCTATATCAAGATGATTTGATAAAGTTGCTGACATAGTAATTAACTTTACATTGTGTTCTTATTAATATAGAAGAAAATAATTAATAAATGTCTCTAGAAGGACTGATCTATCAGAATTTACTTCGCCTACAACTTGTAATTCATCTACTATTACTAGCCCTAAATTTTCTTATAGTCCTTGTTCATTGAATTTTTTCAGTATCTAATAAGCCTTTTCATTAGTGCAGATATAAATTGTAGGTTTTGTGGCTAGAAACTCTGGTAAATTACGCAGTCCACAAAGCCCTGATAATCCATAGTTTCCTGTTAAAAACTAAGAGAATTTATCTACCAATTCATTTACTATAGTTACATATGGGGCAGAAAATATGACACATTTTTTCTAGACTATCAATGTATATAATGCAAAAATAACTGAAACATGTGTTTTACCAGATGCTGTGCCAGCAGATACAAGTAAATTATCTTTGCTTAGAAGGTTCTCTTGTAGAATCTATTTTTACCATTGTCTTAACTTTTCTACACGTATATTTGGTGATAATGCATCAATCTATAACAATATATCTGATAATTCTAATTATTACTCGTCAATAAAAAAATCTTGGAAACTATACTATTCTAAAATATTTGGTAGATTAAGATAACCATAATCGGATTAAAATATACTAGACTGTTTTACATCTTCTGTCTCTGGTTCTATCTGGCTTAATAAATTCAATAAAATTTAATTATAATCATATTACATTCTGACCATAGTATACGATAGTATTATATATAAATTAAGATTATCATTTCCAACTATGCTAAATTATTTAATCAAATATACTGTTTTAAGAAACAATTCGCTCTCTGATCCATTTACTTAAAGAACTTATTTCATATTTGTACCTTTCATCCAATAAAATAACATTTGCATAGTCACCTTTCCACCTTACAGCTCTGCCAATCGCTTGATTTACTAATCGCATAGCTTTAACATTGATGTTTCCTCTAGCTTTAACAACTGGATCCCCAATATTAGCGAGTGGAATACCAACAATAACTAATAATCTACATAAATCATCTTTAAAATCTATTCCTTCAGATAAATTTCCACCTAGAACACCCATTAAAATAGAGTATTCCGTTGTTTTAAGCTCATCTATGCTATTTTTCGATTCAAAAAGGAAATTCTCACCATTACATACACTTTTAAATGTCTCCAGAACTCTTTTAGAAGGTAGAAAACAAACTGTTTATTATTTTTTATTAAATTTTTTTCTTAATTATTATAACATATTGCTTAATTTTACTAGATTATCATATGTTTAATTATTCAATGTAAACTTAACTTAATCGCAAAGTAAAACTTTTAAGGAATCTTTCTCAAGAACTGGATCACCTTCATATGTATTAAATTTTATATCAAATATATCTTCAAATGACTTAAATGGTTGCATTGTTCCACCTATTAAAATAATACTTTCCACATTACTAGCAACTTTAATTCTTGAATTTATAACACAGACCCTCATCACTTCATTTATAACAAGAAGCATTTCTGAATAGTGATATTAAGAAATAATTGTAATAAATTTAATAATTTTGTAGAAAGTTGAATGATTATGTGGAGAAATCCTATATATAAATCGTTACTACTGAAATAAATTTATCTGAGGTAAAATATTAATATCAAGTTTATTCTAAATAAAGAATTAATGTAAATCATTATCTCTCAGTATCAACTCATTTTTAGTTCTTTTAATTACATTTTCTAGTTTTTTAGTGACTGCATATATTTAATTTATTAAGAAAATATGTTTAGCAACAATATAATCTCCTCTTCTCTCAATATATTACGAAATCTCATTATTAAATAATACTAAATCTTAAAGTTATATTTTAATATCTAAATTTTCATCTGCTAATGATAATAAATTGTGCGACTCGTCAGATATAATTATTTAGCTTTATCTTGTCAAAATAGACTGTTGCTTTTTTAACTCTTCAATTAAATTATTATGAGGCATAATCACTAAATCTGCCAAATAGGAAGCTTATTTTTAGGCATAATATGGGCACGCAGATTTTTTAATAGCATGTGATTTGGTTTCTATATAATCATAATTATTTTTTAAGCAATCTATCATAAAGTTATGAATTTTTCCACTTTTTTTATATAAACAAGCTGTGTCTTTACAAAACTAATCTAGATCGAAAATATCTTCAATATCACGCTGAGTATGAATACAGTATTAATTTCTACCCGCTAAAACAGATATTTTTAATTATTATAAATTAACATAATCATATTAAATCTATTGACATTGCATATGCGTTCTTGAAGCGTAAATTATTGCCCCACTATTATTGGTATTACATAAAATCATAGACGAAATAATATCTGGAATTATTGAATGAAGTTCATCTAATGTTTTAATATCCTCAGATAAAGGAATAAAACCTTTAACATAATCATCTATAGCTTATGAATCTTTTTATGTCTATAGTTATTCATTTTCATATACAGTTTATTAAATCCATCCAGGTAATATTGGTTTAGGAATAACTGCACTTGGTCTTATTTAAAAATCACGTAGCTTTCTCAGATAATTATAAGTTGAAAATACTATCATTAATGATTTTCCAGTTCCTGTTGGGGACTCAATAAGAGCAGATTATTTCTATATATATTATTCTTCTAAATATTCCATTAGCTTGATCTAAATATCATACGGTTTATAAGGAAATTAGATATATTTGAGAGTCATTGTGTATACTAATATTTGAATATAATATATTAAATATATAAAATAATAATGATAAACTTTTATACACTACATATTTCAAAATTTAAGATCCGTTTTGAATCTATTTATCAGGAAATTAATGAAATTAATAATTAAGATAATATAGTGTTATTCTTTGATACAATATCAACATATGATCTTCCTTAATTAGTAAAAATTGATCCACATAAATTTAAATAATAATTTATGAACCTATTAGAATTATGCGACAATGAAGATAATGAAGACTATTTAATATTATTATAATAGTTTTCATGTTTAAATATTCTCCCTTTTTAAACATTTTTAGAAAGTATTAATATTCTTTCAACACTATTTAAAAACTTACCTAAAACAGTCTTAATTATATCAAATTTAATAATATAACTTTAATTTTCATCAAATCATTTATAAAATATTTCAGAAAATTTATAAATATAACTTGTAAATATATTGCTATAATAAGATAAATCATATTAACTTTTAGAAGATTATGGATTTATGGTTCTTCAAGCTATTAGACAAAATCCAAATTTTATAGAATTTATAGCATTAGTTTAAGATTTACTTTAATATGATAACGTAAATACACCATTCTCAGTATAAATATTATCTAATTTATATGAAATAAGTGTATTTACACTTTTATAAGCTGCAGGTAAATTTAAGAACAGAATTATTTTTAAGATTTTATATGATCAATTATAGGAATATAAATAAACGCCTGAAATATTTTCTTAATTCTTGTAACTTTTCATCGAATCTTTTTCAGTAGAATATTCATAAATTCTTTCTGTACTTATTTAATCAATTACATACTATAGTCCATCTGAGTAATCATATTTTTCCTCTAGAATTGACATACTTGATGAATAAATATTAATTTTTGCTTTATCTTAATAAATTTTTTAGTAAGATATTCTGTAATTTTTATTTAAACTTGCAGTTTATAATATTAGATCACCATTAATATAGAGATTAAGAGGGCAAAACCTGACTTTATAGCTTTCAAAAATGGCGAAAAATGGTACCAGCTTAATTTTATAGTAATTATTTTTTGAACTTGATACTATTGATTTTTTTGATGAAATGTAACGAGAATTACTTCTTATTTATTTAGCATAGTGATTATTGTATTCAATTATGTAATAAAAATAAGTATATCATTTAAGATTAGACAAAGCTTGTAACAATTCATTTATATTCCAAGTATCAATGCTAATCTAACAGCTCAAAAATACTAATTCTGAAAGTTCTTCTATATACTCAATGCCCTATAATTTTGCTGCCTCTTCACAAATAAGTTTATAAAAAGTATCTGTTTTTTGACAGCATACGTAAACTAAGGTGCTATTATTAGCAACTGTTGCTATATGTTTGGCCTACTCCAAAGACTACAAATTTATAGGAATTATTGCAATATCAATCTACTCTGGAAGTTTATCACGAGAATCCGATGGAAAATCTATCAAAGTAAATTCTTTATCTGAAAAATTGAGTTTACCTGTATAGGAAGATGGGGCTGCTGATTTAACAGTATGAGGAAGTTGACCTGAAATTAAAAAGTGAAAAAGTCTTGTTTTACATGTTTAGCCTAAACCTGTGATCACTATAGTTTTAGTATTATTAACTTTTTTTCTCAATAACAATAATAATGGTAACAACAACATCAGAGGTAAAATATACATACACTACATTTTTTTAGAGAGGAACTAACCTCAAAAGTAATCTTTTTATTAATATATTATAGATTAATATTAAAAATGACTCCAATTATTCTGATGATTTTTCTCTGGTTTTTTGTATTCTTCACTTCAAAAACTTATTTCTCTAAGTAAATTATTAGTAACAATTACTGCCTGATTACTGGGGCCACAGGTAATGTAGGGTTAGCTTTATCAAAATAATTGCATCTAAAAGGTGCAAAACTTATTTGTACTGGTAGAGACGAATCGAAGTTATTATTTTTGAAATAGGCATATAAAGCCATAACAATATAATTTGACATTAATGATGTGGAAAATTTTCCTAGTGCATTTGAATAAGCTTTAAATGAGTATAAAGTTAATTAATGCGAAGTCAAGCACGTATTTTTAAATCATGGTTATGGATATTTTGGTTAGTTTGTCAAATAAAATAATATTTAAAGATACTTATAAGTAAATCAGTATTCATTTATTGTATTAGCGCATTATTTATTATAATCGTTTTCCCTAAATTCCATCACTATTACATCATCATGTATAGCATACATTCCTAGCTAAAATTACACGCTTTACCATATTTCAAAAAGAGCTATCTCTTCGTTTGTTAAATCTCTTAGAAAAGAAATGAAGAATGTCAATATATCTGCAGTACATCCTGGAACTATTAATGGTCCATTTTTCGATCATTCTGGAATGGAAAATTCTCAATAAGGAATTAGAAAGTTAGGATAGTATAAATTTTTCAGTTCAAGTCCGGAATATGTTGCGAAATAACTTATTTATAGTGCTGAAACAGGCAAAGATTTAAATCCATCCCTTATTTCAAAATTGTTAAAGTATGCTCAATTTTTATAGTGAAAAATTTAATCTCATCTTATTGATTTACCAAAATGTTCTTTAAAGAATTCTCCCCTTTACTTATCCGCCTCAACTTCCTGCAATTTATCATGTTGCTGATTTATTTTTTTTTGTTAAATTTAACTTAATTAAACAGCTCTTAAATATTCTTAATATTCCTTCATTGCAGCATCTTTCTCTTTGTCCATAATTTATTCATATTTTTCCCTTTCTATCATCTCCTATTCAAGTCTCATTTCTATAAGTTTTTCTTGAACAATTTTTTCCTGATAAATTCTTTAATTTTACTACAACTCATTATGGTATTAAGCCATAATTTGTTATTTCTCTTCAGCAGTACCATGGAGCTTTTTAAGCTACAATTTTTCAAACTCTGCAAAATTTTCACGTTTTTTTTCGTCTTTTTCTTATGAATTTCTGAATTCTACAGGACCATTTTCTGCTACTGATTTACCATAAGATTATAGTATTGGACGCTAAGTAATTTTCTATAAGCGTTGATTATTGTAAGCTGTGCGAGATACTGTAAAATTAGGCTTCATGATTTTTGGATTAATTAGTATTTAGTAATATTAATACATAATTCTATTTATTATAAAATATACTTAAAAATAATATTTAAATAAATAATCTCATTTTTCGTCAACTTTGACTGCAAGACCATCAACGTTATTTATAATCTAATCAACAAACTCAAAAGTTTTATCTTTAACATCGCCGAGTACAGCAAAAATCAAAGGGAATTGAAATTATTAATAAAACTATGCATTTGGTCTAAAACTATCACCTGCAACAAGCCAGTATGTAAGCGGTGTAAAAATTTAGTATATTTTCGCTTATTTCTCTATTTAGCTATCAAACTCTGTGTTGTTGTTTTAAAAATAGAATAAGCAGCAACTAGAAAGCTCAAGTAGTTTGTCTAAGCATGCTAGTTGAAATTATCCATTATGTGGTAAAAATGCTACACTTTTGATATTTTTTATTTTGGTAGAAAAGAAATTACCATAACTATTAAAATATTGATCTACATCTCCAAATAATGAATAATATTATGATAGATACGTGTTGAATGGTGATGAAAATAATTCTTATGTAAAACCTTATATATTTAATTATTTATAAAGAAGAGGTGGAATTGAAACTTAAAATGAGGAACCTTCATTAATTTTTGGCTTTTATTCTTTAGAATAAACAAACTAGGAACCATTAAAACTAGAATATCTCCGAAATAAAATAAAAAGTCGTAATTTAAAATGATCAAACGAAGGATCAAAGTTACTAACCTGATAAAGCTAAACAAGTTTTAAAAAATAATTTTTAGAAATTATAAACTTTTAATCAAACTTGTTTAATTAGGTAAAAATCTTAAGTGAATTTGCATAATCAGGTCTATTATGATCTGGATTTATAGATATTATATAATGCTTAGCCTAGTTATTTATAAACTAGTTAATATTGAAATGTTCAAAAGTGCATGGTTGATTTTAATCATTTACTAGATTAATAACAAATGATTCGTCCAAACAGCTATTAACATTATCTGTATTCATTTCGTTAATATCTTTATAAATCTCTTCGATAATTTCAAAGATAACTGTTGCAAATCTCTATCTAGCAAAATTTAAATTTAAATTTTTAGCCTCAGTCAACTTTTTAACTCTAAAATGATCAGGAATTAAGTCAGTACGATATTTTTTGATTTATTGCTTAAATGTTGAGTAAATATTTTGAATGTTTTAAGGCTATGATTATATTGAAACGTCTTCTAATGCAAGAAATTCTCTAGATCTGTTCTATAATGCCAATAACTCATCATTTAACTTTTTTTTATCAATATTTTCATAATTAGACCTAAGTTTAATAGGTATAGAAGAGATCAACTCTTAAAAAATAGCATTATTCTCAGGCTATAATTTATTAATTACAAGAAAATTTTTATCGCTACTAAACTAATTTATCTGGTATAAGAACTACACAAATGTATCTTTTGGTAGATCAATATGTAATTTTTATCTCACTAACATGTTTAGCTTTTCTCTTATGTTATTAATTTATATTGCAAACAAAAGTTCTTATATCAAAGGTTATTCGTTATCTATTTTAATCAGTTCTATTTCACTTTTGGCTAATGATCCACTAATATTAGCATTTAGAATTGGTATATAGCGTTACTATCTAGGATTCATTATGAGAAGTGAAAAAATATAATCTATAATATAAATATATCAGTTAAAGTCTTCAAAGAACACATTTTTGCAATCCGTCATTATTTTTAACTTTAATCCCATTGGAGTAAATATTGCTACTACTCCATATAATTATTTTTCGGATTTAAAGATATAAGGTCCGTGAATGACTAGCCGATCTAACAAATAATTTATAATACAGAATTCAGTATTATTTAATACTACTAAAAAATTATTCTAAATATAATACCTCGATACATTAATCGGTACGAATTAAGTTAGTTCGATTTCTTTATTTGTGAAATAAAAATACTATTTTTCTTATAATACTTTAAAACCATGAAAATTTTGACTGAAAATGATCTAATCTTAAGTTTATATCTCAGATTATATATAATTTTCACCAACTTTCATTAATTTTGACTAAAATATGATATTCCTTCTCTTATAAGTTACTATTTATTCAATATCATCAAACTAAAATATTGTCACAAAAGTTGATATTACAAATTGGTGATTATTAGTAGAGATACTTAATAATCCGCTTTAAGTTAAAAATAAATATACATCTTTAGTGATAGAATGAACTTATACCAATTTACCTTTTACAAATTTATTATTTTCATCTGCTTATTTGGTTTCTAGAGTTTTAACTGGTTTATCCATGCTAAGATGCTAATTATTTCCTAACCTATCTCGTTCTTTATATTATCTTTTATTTTACCCTATATTTTCAGGTAGCATACGTCTCCCACTACTATACTCATGTCGGTTCAATGAATATCTTTCATTATAATGAAAATTATCTACATTTCTGTTACTACCATAAGCCCTGCTTTATTTCACTACAGGTAAATCTTTAATTGACACTTGGCCTTTCTCCATTATCAAATTTAAATTAACCAGAATTATATGATAATTAAATCTAATTAGTTCAGAATTCTCATCCCTTTATTATCAAGAATTATTTTACTCCTACATAAACTATTATTATATGAAAATTTATACCATAATTTCACTCAACTTATCCGTGGTCCTGAAACGCTCTCACTCTACTCCACTCTCATAAAAATACATCAACCCCAATAGCCTAGATTCTACTCTCGTAAACACGTTACCCTTCTAAAATGCAACCGCCCTCCTTCTGTACTACTTGCAAAACCATATCTCCGCAAATCGTCAGCATCTACATGTTGAATTTTACTGCGACTTTTTGGATATCAGAAACACCTTTAGCAGTTACTGCAAAACTAAAGCAGAGCTTCCCGATTTGGGCTCGAAATTTTGTCGATTTGACTTGCTAAAAATAACTGAATGGAATGCCAATTTGAGAGGTAAATTTGGAAGAGCTGACGTTAATTTACGTAGATTTTGTCAAAATTGTGAAAAAAGGTTGGTCAAGCTGAGAAATGAGAAATGTGTCATCTGTAATTTCGAAAAAGTTGTCAAACCCGGATAAATACGAAGGAAAAACTATTTAACACTTATTCGATATAATAGTTGGTGTTTCATTTTGTTCTTGCTACAAAATGATTTTGTCAATTTGGACGCAGTTCTTGGTTTAGTAGCTGTAAAGTATTCTGATTTTATTGTCTATCTCCTCTAAGGCAATTGCTGATATGTATCCTTCAATTTTTATCTAGTGCATAATTTTAAATTCTTCTATATTGTATAAAATCAGCTCGTTTTCGCCAAATATTTACTTACCGTTTTCATCGAACTTAATACTATTTTACCCTATTAACAGAAAGTTTCGTGTTATTTTTACACATTAAATAACGTTTTTATGTTCAATTAACTGCTTACACTCAGTGATAAAATTAACAATTTAGTCACGATTCTTACGCTAGTTTGTTACTGAAAAATCAAACAGATAAAGACCATTCAGAGTAGAAAATACTAGTCTAGAATCATAAAAATCAGATGCAAATATAAAATTGAAAGGGAAAAATGATTTTAAATTGTACTCCTCAATAAGTTTGAATGAATTCTAATGATCAAATACTTGAAGTTTCTGCTATGAAAATGATATTAATAATGGTGAATCAGAGTCGCTGTTAGCTAATAACCATTAAGGTTTTATTAGAGTTCTCTCAGGTTCCTCTACTTTTTCTCGCTTTGGAAAAAAAGGCTTAGGAGATAGCTTTAACTTTGTTTCTTAGCTTTTAGATCTTATAAATGGTTTACGGCCTTCATCAATCGATTTAGGCGGAAATTTCTGAGTATGTAATTTATTATCAGTCTAATCTTTCTACTTAAAGTCATTAGTTCGTGGTCTATTTATTCTTTATAATCGTGGCTCTCTAGCCTAATCTTTAAGTCCTCTAGTAAAAATCTCTGGTTGCGCTGCGGAATCCATATTTTTAAAAAGTTATTATATATTAAAAGTTATATAATGATAATAATTTCATCATTATGTTAAATAAGATTTTAATAATTAAATTTCCTATGGCCAATTTTCTGGCTTTGTTGTCTCTAAGCAATACACTGAATTGATTCTCTAAGAAAACAAATTCTTAAATTCATTCTTTTAATGCTTTCCTTATTGTAGCGGAGCGTGTCGATCGACCTTAGAATTGTACTCAGTCAGCGAGTCATTTATGTGGAACCCTTTCAAGTACGATCTACCTATAAGTCTGTCAAAATTTTGAATCAGCTCAACTGAGAAATTGTCTTTGTTTGCATATCCTCCCGCAAATGTGTGCTAGGTATCTATGCAGACACCGATCCTATTTTGATCGCTGATATGATCTATTATGTTCTTAATCTGCTCAAAACTGCTCCCTACACAGCTTCTAACTTTGTTCCCAGCCATGGTCTCTAACACAACTATGACATCCGGAACTATTTTATGCGCCTCGTTGATCAGATCCCACACGCACTCAATATTGCTCCCCGTTCCAGGATGGATATTGAGCAGATCCAATCCCATGGACCTTACCACGAACATTTCGAATACAAGACGTCGAAAAGATGCTTCTCTGACTCTCTCTTATTCAGATGCTAGATTTAATAAATACGGTCCGTGAGGTAAGAATTAATTTCGATAAAATTTAAGTTACAACGCTTAATCATAGAATAACTAATATTTATCTGATTAGATTTTTACATTCCAAGATTACGGCGTTGTAGTGAAAAATGCTGCGCTTTCAGCTTTTAGATCCCTCATTTCTTTAAAAAGATTTGATAACGATAAATGAGCACCAATATATATTCCCTCCTTGAAATCTAATAGATCAGAATATTTTGCAATATCATACGCTGTAATAAACTATACATCTTATTCAGACATTAAGTAAAGTAATATATTATACAAATTAAATCATTATTCATCAAATTTAAAATTTAATGGGTTTAACTCTTAAGATGACGTCAAGGGCGAAATAGCTCTAGCTTATAAATTTTTATTTGGATCGTCGAAACTAATTTCTGCATTTAAAAGATAATTAGCCTCATCTGTAATCATATTATTTATGTTCAAAAATTTATTAATTGCACTTTTTAATTACTCTTTAATTTAGCTTTACACTTCTGGGTATATAAAAACACAAAAACAAGTTTCCTTAAAGATATTAGGCATTAACATATCCTGAGTGGCTACGTTATTAATAACTACTGGACGCGTAAATTTAGCAGGAGTTTATGACGAAAGAGATTTACTAGTTTTAGAACTAATACTTCGAGCAATAGATTATGCTCTATTACCGTATTATTCCGCAAATTATGTTGGTGTAAATACAGTTTACTTATTATGAATTGGTAAAAAATCTAGTGGGTTTTGATTTTTAACGCCATAATTAATATCAGCTACAACTACTTCAAATAGTTTACTATCAACATTAGAAATTTTAATAAGTTATTCTTTTGCATATTACTCACGTTGTTAGGAGGAAACTTTTTCAGTTAACTTACAATCTTTTGTTATTGAAAGTTCAAAAATTATATCTGGCGTCATATGATAATTTAAAATTTAAAAACTTTTACAGAGTTCTTTATATTTTTGATTTTAATCTTCAACTTGTAGCTATACATAATATAGAATTCTGTCATCAGGAAGTGTATCTTTTCTATATAATTATCCAATATCCAACAAATTTGATTTAATTGAAGCATCAAAAATTTTACAAACTATTTCATTAAATGCTAATATTTTCGAGTTTAAGTAAATAATTTTATTAAGCACATATCTGGAATGATAAACCTGCATGATGTCAAACTTAGTCTTTTGGGATGACGAGAGGTAGTACTTTCCAGTGCTGTCTTTGGGGTACTTGAAGATGGATTGGTTTTTTAAAATGCGGATAGGGTCGATGGTGAGGCCCAAGCCAACCGACCTCGAGTCCCGCAGCAGGTAGTCCATCTTGTCAGTATCCAAGCCGTTGACGGAGTTGGACACGATCTGGTTCAGGAAGAAGTACTTCTTGAAGGTCTCGTCGTCGGCCTCCTGGCCCGTAATCAAGCTGCACACACAGTCGATATCATGGTCGTCCATGCCCACATCCATCTTGATACGCTGCATCATTTTCCGGAACACATCACAACCGATGCTCTCGTGGCAGATCTGCTTTCCGTCTAGTTTGATGTTGTTTTTATGCAAGATCTGTTCAAACAAATGGCTGAATGGCCCGTGGCCGATGTCGTGCACCAGCGCCGCCGTCTTCACTATCTTCGTAACTCTGTCGCTCAGGCTCTCGGGCAGCTGGGCATTGAGGTGGTCTAGCGCTATCTTCGTCAGGTGGTACACCCCGAGCGAGTGCTCGAATCTGGTGTGATTTGCACTCGGATAAACAAGATATGCCATTCCGTTTTATCTAAGATGTCTTAATCTTTAAAACTGTGGTGTTTTTATTATTTTATAAGCAAAATCTTCTAGTTGAATACTATTATACACAGGATCTTTAACTTCTTTCAGTGTCATTTTAAAGAAGAGAAATACTATTGTACTATATCTTTAATAATATTATATATATTTTTGTTCTATTTTAGAAATTAATTACTGTAAAACATAATTGTTAACATTAACAATTGCTTAACTTTCTCTCTTTTAATAAATATAACAAAACATGGAATAACAAAGACAATCATTCTTAAATTATTTAGAACCACTTTTCATTATTATTAATTAATGACGAAATATCATTTTTCCCTTAACAGTGAGGACAAACTGCAATATTTTAAATCTAAATATTGTTTTACTCTAAAAAAATACTCATACAATCTATATGTGAATAACATCCACACCCTAAATACCATCCTTGCAGAACAGATGACTTAGTACAGATGAGGCAAGTTGGCATTTGCGAAACACCCCTATAAGCAATATTTTCTACTAATTATTGATTATTGTAAAAGTCACCCCCAATAACCTCTAAACATGATTGCTAAAACTAAATTTCTTTAGTGATATCAGAAATGATTTAATCGCCAACTTTGGTTGAGAGAAGTTAATTAATTGGAAGTAATTATCGTAAATCTATGCATAAATCAGAAATAGATGGATTTTCTGTATCTAAGTACTCATGTAATGCCTGTAATAATATATCACCAGAAATTTTAATTTTGAATACTGGATAAAAATTTAAAGTCTTAATTGTAAATTAAGGTATTTGTTTAACTAATTTAATTGTAGAAATAATATCAGTATCATGCTTATGTGTTAAAATATTGAATAAAACTTAGAATGCTACTGATTTTGAATTCTTTATAAAATTATAACTGGTAATAATTTTTCCATCTGAATTACATTAATAATTTTGAAATGATTAAATAATTTCAGAATATTCTAATAGCTCATTCGCAAATGTTAGTATAAAATTCTAAATTTACTTTGTATAAATGTAACAGTCTTCATATTCTGAACTAGCAATGATATTAGTTAAAAGAATATATAAAAAATATTTTTCTATTTATAACACATTTTATTATTCAATAAATTAAATAAAAAGTTTTTCTTAATTTATTATGAAATTTCTAATATGCTACTGTTATAATAAAACTTCATTGGTATAGATTATTTAAACAACACTGAAATATTACTATACATTTTAATCCTAAATTATTTCTTAACTTAAAATAGATTAGTAATTGTAGGTTTGACTTAAATATTAGTGAACTATGTTATTTAGACTCAATGATCTAAACAATGGGAACATAGCTTAAATACACTTTTCAAATATGGTTTCATTTTGTTAATTTTCTAAAATAATATCTATAATTATAGATCCTCTTTTATCTATTTCGATTCTATCTATATACCTCAACATACTAAAATATAATTTATGGTCTTTAGCAAAAGTAAAACAACTTAATATATTTTGTTCTATATCAAGCATTTAGGCGAATGTATTGTCGAACTAACCAGATCGAGTAAACAATTTAATAAGTGACAAATTAAGATACTTGGGATTTAAACAATGATCTTACTCTGATTTCTTGGATATATCTAAGGCTTATTAGATTTTGAATATTAAAATATTTTCTGGATATGCTATAGATAAATCATCATAATGTTCATAAAATGCCCTATAATCAATAATCAATAATGAATCCACAATCTATTAATGCTACTACTTTGTAAGTAAAGAATAATCAGCAACATATTTTAGAATACTATTTAACAAACCAAAATTGGTAAATATTGATATATATTTGTTTAATAATTTTTATTTATCAGTACTTAGTTTATATATTGAATCAAATAGAAATAATGCTTCATTGTATTTTTTTACTTATAGCAATAATTATATAGCATTTTCTAGTGGACTAAGTAATTATGAAACAGAGTATTAACAAACATAATCAATTATACTTGGTAATATTTATTCCAAAAGTTCCATAATTTGATTATCTATTTACTACTAATTACTACTTTCTAAACAAAGATTATACAATTTATTAATGCTAATTATAATCTAATCTAATGTTGAAATGTTATTAATAAACAATATTTTATCTTTTTGTAATAATAAAATATGTTATGCTAATGGTCTATGATCTGAAGCTGGAATGTATCTTTTGACTTTATTCATATGAACTTAATCTAATCCTATCGTCTATTACTTTAACTAAATCGATTAAAATAATTCACCTTGTAAAGAAAATAACAATAGTTACTGCGATTCTCCATCAGTTAATATATAAATCATCTAGTTAATTAGTAAAGAACTGTAAATAATATAGTCATCCATATCTATACAAGATAGAACCGCAAGTTAATTGGGCTTTATGTTAAAAGAAACTCTATCTAGCTAATACTATTTTAAAAATTCTGATTATAATTATGTGTTCAATAACACAATAAAAACTTTATTATGCCAGCTAATTAAGGCTATAGATTCTGTTATAGTAGCAAATGGGAAACATCCACAATTACAAGGTGCAGGTAAGCAATTTTTAATTGTATGCTGATCGTCACAGAATAAAAATTAAGATAATTCATTCGACCTTAAATTATATATTTCTAAAGTTTAATTAATGTCTAAAATAAATGCATAATCACCAATTATTTAACAATATAATTGTAGCTTTTTTTAGTATATAAATATATTCTCGTTCTTCTTTTTAAAAATTTAATTAAGGTTATTCTATTTACCATAAAATTAAATACCATCTAAATTTACAATAACCTTTTGATCTTCAAAAAATTATGCATAAAATGTACCATTAGGGAAATTTGCATCTGTTATTTGCAAAGAGTTATATTCAATAAATTTCCATTAAATACCATCAGATACTAAAAATTGTGTCTATTCTGATAAATAATGTATTTAAATTGATATTATTGGTCTTTTAAAGACTTAAATTTACTATGTTACTAAATTTTATGGATTAAAAATAAATAACTATCCGTTCTAGCAGCCATATAATAATCTGATATCCTAGATGCATTAAAAAACTTTTTAAATAATAGGTACATTCTATTAAAAGTTAAATGGTAAATATTCTTCAATAATTAAATCAGTCATTTTAATTAATTAATATTAAAATAACTAATATAAATTAGTTATTATAATTATTAAAAATTACAAATAAATATAACTTTTACCAGCAATACGTTTTAAGTTCCAACAATCAATATTATTGATGTCATCACTGAAAAAAATGAATTATCACTATTTAACATATTCATGATTAAATAAACCTATAATTTTATACAATAATCCCGTACAAATAAATAGATAACGGTAAAGAATTACTAAATTTTTTAAATAAAATTATACTTTAAACATATATGATACAATCAGTATAGAATATTTAGGATAATTATAAGCTTGCATGCATTAATTTATCAACAAGAAGATAGTACTATAATACATTTACTTTTCAGTAATATAATAATGCTTATATTTATATAATGTTAAGTATTAAATTTCTTGCTCATATAAATAATATTTAAGTATAGTTTTTCAAGTAATATAAAATAAATCATGCTTTCCTTACATTAAAATTTATTATTAAGATTTAAAATAATACTAAATATTTTATTAATATGTGACTAATTATACTAATTAATTTACTATTATGTTAACGTATATATCCGTTTATAAAATATTTAACGACTGATAAACTATTAAAATAATTCATAAGTTATCAAATATTCTATTTCATGTTAAAATAAAGTCCTAAAATTGATGTAAATATAATTTTAATTATACTGTATATTTTTGTATTAGTTTACTAAAATATAATTTCTAATAATAAGTTAAAAATGTTATTTAATTTTTAAATAAAATATAAAATTATATAATAAATGCACTTTATAATACCATTCCAATATTTAAAATGTCAGGTGATATTTCACATTCTTCGGCTACAGAAATTTCGTCAAAGGTATCTAACTCTAATGATTTTACTGATATATTTGCAATTAATAGAGGTATTGCTTAAGTTTCTTCTACATCCTAAAAATCATAATTGGCATGTCCAAAAAAAAGTTTTTAATGCGATTAAATCAATCAAAGTAATTATGAAAGCAGAAGTTAAAGTAAATTAAATAGTTTTAGTAAATAAGATCCAATGATATCAACTTCTGGAATAAAGAAATCTACCCTTACTTTACCAAATAAATCTATAAATGATAGCTAAATATCTTGGCAAACTTACTAATCCTAGGTTAATATTCTCAATGAATCTTCATAAAAAATTTCAAATATCTCATAACTTTCCTTTAAAAGTCAAGCTGAGTCATCTAGTAAGCAAAACTTTCAACCTAGTAGCAAGATTTTCGATTAAAGCATTGACCAAAGTATTAATTATTAAATAGGTAAATAGTCCAATAAAAAGCAAAAATCAGTTATGAGCTAACTTTCTACTCTTTCAATACCTAAAAAAATATAATCTCCTGCTCCTCTTCCAGATACGTTAATTATGCCACAATAAAAGTAACTTCCACCAACATCCCATAAAATTGCTGCATCTTAGGCACTGTTACACGATAATAGTTTTGTGAACCCAATTAAAGGCGTTAGTTCTCAATAGTTTGACCAAAAACAAATTTCAGATTTGTATATGAACGAAACGTCAATTCTGTCATCTTCAAATATTTCTAATGCTTCTTCTGTAAAGTTTCCAAGCAAATCTATCTCTAGTTTCGCTTCTTCCGTATTTTAAAAACCAAAAACTGTTATTTCATAGTCTACTCGTCAAATTACAAAACAAGACTCTTAATTTGAGACCACCCTTAAATAACCAAATATGAGTTATCGTAATCTACCTGTTTAGGATGCTTCACAGTTATGCTTATTATCAAATAACACAAAGACAAAGCTGAGTTTGGTTTAGGGCAATGAATCTGTATAAAATAGTTCAATGTACAGTACTATTGTTGCAGTAGTTACTTAATAATAGGAGGTTGATATAAATAATGTTATTAATGATAGTAAGTTAAAAATTGATTAGCTTAAAAATTAAGAGCTCTTAAACTAAGCAAATAGCAAAGGGGGCACTGAGATTATGGAGGCTATTAAATTATTAGAAATTTAGATCATCAGATTATAAAAATTATATAACCCGTAAAGCAAGAGACAACTAATTTTTAATGCTCTTTTCAAAATTGGAGGATAGTTGTCAAAATGATTATATTAATATTTTATATTATCATCACTCTTTGTTGTCTTCACCGTCACCATCTTTTTCTAAGCAACTTTTAACCCATTAAATTGGATGAATGTAGTTCATACCACTACCAAAGAAACTGAAGTATAAATGATTACAGGCACTTTGATATTCTTTATATTATAATGGCTTAGCTATACTTTTTATGCTATCTTCTATATCACATTTATAATTCAAACTTATCAGCTCTCCGATTGAAGTTAAATTCAAATTTGTAAAAGGACATCCATGGTACTACCCCTTTCCTGGAATTTGATCAATAATCCTTTCACAGCCACTACAATGAGCACCCTTCCTAGCACCAACCTATCCATAAACATGTTTAATATTATACGCATACTCTTTATTAAACTTATCTATTGTAATTTTTCCACCTGCCGTAAATGCTGATTAAAATAGCAAGATAGTCTCTTCCATACTCATTCCAGCGTCCCTTAAAAATGTCGTTAACTATAGTCTTCCTTAATATTGTAAATGAGCATTTTTCTACATTTCACGGATCAACCTAACAGCACATAATGGTATTTTTTTCTATTAAATAACTCCATTAATTGATGCAGCGTTGATACCACTAGCAAGCTGGGATTGAACAAATGATACACCATGTCTGTTCTGGCGTATCTTTGCTAATAAGTCTAAAAATACAGAATTCGCCTAAGAAGCTATTATTTGGCAGTTTTGCATTGATTTTTAATAGTTTTATGAAAATTTCGCCAAATTCAATAGCAGAATAGATGTGCTTGTAATAAAAAACTACGAATTTACTACTGGAAATTTGAATGAAGCCAATGCCGGTGCTAACAAGTTGAAATCAGATTTTAAAGTACACTAATAGGAAGGATTAAGTGCAATAAGCATATCAGCTAGTCGCTATTAAGGTCCAAAGTCTACATCCTATGGTTTTAAAAGGCTCAGCTTCTAGGTCAAAAACTGGCTAAAATGTGCTGTTTTGACCTACTAACGTGCTAATAGCAAACACTACTCCGCTTGTAAATGCCAATCTGCAGCTTCTTACGAGACTGAAAACGCAAATTTTAGTGTCCAAAAAGATACCAAATCAACATTTTCCTAGTTCAACTCCAGAACTTCATGGTTTTTGCTCGCAAATTGGACATAAATTCTCTCACATTCTTCAGGAGTGTTATTTGCGAAGATGGATTTAATTTTATTGAATTCACGTAGAAGTGTCAAACGTATGTTTGATATTGTTGTGATTTTGTCGATTCGCATATTAAACATGTTATTTGGAGGTATCGCGTAAAGTGTTGACATTAGGAAGGGATTATGTAACTATATTAACTATATATTAATTATTATAACAGTAAAATTAATATTTATAATTTCATTTAAATTAACCTAAGATTTAAGAGAAGGCTGCCATAAAGCCTTTATCAGAAGAATACTTGGCTGCAGCTGATGGGTCTCGAGCTACTTCTTGCAGTTTGAGCTCGAATTCTGGATCTGATAGTGCTTGCTGCAAAATTTGGTTTTGACTAAGCTTTTCTGCCTGCTTATCATCCATATTATTAGCTGCTTTGAACAAATTCTAGAACAGAGGTGTCTGATACACTGGATTATCTCCGTAGTTCCGCTTTACCTCCTCGTTCATTTTTTCCTAATTGGATTTTTCCCTAGTTCTTTCCGCCTCCTCTGTAGCCTGCTTTTTCTCTGCATATGCTTCCTCAAACGCCCTCTATTTGTCGTCCTGCCTCTTGATTTTGCCGTAAATAATTTTTATTATCTCCGTGATTTCCTCATCGTTCTCGAGCTGCAACGCCTGCTTGAAGCACGCAATAGCCTGGCCGTACTCCATCAAAATATCATTGCATTTCCCCATCAGCTTTAGGGATTTGAAGCTGGGGCCCGCACGCTCAATCGATAACGCGCAGTCGCGCAAGGCCAGCTGGAAGTCGCCGTCCTGAAGGAAAAGCTGAGCTCGCGTGTTGAGGAAAATAGCGCTCGCAGGGAACATTTCGATAGCCGTCGAAATCTTCACAAGCGCCTAGTCCACATCCTGCATCTGTAGCGCCTGCTGGCGCATTTCAAGTGCAGAATTGAGCAGTGCTTCGTCGAAAGTCTTGCTTGGGTCACCTATGGGCAGCTATCTGCGGTCGAGCACTGGGGTGTCGGGCAAGCCTGCTAAATCTTCGAGTTCGGGCATTGAATCGGAGTCAGACATTTGGTCAAAAGTGGATTACGAGTATTGTACAATAATACAGATTTTCACTCGAAACTGAATTGGCAGTATTGGGAAAACTCGGCTTTAAACTATGAAGCTTGGTCTACACTTGAATTAAGCCAGTCGTAGCTGCATAGCTTCTCTAAAAATTCATATTCTAGGCAGTTTATTAGGCCGGCCACTGCATACTCTCTATTCCTGGCTGATTTAGCTCCTGTGAGCATTATGAGGCCCTTTAACGCTTTATTTTTAACAGACTGGTAGGGCATTTTAGCGCATTCCGATAGGAAAATTGTTAAAAATTAAACGTGTTTAAGCTGTGTTGCCTTGTTCTTAATGATATTGAAAACAAGTGGCATTAGTTTCGTTATTTATGCATCAGCGGGGGTGTCAATTTTATATAGGAACTAGCTTAGGAGTTATGTGGCAGCAAGCTATAATTGAGCGACATAAGATACTTAAGAATTCTGTTAAAATATATCAGTACAAATGGTTAAAATCTCTGAGGGTTAGAAATTTTTAATAATAGTAAACATATTGTCTTCATCCTTAGGTGAAGCATTTCCGAAACAAAAAATTAAATTTTGAAGCAATGCATTTTTAAATTGCGTATTTCCAAATAAATCATAGCATAGTTCAAATCCTTTTTATAAAATTTAATGATCTGCTTAATTCATTAATAACTTTATCTACTCATCATCTATATTATTCATATCAAATTATTATTCATCTGATACATTCTGTTGCTGATCAAGCGTATACAGCCCAGTGTACATATCCAATTTAACTATATCTAATAATTCTATTACTAAATATTGATTTTTAGTATCATAATAAAGTCGTTTTGCTGCTGTTAATCTTAAAAACTCTATTCTAGAATGCATAAATTCTATAAACGCTAATTTGTAAGTGTTAGATAAATTAAATTCTTAGTGAGTTTCGTTCAGGGTAGTGAGAGTAATGTATGCTTTTGTCCTAACCTAAGCTCCAATATCACCTCTGCTATCATTTGAATAATCACCTAAAGCTAAATTTATAATCGTAATTATATTATCAATATCTTTAATGTCAAAATCTTTGTTGTAATAATCTAAAATTTCTAATACAAAAATTCTTTATATATAATTTTATGCATCTTTATACGTTTTCATGATTTAAATAAGATATTAGAAAAATTTAGTCTTATTAATATAAAGAATATCTTTATTTTAATATTACATTGCAATAATATTTGATATATTAGTATTGTCAAAATCAAAATCTTATTATTTTAAACATCTGCCTAGTAATATAATTTCGCCTGAAAAGCTATCTTAAAATGATGTTACTGAAATGTTAGCAAAAGACTATCTAACGTAAAACTCAATATTTTACGTAATGAATAATTAACAATATTAATTTAACTGTAAATCACCAGAAAAATTAAGTATTAATTTCTTTAATATACTAGCTACAATATCAATAAATTATAGTCTTGCGGCTGAATTATTAATATCAATAAATTATTCAGCAGACTAAATTAATTAGTAAAAATTAGCATCAGTTTTATAGTATTATAATAATTCTAAGCACTAACATATTTCTACCCAGTCATCTGAATTTTTTAAAACTTATTAGATAAATTCATAATATGATTGGTTCTTAAGCTAACTAAAAACCTTACCAGCTAATTTTCTTTATTCAATATTACTACTAAAAGAATAAATATTAACTAAATAGTATAAAACAATATTTTCTATATCAGGAACAAGGCTAACTACCATTTTAGCTATATTATAACTATTAACTATATTTCCTAGACTATAGTAATCTAACATGCTACTAGTAACAACACCTTCTATGAACATTTCATTATGCCTACCACTTAATTCCTAATAAGCAGCGCCAGCGGCTCTTCGTACCAAAATTTCACTATCTAAGCATGCAACAGCCAGTAAATTTCCTTAGATTCTGATAAAATTTTATTTGCCAATCTCTATATCTGAATAACTTCTGGCCAAGCTCCATAAGCAGTAGCAACAACTATCTTTTACATTCCCACAACCTTTAAAAGTACATGTTAGTCCGTCTATTAATATATTAAAAATACGAACCAAATCCTCACAATTAATTAATCTGTTCCGTAGCATTTCTCCAACGCATAAAATAGCTCCCGATTGGGTTTCTGCAGTTTCACCTGCTTAAATCAAATCTAAAACAGCAGCAATAACTTCATTCGCAAATATTCTTGGTAGCTTTTTGGTTAAAGACACCAAAGAAATCGCGGCAATTTGGCGAATTTCCTAAAAGTCCGAAGATAATGAAATCAATAATAAGTGGATTAACGCATCAAAAGATGGTTCCACATTAAATCCAGCTAGTTCTTCACCTTATGTCAAAAACTCATTTCTGAATGTTTTCAAAAGCATTTTTTGAGCACGTCTAGATGAATAAATAATAATTATTTTGGTGAGAAGTATATTGTTATAGGATAAAAAAGAAGTAAATTTTGTAATATTTGGTTGATCTATTACTGTATAATAATCAATTTACATAAATCTAATTGCATATGAAAAAAGTTAAAAGGCTGAAATAAGTAGCGGGGATGGTTTTGTAGATTAGTTAATAAGATTCTTATATATTTCAAATTATTCAACTCCAAATGTATTTATTAAATCTGGCCTTGTAATAAATCTTGAAAATACTTCTACAGAAATCTATGATATTTTATTCCCTAATGAAAAATTCTTTGTTAGTATATTTTTAATTTATTCAGTAAAGTTACCTATTGTATCTAAGTTTAAAGGTGTCATAGACATTACATTAAGCCAACTTAAAACAACATAATTTAGTTATTGTTATATAATTTCCTATGAAAGATTTTGATTTACATCAAAGTTTAGACCTTCTCTTTGTGTTAAAGTTTCTTTAATACTATTTAATTCGTCAAAATTAAATTTATCAATGATACTGAAATAGTTCAATAGTTTTTCGAAAATTTGTACATCGTTTGGAAAATAAGATTAAATTACCTAATTACCTCTAATTTGTAATAAACTATATAGAAACATAAAATAATCTATATTTTTAAGGTACTAATTGCGTATTTACGAACTAAGTACAATTATAATTTCTTCAAGAAGCTCTTTTATTATCGAATCAATTTATTAAGGCTTCTCTAAAAATTTTTTTGCATACTCATCAAATTTACAACCTCTACTAATCTAGGATGTAATTGTTTAGTCAGAGTAATTCATCTACTGAAATACATCAAGTAATTCTTTAGGCTAGTTCATTTGTAAATAGATTATATATAATATGTCATATAATAATTTAATATTTCACTCACATCCTAGTTTAGTGCAAATCTTCTACAATAGTAGAACTATATTTGATAATATTTCAGTATTTAATTATTATTGATTTGGCTATACTGAAAAGTGTGGCACTTATTCTAACATACTGATTCGAATCATTTAACTATCATTTCTAAAATTCTCATATCGTTAAAGAGCATCTAGTTATTTACATATAATTGGTAATTCTACAACTTCAATTTCTTGCGTAACTTGTTTTAATTTTTTTAATGGTATACTTTCAGTAATTTTTTGAATAGGCTCCTTTTAAACAAGTTTTGCCTATTTTATTTATTTTACATGCACAGATACCGTCGATTTTTTGATAATATCAGTTTATGACTGTTACTTTACTACATTCTTTATCTTATTAAATGGAACATCAAGCAATAACTACTTTCTTTAAAGTATATTAAAAGATCTATATCGTGATTCTGGATAATTAGAAGGTAATACTGCTGATCTAACCCGTAGCCCCAAATATCCAACAACATAGTCTTCCAGCTTATAAAAATCCAGTAATTCATACTTAAATTGAAAATCGATTAAAGGTATCATAAAGTAACATTTTAATGAAATTTTAATCTGAAAAGTATATCCACTTTATTAAACTGCATTAATTTTACCGTCATATATAGTGGTATTATCTGTGAGGTTGAAAATTCCTTTACTAGTAACACCATATATAAATTTTGAATTTGAATTAAGTAGAAGTAGATCATTTACTACTCTCTAATTCTTTTTTTATCCATGAATATCAATTTCCACTAGATTATTATCTACCCAGGCATAAATTATATTACCTAATATTGCTTGAAATATAGGTTATGGTTATACAACATCCTTTTTAATCAAAGTAATACTTGTTTTACTAAATGAATATAAATTACTGTTAACTATTTTAAATGCTCCATATTAAGAAACACAGCATTATGATTTTAATGGTTCCACAGATAAATTTAACGTTGCCTAGTTAGTCAATTTATTTTTATTAATAATAATGCCTTCGCTATCAACTAGATATGAATAATCATTATCATAAAAGTACATTCCCTCAGAAAAGTAATAGTTACAATATACCCATTTACTTCTTGGTAACATCATTTTCGTACGAATTCATAATACATATATAAATATATAATATGTAAAATATTAAAAACAGATCAAAGGTAAATCTCTCCTACATCATATCCACTTGCTTTTGCTTTATAAGGATTTTCAAGAGCTAGTTTTCTTTACTAAACTTCTCGATTTCTTTTTGCATCTTCTACTAGTCGTTTCTTTTCAATAATTTCTTATTCCATTTCATAATCTGTTTACCTTTTTCTTTCTAAAACAGCTTTATCTCTTGATTTAATTGCATTTTCTCGTTCTTATATTTGTTTATCCTTTACACTCATTTTATTAGTTAAATCTGTTTATCTTGCTGTTTATTCCATAGTTTTAGCACTAGGCAATCTCTTAGTCTGAATATGTTCGTTTGCTCTAAATGCATTTATTGTACTTTTTTTCTCTTTAAGTTACTTCATCCTTTCCTTTAATGCATCTAATTTCTCATTAGCAACGTTAGACATAGTCTTCGCTTATTATAATTCCATATTACGTCTACTTTCTTTTTAATAAATTTACTTCTCAAATGATATTTTAACCTCTTCCGCCCAAGAACTAACTTATTCAGCAACTCTCTAAAAAATACTACTATCATTTGTAATATTATTTGCTTTTCTGGCTTATGCTAATGCTTATTTAACAATATTAAGTCGATCTTATTTTTCTTACAGTGCACGTGCCTCTTCTTCTTTTTCTGCTTAAATTCGGTTCTTTTTGTTTTCCAGCATGACAATTTAATATTCCTTCATCTTTCCTAACCTCTCTCTTAATTCTGTTAAACTCATTTCATTTAATAGGCCTATATTCATAGTTTCCGACGGATCATATTTTTCAGCAAGTTTAATAAATCTATCTGCCGCAGCCACCTCTAAAAATGCTTTAATTTATTTTACTAAATCCACTTTCTCCATTTATTAAATTTCACTGAGTTCTTTAGCATTCTGTAACATGTCCTAGTTTGTTGACTTAGCTTAATTTACTTCTGCTTTCTTTTACTCCAATAGGTCCTTTTTAGCCTTTTCAAGAGCAAGTTGGTTTTCTTCTTACTACATTCTTATTTTTTCTGCTCTTGCAGCTTCTTCTTATTCTTAATTTTCATAGAATTCTATCATTTCTTCCATTTTTTCTAAATTTTATTCTGCAACCACTGCTTTTTTCATATTTTATGCTAATTTCTATGCTTATTTGGCATCTTCTAATAATTTTTAGGCCATAACTTTTCGGTTTTCTACTTCTTATTATTTAATTAATTGATCTTTCATATCCATAGCTCTTTTCCAATTATCGAATTCATAACTATCATGTAAGCCTGCGCTATAAAGTTCTAATTAATCTGCCTCTTCTTTCATTTTTTTCTACAAAAGTTGATCTTCTCTAAGTAACTATGCTTTTGTTTGTTTAACTGGTTGGGGGTTGTTAGTTATTATTTTCTTTGGCTTTTTTGGAGGTAAATTCTCATTTATCAGTGGCAAATCTAATCTTTTCTTAGGTAAAGCAAATCTAGTCATACTCTCATCTGTAACAGTAGTAGATTATCGTGTATTCATAATTTACTATATTCGTTCATTCTAAACTTCATCTAGAGACTTTTTATAGATATTGTAATCTAGTTCAAGAGCTTATACATTATTTTCAATTATTTATTTCTAACTTATTATATCTCCAGATTACGGTTTTAAATGAAATTCACTAAATGAAGTCGTTGGTAATTACTATGGTTTTCTATCTGTTTGTTCAAATGCACTACTCAATTAAACTACAAATTCAATAGCATTTTCATAATTAAAGTCAATAATACTTTTAGTCAAATGCTCAACAATAAATTTTTCATCAAAGTAGCGCTCTAATACATTTCTTAGTTCTGGATAAAAATTTGAAAGATGTGTTACTGGCTTAACTGTTTATGATAGTTTTGTATCAGCTTAAAAAGTTTGTTCAAAGTGAAATGTGGACTTTTCATAAACAAGACGTAAGAAAGCTAATATATTACTAGGGTTTTAAGTTTAAAGTATGAGTTTTAATTTCTTAAAATTATCTTAATTCAGTCTGAATATTAAGAAAAAGAAAAATATCTTATAATTTGTTTTGAGTGATGGATTTATATTAGAATTTTCTGCAAATAGTAAATTTATACAATCTGTTAAAAGAGATGAATGCTCAACTATACCCGAGCAAGTTTCTAAAATAAACTATCTCTCTTACTAACTAAGAATCTCTTATTATTTTGTATCAGTTAATTTCTATATATTTTTAGCATGAGATGTATTTGATGCTTCATCTGCTAAATTCATTTTTTCGGTCTTCATTTTAGATAGAATTTCTTTTGCATGCTCATTAATTGATTACCTTTAGGGATTATAATTGCTAATAATATCGACTACAATATTAATTTGATCCGCAATTTTCATTATTAAAAAATGCATTAGATAATTATTATATTAAAATAAAAATCATTGTAACTTCCCACTAATTTCGATTATTGATAAAGTTATTTAATTTACCAGATCTGTCAATTTCTAACTTACGAGCATCTATTTATCAAAGTTTCTTCGCTATGTCAAAGTCCACTAATTTTAAACTTAAGGCAGCTCGCTAGGGTGTATGTCGCGAAATCCAATATTTAATGAAGAAACAATAGGTCGTTATGGAATGGATACTATACTTGATTGTTCATTATCCAAAGATATGTTTGATTAAAAAGACTATAATTGACCAGGAAAATTTAATTCAAAGTGAGATATCTCATTCAAGGATGATTAATTATTTATAAGTTATGTTGGTAATAATATATTACTAGCTGGACTAACTAGTCTAGGTTATATTTAAGATGAATTTTAAATTTTAGATTGATTTTTTTAAGAATGCGATGATGGGCTTGAAACTGAGTGCAAGAATGAAGAGTCAGAGTTGTTAGACATTTGGTTTTATTCTATATAAATAATATAATAATATAATAATATAATTTATGAAGTCATTATTGATTTATTCAAGAATGTGGCCACCTTAACTTGGATATGGTACTTATAAAATAACAGAAAGCTTATCAAAAGAGTCTCTTAAAATTGCTTTTGATGCCGGTTATAGACATATAGATTGCGCTGCATATTATGGTAATGAAGCTTTTCTTGGAATTGCTTTATCTGAACTTTTCAAAACCTACAATCGTAAAGATTTCTTTATAACTTCTAAAATATGGCCAACTATGATGCAAAATGTTAAAGACTAGCTTCTAATCACTCTACAGGACCTATAAATAGAATATTTGGATTTATATTTAATTCATTAACCTATCGTCTGGGATATGGACACTTAATCTATATCTAAAAAATCACTTGAATAAGTTTGGGTGGAAATGGAAGGTTGCCAAAGAGAAAATTTAACTAAGAATATAGGCGTTTCAAATTATTCTACCAAATTAGTCACAGAACTGCTGAATTATTGCACTATTAAACCATTTATGAATTAAATTGAGTGCTCACTTGAGTTTTAAAATGATAAGGTGATAAAGTTCTGCATTGAACATAATATTCACGTTACTGGATACCGAACTCTTATGAAATCATAAGGCACGTTTGATAATATTTCGGAATTAAAATAAATGGCGACCAAATATAACAAGACAATCCCTCAAATTGTTATTAAGTGGCATTTATAAAAATGGCCAAAAAACTATTCTATTTTGGTTAAATCTGCCAACAAATCTAGATGTCAGTAAAATATTGATATAAATGATTTCGCTTTGACTAAAGAAGAAATGATTTTTTTGTAAACTTTAGATTAAAACAAAAGAACTTGTCCAGGACTTCCAGAATGGAAATTAGAAATGAATGAATGAATATATTTTGCTTTATTATTTATAGTGCATTTCTACATTGAAAATTAAATTATTTATATTAATAAATTTACATAATTATTAGTATAAACTAAATGTATAAGTTTATTGAAAAGTGGAAGAATAATCTACTCTTTATAAAATACTTACTATAAAGTCACACATATAGGTTCGTCAAAATTTTCGTAAAAATATTAATTACTACTTTTTATTTATTTATTTATTTTAATTTTACCGCAATTTTGTAAATGGGTTGTGCTTCATCTGCTAAAGAGACAGCTTCAAATATTATACCATAAAAGACTAAAGATATTAAATCTGACCCTAGAGCTGCACCATAGGTAGCTCCTTAATAAAGAGGGCCTATGACTAGAGATATACCTCACCCTGAAGATAAAATGATTCATGAGATGCCTGCTGACGTGGCCTTAGCATATTAAATGTATACTTCTTAAGTAGTTGTTCACGCTACAATTAAATCTTTTGAATCTGGTATGGCTACAATGTCTATGCCACCTCAATGCTAATATATTCTCACCTTAGATGATATCACTGTTCTCCGTGGTGATTTACCATCTCAACCTTTAAAAATAAAGATTATTGGAGATGATAAGCCTGTTACTGGAACCCCTCTTGCCTTGTTTGGTGATTATGAAGAAGAATATTTTATGTTTAATGGCATGATTGTCAAATCTCTTGATGATATTAAGGCTGAGCTCAAAAGTAACCCATACGGATGGGTTAATTGTCAGTCACCCTTTGGTTATGATTTCCCAGTTTCATGCGATAAAGCGGGCGCTTTAGTTTGCCCTTCTACTTCATTCCCTTCTTTTAATTTAGAAGGATTTTCAGTACACGTTGAAAAAGTTATCCCCTCTGACGTTAACCCTGATGTTAATCCATTCGGTAATGGCAAGTTCCTTATAAAGGTCTGCAATGATAAACAAGACGCATAAGTATGCAAAAATTTATTTAAAGACAAGAATGGCAATATTTTATTTGAAGAGTCAATAATAGCTATTATTGGTGATAAACCTTATGTATGGAGCACTAAACTTCCTTCAGACGCTTCACAGGTTCAATTTGGCGTAGGCTAGACAGTATCTGGAGAAATTGACACGCTGAAGCTTAAAGAAGTTGAATGGCCATAAGGTGGAAGTAGAGTTTACTTTAAATTTGCCTTAGGTGATAAGATGGATCATGACTTTTTCTATTATAACTCTTCAGTGCATGATAGTATGAGAAAGTGATACTTTTATTATATTAATATATTGACTTTTTAAATAATGAATCACTATGATTTAGCTAAATTATTTCTTAACAACCCTGGCTAATTAGAGTATTAATGTAACGCTACTAGGTAGGAACTAAGATAGTTATTATTTCTTTAATCATAGAAAGCTTTATCTATATAGCAAGGAATATAGTAAATTTTAAGTAGTATGAAATAGGCTGAAGTATATACTGAAAAATTGAAATAGTATAAACAGTATGACTTATAATTATTAGAATAAGTAGGATATGCATTGAATGCCGCCAATTTAACAGCAAAACTACTTAAAAATTTATGCATGATTCCAATACAGGTTACTTAATTAAAACTGAAACTCCAAGAAGGTGGATACTCTTAAATTTAGTAATAGATAAGGGCCATGTAATAAGACATCTCCGATATTAAGCGTATGGCATTTATATATTAAAATGATCTAAAAACTAATAATAAATTTATTTAATTTGAATAAATGTAAAAAGTAATATAATCTTTTGATTCGTACTTCCATATGTTTGATATATTTTAAGAATCGACATAAGATTGGCTTATTAAAAGGGCTCCCAGTGAAATACTATTATAAGTATCAAGAGGATATGAACATTTCTTAGATTCATATATACACATATTACTATAATAAGAGAAAATTGAGCCGCTTTCGTTAGGAGAAATTTGGAAAAATATCTCATAAACAATTTATACTACCATAGGTTAATATTTTACATCTATAGATTTTTTAAATATAGATTTTAAGTTATTAAAAGAGACACTTTTCTAGTATTATTAGATTATTGATTAAATTATTGGTAAATTATTTGAGTTTGATGCGCCTCAGTATATTTTAACTAATTATGGCACATTGCATTATTCATAAAAATAAAATCTCTCATTTCATAGCCACTTTCCAATAAAAAGAGTATATGCATGTGCAATCCATAATTTTTTATCATTGAAACTTCTTGAATTTGTATCTTTTAAAATTAATAATTAGTAGTTAAGTGTAGATTTTATTGTAAAGTTATTTGATTTTGTTGAAGTTTACAATAATTTTCTTATCAAATACAAGTTTAATTATACAGTATTCCAACCGATTGAATTACTAAAGTTATAGTAGTTATAGATTGATCCCCCATTTTCATTTAATTTGAGGCCTTATTAGTTGATATAGATTATAAATACTGGATAATTAAAAGGAGGCAAATTTAATAGACAATAAAATTATTCTTTAAAGTCAGTATAATAACCATTAATTGAAATTGCAGAGCATGCTTTTAAATTAACTTTTGATGATTTTTGGAATGATAAAACTTCAGATATTGAGAGAATATAAATTTTAGAATAAATTCAAGGCAAAGATTTTTTTGTTCAAGGCTTAACTCTAGAATCGATATCATAGGGAATAGAGGAGGAATTTAAAAAATCTATTAAATAAAAATTCTTTTCTCTTATTTAAACAGCCACGAGCGAATACTCTAAGACACTTGCAAGTCCGTAGTAATTAAATAATAAATTTAGAACAACAATTCCTTCCGATTTTTCTTCCATATTTAATATGAATTTAATAGGCGATAATCATTCATTTACTTAAATTAAGAAATTAAACTTTATTGTATTTTAGGAGGCTTCTGATGCTATATACCAAACAGCTGCGTAACTTAATAAAAAAATATAAAGCTCTTTACCAAGACTAAATTTTTAGTCATTAATAGGAATTTCTGATAACCTTTAATTTAAAAATTTCTTTTTTGAATCAGACTATAAGAAAACTAGTAATTAAAATCTATTTAAAGTTCTACTACGAAACTAATAAAATACAACTAACCAACTTAATATTTAAAGGAAATAGGAGATTGAATTCAAGGATCCAATTCACAAAGAAAATTAATTTGATTTTTTACCACTAAATTCTTTAATTGCTTTGTGTAATGATTTTTTTGTATTTTAATAAATGTTATAGAACTTAAGTTTAAAAATCGATAATTAAGATTCTGATGATGTTTTATAAAAATCTGCATTTGCTTGTATGGACGTTATAACATCTTGTTGTGCAAGAATTTCATATATTATATGTTAAAAAAATACTCTGAATAATAAAATTCTGAAAATTGCATTCTAAGATACTGAATTACGTTTAGAACCAATTTGTAATAATATTTTTAGATAATAGTATGTTAAAACTACTTTTGGAGTTGAATTTGCATAATTTTTATGGAAAATGATAGAAAATAAAAAATTAAATGAGCTTGATGACAATTATATTGATATCTATGGAGAATTCGGGAAAAAACTAAAAGAATTGGAAGAAGTTTGTGTAAGTATTAAAATCAGACCAAATGATCTTAAAAACTGTATTGATGAACTACGGATGTTCTAATCACGAGAAATTAATTATCACATGAGCCTGATAAGTATATGTGTTTATTTTGCAAAAAATGATCAAAACTATGAGGAATTTATTCAATAAAAGGGAAAATCTAAAATAAAAATGGTACAAGATTGGAATTTTTATAGAGATTGTGGCGTCGTTGAAAGAGTAGTTAAGAGATTTATCGAAGAGTGAACTAGTATATTCACTAATATTTAGAATTATAATTATGATAGTTGCATGATAAGGAAAATTATATAATGTAATTCTTGAGTACATATTTTACTATTGATCTATTCTGATAAAAATTATGCTTTAAGTGATGATATTATAATGTATAAAATTCATACAATGCAAAAACTAATAACAAATTATAAATCTATAATTAAGTTAATATCATATTTAATCAAGTAATTAAGCCTGTAAAAGCGATTTCCGTTTTTTCTAATTATAAACATAACTAATAATATTATGGAATTATTAGTTTCTAGAATGGGAGTTTGCTATTCATATCCAACTGGTGAAACGATTCAAGTTGCATTTGACCAGAATGATTATTTCAAGTTCCTAGTAGGAAGCGATGAAGACTAAAATAGTAACATTAGTTATATAGAGCATATTGAATCTTCAACACAAGAAGAAATCTCTGACCAAAGCGAATTATTTGATATGCTAACGCATTAAATTAAACACTGAATTCTATTTTTTAGCATTTTTATCATTTTATAAAGACTGCTATCTGTTGCTCTATCCATTATAATATTATTTTCACTGTTATTTTATTTCATTGATGTTATTATATGATACATTCTATTTATAGGAAAATGCTCATAGGTGATGACGATGTATGCGATTTCTGTTTTTCTGGAGACTGCGATTCTGATGATCCTATAATTTATTGTGATTCATGTAATGCCTGTGTACATGCTTCTTGCTACTAAATAACTGGTGATTTACCAGAGTCATTTATTTGTGAGGCATGTGAAGCACACGATAGATAATGCTGCCTTTGCTATAATTCATCCCCTTTTATGATGCAGTAAATTAAATTTTCTAGTTTATATGCACATGCATTATGTTTTAGATTTGCGCCAACTTTGAACTTTGAATTTTATTAACGACTCTCGTGTGGAACTAGTTAAGAAGTAGTGGAAAATAAGATTTAAAGCAATATTTCAGAAATAAAATGTTCAATTTGTGGGTATAATGGAAATGTTCGTGACTGTTGTACGAGTTACTGCAAATAGTGTTTTCATCCATCTTGTTGTATTTAGAGCGGTGGAAAATTACTTATCCGTGAGACTGATACACATGAGTTTTTGTAATTATTGTGTGCAGATCATTCAAAATCTGATAATTTTTATATTGAGATCTGGCCAGGAATCGAAAAATTACTATACAAAAATTACGATTTTCCTATTGATTTTAATGAAGAGAATTGCGGTAATCTTATTATGAATGTTAATTGCTGTGAAAGTGAAGAAACTTTTTAAGAAAGTATTAAAATGTTTGGCATAAATGCATTAAGGTAGTATTCCCGATTGCTAAATTTTTAATAAAATAGTATGTTAAAAGTATAAAAAATTTGGCAAATTGTTAAAAAGAGACGAGTTAGAGATCCTGTTGAAGTTGGTTGTATTTTTAATTAGTCCATAGACCAAAAAGTATAAACTATATCATTTTGTTATCTAGGTAATAAAATTTAACTTCAAGTAATTTCATAGTTAATGTCGGATGACATTGATTTTAATGAAAAAAATGTTAATTTTACTTTTACATAGATTATAACCGAGAATGATTTGACAAAGCTCTATGTTTAAGGATTATTTCTGATAGGAATTCTAGAGGTTAATAAATTTGAAAGTATCTTTGGGTTTTTATTGTAAAAAGAATAATAAAATCTATATACCAATTGCTATTTCTGTGTATTTGATTTAGGATATTATTTGCAAGAGTTGGCTGGTTAATTGGGTATATTTGGTATTTAACTAACAACTTTTTTGGACGATAAATTATATAGTTATATTTGATTTTACAGTAAATTTTTGTGTAGGTCATATTATAATTTATTTATAACTGAATTCCATTTTTAAAATGAATATATCTAAGCTAATATATTATGTCACGTTTACTTCTGTTGCTAATTTCTATAATATTAGGATTAATAGCTATATTATAGAAAAATTTAATAATAATTATCACTAAGATGGGCATCTTCTATATAGTAAAATTACATCAAAACATAAATAGGAATTATCAATCTAAAATTTACTATCGATACCGTTCTAGTTTAAAAATCATCCATTACTTAGATAATATCATTAAAAATCTAACCTCCTTAAATTTAATAGATCTGGCACACTAAGTTTAAAATAAAGAGGCTGTAAGAACACTGAAAAATTAATATGCCTATAAATGAGAGTGAATTTAGAAGATTTCATTATATAATTATATCTGTCTCATCGTTTATTTCTGTCAAAGAAATGTCATTAACTAAAACAAATATATGATCATTATATTATAGATCAAAATGGTTGACTGTTAACTTTAATAACATCTCATCAGAAAAATTATTATCCTCGATTGTGAAACCTTTATTTTCTTAAGGTTTAAAATTGTGAGGTGACTAAAATGGTGTCCAAGTATTCTTCATTAAATACGTACGATAATTCTTGTTCAATAAAATTCTAAAGTGTAAAATACTTTAATAAATATATTTATATATTAATAATATAATTTTCAAATTTCTAAATGCAGATCGGAAAATTTGAGTTATTATAGTGGGCCGCACCATTAAATACTACCCCATAAAAATGGTCTGATATTAATCCTCATATGTATTACAAAATTAATTTTTTATTTAAAACATCATTCTCACCACTTTCAACATCAGAGGATTATAAATTATTTTTCTATTCCAGATAGGTACCAGAAATTTTAGATTGGGATGCAATTGAATAAGGGCGAGGTAGAGCAATATTTAATTTTTTAGCCTTTTTATACGTTATTGAATCAATAAAAGATGGAAATACAGCTCCTATTGAATTTGCTCTACCAGTGGACTAAAAGATCACTGATTATTTAGAGTCACCTGATGTATTAAAATTATTATAAATTTAAATAATGTCACCTTAAGTTTAGATTTCAAGTTCACACCAAAAATCTATATCCATTTCATAAACCGACGTGAAATTAGATAATTTTTTAACAGAGATGGATTCTTTAGTTCCAAATTTAGATGAATCAATAAGAGATAAAGCTCTATTAGCCTCTAGAGTATTGTAACGTGCAGTAGAACATGATTTAGATAAGGAATACTTAGATCAAGATTGCTAAACAGATATTTCTTATCGTGATCTTTCCAATATTATCATGAAAACATAGCAAAATACAAATGATTCTGTTTATACTGAATTATTATAAGAAAATATGGCACTAAAATAGTAAAACAAAAACTACGAAAAATTAGTGGACTTTTATCGCAGCTAAACACATGATAAGTTAAACTATAATTAATAATTTTATTAAACTATTTCACAATTATAAAAATAATCAATTTCTCTTGATCTTATATAAGAATTATAGATTGAAACCTTGGCTAATGTAAAGGTGTAAAAAATTATATATGAAAATATTTTAAAAATTAAATCTGCGCTATAAAATGAAGGTTTAAATATGTATTAAAAATATGAAATTTTCATTTAAAAAGAATAATTAGAATAAAGTTAAGTATCTGAAACACAATAAATTGTTGATTCATTCTCATAGTTAAGTTAATAAGTATAATTATTCAATACTAATATTTAAGACAATATAGAGAAGATGGTTGATTTAACTAAACATGTTGATATAAGTATAGATTAAAAACTTGAAGGTTTATGTTAAGAAAATAAACTATTATAAAATACAATTTCTATATTAGATAAAGATAATACCTAGTTAAAGCAGTTAAATGCCTAACTCATTACTAATACAAACGAAGATATAATGAAAGATCTTCAAACTGTTTTAATAAATAGTTCTGGTATCGAACTAACAGCATCTCTCATACAACTTACGTAGAAATTTTAATATTATATCCATAAATTTTCATTTGTATAAGACAGTTATACAAAGAAACTTAAAACTCTTAATTTAATTAATCTAGATAAAGAAGATATGTAGATTATATAATAATCACTTGATTAAGAACCAGAGGTCTTGTTTCAAAATTATGAGCTATAATTTTCAGATAAATTTAAAGATATTCTACAAACTTTGGGAATAAATTGCACATATTTTACCTCTTCTCCAATTTAATTTGACAATATTCCTCTAAACTAAACAATTAATATAATTAAATAAATTGAAAGCGATGGTATACTCCTAAAAGAAGAATCATTATAGTTATAGTCTTCTACTTATAAAAATTAGATTGAATAGTTAATACTTATAATATCTCAAATTTTGAAACAATTTACGAAGTTTAAAACTGAATTTAAAAATAAGCATCAGTCTTTAGTTAAAACCTGCAGAAACTTATAGATGTAATTAGTTAATAGGTCAGAAGAAACATCTTAGATGTTTACTTAGAAGCTTACTACGACAATTACATAACTTAATATTAATAAAGATGAACTTGAATTTTATAAATAAAAAATAACATCATAATAATAATAAATTACTTAGTTAATATAATCGTAATCTTTATCAGAATAAGCATAACTAGAGGCTAAAAGACTCTGGTAACGTGTTAAACAGCAAACATAATGTTTAGATTTATTTTAAGATGTTACTGATTAATTATTAAGCAATAATACATTTAATATCTAGTAAAAATTATAAGATATAAATGCTATCAGAAATTAAACAATTTAATTTGCTGAAAAATCTGTTTTCTAATGTGAAAGTTTATTAGCAATAGAAAGAAATCGAGCTGATTTAGAAAGAGAAAAGTCATCTGGCCTTAGAAACTAGATTGCTAGTCTGAAAAGTGAAATATTGGTTCTAGAAGAATTACTCTAGATGACAAAGTAAGACTGTAATAAAAGCATAGCAATCTGTTTCTAAGAAGAATGAACTATTACATTTTACAATAAAAGTTATTCACTTCCATTTTGAAAATTCTATATATATTTATTTTGTATTTAAAATCATACAATCTACTATTTCTATTTCTACTATTTCTTCTTCTATTTAATTAAATGTTTGACAAATAATACGTAGTAAAACAGAATCGTCTTCATTTATATCTCCATACATATCTCCAACTAATCTTTTTATTAACATCAAATATCCTTTAAACTACAATATTTATTAAAGTTTTAATGACAAAAATAGAGCTTAAACAGCATTGAGTTTTTCACTTAATCTAAGTATATAATAGGTTTAAATCTAAAATAAAATTTAGATTAAAGTTTAATCTTCAATCTTTTAATAAAACAGAATTAAAAAATCTCCAATTCTTTCGGCATCACATCTTGTTAATTTAAGTGTTGATATTGTCAATAGTTTAAATATTTCGCAAATTTATTATTTACGTCCTGATTAAAGATGGAAAATTAAATAATTAACTAAAGAATCGAAATGCTACCTTGTGGTGCATAATATAAATTGGCTTATTCTTTAGACTTCTAATGGAGTATTAACTTGGAATGGTAAGAGATTGAATATCTAGCTAAAATTTAAGACATCTGAGATATTAAACAAATGTTTTTAGCTATAAGAAAGTGGAAGTAAAAATGGAACATTTTACCCTTATAGTTTATATGATATATGTATAGACTAACCATCATAAATCCATAATAAATCATTTTTAGTTAATGTAATTAAATCCGACAATTCAATATCATTACATCCAGGAACAATAAGATATTACGAAAAGTTTTATATATCTAATGAAAGTAAGGTTTAATCTAATGTAGCAAACTACTTAAATAACTTTTATAATATAATGTTATTATCCATCAGAGTACAAATATCTACCTACCTTTAAACACTGTCAGTGAATTTATTTTACTAAAATTCTGCTGTTAACCATATTAATTCTCTAATTGCGAAAACTCCTAAAATATTATGATTATTAAGGCTGCATTCAAACTATACTACTAAAAATAATTTTATCTCATTAAGTTAATACTAATGAACAATTCTAAGCAAAAATATTACTGAATTTTATGTTGATTTTTATATTTTTCCTTATTAATAACAATCAAAATCGAGATTTGAATATAAAAAAATAATAGTTGATAAAAGAAGCTCTTATGGACTATTAGCTAATATTATATAAATAAGCTAAGACAAATCTGTTAAGAGAATTTTTTCGGCATAAAATTTCCCAGCTTCGATAAATGCTAATTAATGTAATTAATAAAGAGAATTTGTAAATTAGTTGACATTTTACATATTAACCCTACTAAATGCATCTCTCAATAAAATTTTAATACCAGATTCTAAATATAAAATTTATTCAGAATTTTTAATAAATTATATTTATCCTGCAAAATCTAATTTAATAAAATTTGAACTATTTTATAACATATCTAATGTATATTGTGGTAAAGTGTTAAATATACAGAACTGATAGTCCAAATAACAAGCTAATGAAATTTAATATATATCTTCGTCTAATGCTTCAGACTTATCTTAGCCTAATTTTTTCTTAAGTAACTGCTTACAATTTATTAAAAATTATGGATCTCCGGAAATAAATTTTAAGCATTACTAATATTTAAGTGAATAATAAATAAAAATGTCCGCTGGAATATATTCAAGTTCAAAATCTAACTTAGAAAAAAAGAAACTTTCCACTAAGTTCTAGTTGAATTGAGCCTTCAAGTATTCATTTATATTAAATTTAAAATGTATCGAAAGAGAATGTTCTACTGTTTTAAGAATAGCCATTTTTTATATCATCAGAATTTTATTTTGCGAAATATAAAAATTTTCAAATAAATCTTTAAAACAATATTAGTCTAGCTAAAACCATATATTTATTTAATTATCTGCCAGTAAATGTATTTGTGAGCTTTTGAATAAGAATTCTAATATAGACTGATCCAGGACCTATTCATTTTTAAAATAATAACTTTTCAATAAATATAACAATTATGCTGGAGAATCAAACATAATCTAAAAATCTTAAGGTATATTTTCAGACATAAGACGTAATTATAGTTTCTAATTTAATTCTTTTTTCGGAACTCTAGTAAAATAGTTTATAACCTCTTAAACATATTATTTTGTTGTATATTTTGATTACTTCAGCAAATGATAACTATCTTACAATAAATTTTTTGAATTTAATATTTATTCTCCTATCATTACGAATGAAAGGAAAAATAATTAGTATTTCTATATTATATTTATAATAAATTGCAAATATCTTTTAATTAACTTATAGCCAATTTGTGATTATAATTACATGTTTTTATATTTAGTCATTGCCTGATTTTCAGAAATATCAATTTATATCTTTATAACACTTAAGAGTCCTATTGTAAAATATTTTAGCTCCAACATAGTAAGTATTTCCAGATTCAAGCATACTACGGTTAATATTATCTAAAATAACAGTTTTATATATTAAAATAAAATATTATTATAGTATAATTATAGTATATTATATTGCTACTAAAATGGATAGTCTAGATATTTCTTTTATTACTACAGAATCTTATCCTGAACTCTTGCCTTGTAAATTAGGTACATATATAGGAGTTACCGTTTAGATAGATAATGTATTCTAATAAATTCAATAATTGGAAGCAACGGCAGCTTCTTTTTTCTTACTCATAATTCTTAGTAAGTAAAAAAAAACAAAATTATGCGTGTTTTTATTAGCATGCTTTATTAAAAAAACTATTTACAAATTAATTCTTGCCACATGGGGCGTATATTATAAATTTAGCCTCAGACTATGATATAATTCGTGAAGCATCTTTTCGACGTCTTGTATTCGAAATGTTCGTGGTAAGGTCCATGGGATTGGATCTGCTCAATATCCATCCTGGAACGGGGAGCAATATTGAGTGCGTGTGGGATCTGATCAACGAGGCGCATAAAATAGTTCCGGATGTCATAGTTGTGTTAGAGACCATGGCTGGGAACAAAGTTGGAAGCTGTGTAGGGAGCAGTTTTGAGCAGATTAAGAACATAATAGATCATATCAGCGATCAAAATAGGATCGGTGTCTGCATAGATACCTAGCACACATTTGCGGGAGGATATGCAAACAAAGACAATTTCTCAGTTGAGCTGATTCAAAATTTTGACAGACTTATAGGTAGATCGTACTTGAAAGGGTTCCACATAAATGACTCGCTGACTGAGTACAATTCTAAGGTCGATCGACATGCATCAATTAATGAAGGATATCATAAATAAGATGAATTTTAAAGTTTATTTTGCTAAAATATTTTATCCGTATATTGCCTAGAAACTAGAAAACCAGAAAAATGGAAGTATGAAATAGCTCTTTTAATAAGTTATACAAAAAATATTTGATTTAATCTCATATTTTTACTACATATTAAAAATTAAACTATAATAATTATTTTATATCTAATTTAAGTATCCCAATATGTTAGAAATGAATACAAATTATAGGTTCAGATTTCGAGTAGAAAAAAGCCCATTAGATAAAGAATTTGAAAGATCACATGGCATAGTAAGTATCATAGAATCTTAAATTCATAATCTTAAAAAATAATAGCTCAAAGTAGACTTAAAAAAATAATATTAGTTATTACTCTAATCTACAGATTCTATTAACAAATAAAAGTCAATAACATAACTACCAGATATTTTTGCTATTTTAACTGATAATAACTGTGAAAGTAGCACAGAGAATAGTTCTTCGTCTTCTATTTACGTTGACTCCATAAATTTGTCATAAATCCAAAAATTCAAGTCAAATTTAAATCAAATTCAAAGTTAAAGAATATTAAGGTATATGGTGCATATGAATAATTTAGATCTTCATGTACATAAATACAAAAATGATTATCTAGCTACGAAATATTACATCAAAATTATTCATCTAGTTGAATTTATTATTAGTCGAGTAACACTTTTTATTTTTTTATTTAGTAGTATTTACCATTTATAAAACTCTATTATTTAGCAAGTAATTCTTAATTTTATATATATTTGGTTAAAGTGCAACAATCTAATTCTATTACTATAAAACAGATACTTATCAATCATGTCTCATTTATTACAAAGCTATTATTTATATATTTTTCCCTTCAACTCCAGTTTATAACCGCTATATTTTAAAACTTTGTTCATTTTTTGTCCTATTAACCTATTTAGTTTAATCTTCTCAATAATTCATACTATCCTTCTGGTTTTTATAGTAATTTTCAATATCTAATAATACATTTAATTTCTCTTAAATACTAAAATTCTCTAATGCTAATATGGAATTTTTCCTTTTTATCAAAAGATAAGACTATCTTGTATCAATTCAGTGTTACAAATCTAGCATAATCTCAGTTCGTAATTGAATTTTCTGTATATTTTCACTTTACTATTATTTGAGGTGTTTTTTAAATTCCATATTAACCTCTGATATTTTTTAGTTTTGTTCGTTTAACAAATTAACTTCAAATTTTAATTACAAAATTTATTTATAACTTGATAATATTGATTTATTTTTATCCTTAATGATATTTTCTATACTGTTAATATAATACAATAAATGCTGTTCTGTTTTAACTTGTTTTTCTCACACTAATTCCTACTTAATACTAATACATTCTTAATATAAACCTGATTTTTCTTATTTTTCGTTTACGAGTTATAACTAAAGTTGACGAATTTCTTCTTACTATACCAGTTTTAAATCTTACATTTATTTCAAACAATCATTCGTCTAATCATCAAATTATTTATTTAAAATGCAATTTTAATTGTTCAAATCTATAAGTATAATATCTTTATTATCAATAAAATCTATTATTTTACTATCTTTGATTTAGACAATTCTTTACTGGTATAATACTAAACATCACTTTTCAATTAAATAATTTATCCTTGTCTTAATCCTAATACCATTTAATTTTATTAACGTCCCGTTCATATTATACTTTCAAACTTACTAGCTCATACTGATCCAGATCTATCTCCAACGAATATATTAAAATTTAATGCACTAGTAATTAAACTTAACAGATCAATGCATTAACAGAAAGTTGTGATAAGTATATTTCAGATTGATTTTATTTTGTAGTCTAAACCTAACCATGATATTTATTAGACAATTACTTTAGTTATAAATGCATAGCACAATTTTGATTTTCTTATGAAAATTCAGATACATATTATGGAATGCCATGCTTGCTTCCATTACTTTGATAAATATACGACTATTAAATATATTTTACATAAACTGATTTTGTTGATAGCTTAGAAAAATAGTTGCATTAATGGGTTATACAGCAATTATCTATGGAATTTACTGGCTTGGATGACTAATTTGTGGAAAAGTATCTTAATTACTAAACATATCTTATGGTGATAAATGTAACTTAATAGACGTCGAATTAGCATTAGAATTATTCTATTATTGGTTGATTCCATAAAATTTACAGATTCTAGATAATATTTATGATTAAAGTTGGGATTTTTTAATTTCATAATAATTATACGTGGATTAACTATATAATAATATAACTATATTAATCTTTGAATTATTAATACTGATTATTATTTACTGTTTCTATATTTATATTTTAAATGCTCTAATTAATTTTATCAGAGGTAATTAAAATCAACAAAGGAAATATTAATTTATTAAAGGGTGACAAACTATAATTAATATATTACTCTTAATTACATAAGTGCCAATTATGTCCCTAAATAGAAGTACTTCTAAATCACGTAAACTCTCCAATTCCTATATATTTATATTAATGTCAAACGTAGGATAAATACTGTCAGCGATAATAGATAGGTGATAAGCCATAAATATTTTTATAGAGAGGTAATAAGCAGTTAGTATAGTTTAATCCATATTAAACTACTAAATAAGGGATAGAAACATATCTTGATTAAATAACGCAACCAATATTCCTTAACAATTCTAGTTCTGATATTTATTTTGTATTAGAATCATAAAATAATCCTTCCAAATATTAGGACAACTTTTTATCAGTCAAGCATTTATCTGAGTTTGTGTTCATTAAGGCTGAGGCAACAAAATTTTATGCAATACGATAAGGTAAAAGAATCAATTTTAATAGTAAAATTTCTAATGTTGAATAGTTAGTTTAATTTGTAACTTCTAATTCAGTAGAATTCTTTCCTCAGTTAAATAATGTAGGTATTGGGAAATTATATGAATCACACATTACATATTTTATCTATATTGGAAGATATATTAGGGATTATGACTAAATTTAAGAAATTTAAGAATATATAAAAATTAATTATGAGTCTTTACCAGAAAATTTAACATTTGCATATTTAGATTTGTAAGAATATGCCATTTATACAGAAAAGTATGGTGTAAATAAAAGATATGATTAAGTTAATTTAATACTAACAAATTAATAAAATGAGATATTTTATAAAGAAATTGGTAGATTTAATATCATTGAATAACTGTAATCAATGGTTGATAGATTTGTTTAAAATAAAATAAGTTATTAAAATTTCATTGTTTCTAGCTAAAAATAAGTAAAAATTGCAATTGGATAATCTTATACTCCACCAAGCGATTCTACTGGAGATAGATTGATGTAAGTTATGTATGATATTAAAAATTATGATTTGAAATTATGGTTAGGCATATTTGCTTCATGCTCTACTTTAATTTTTATTACAATACTAACTATTATTTCTATTTATAAATTTAATTGAGTGATAGAATTAATTTTATTCATTAATTTTATTCTACTTCAACTGCTTTCTAATCAACCTTATTTTACTATTCGTTTATATAAGCTTCTAAAATTTACAGCATTTTATCATCATCACAACAATACGCAGCACAAGTCAGACCCTATTAATCCACAAGATTTAATTCTAACGGTATCAACTTTAAAACAATATCATATCCATAATTCCAGCACATAACTGCGCTCATTAGTGCTGACTTACCTTATTTATCTTGCTTTGTAACCTCTTCATCAATTTCACAAAGAAATAATGCAATTTAAACATAACTCTTAATCAAACTATCATATGTTGATTCAGCAACCTAACCAACTCTAATTAAATTTGTGAAGTAACCTAAACACGCTAAAACCCGCATTAATGCTGTTTCGCCGTAACAAGGGCACTACATACCTTTTTCCTTATTAGCAAGCATCTAAACCATCTAAATATTTCCATTAACACCTGCTAACATCAAAGCACTCCATAATTTTGGTTAGTTATTCATTTTATCTAAAATATCGCGACTTTTAATAATAACACCATCGTTCAAAAACTCCTATATTTTGCTGAAAACAGCCATCGGTCCAAATTCAACATTACTTGTATGTGGGAATTTTCCAGCCTCTAGTGGTATCAGTGCGGGTAATACATCAATGCTGTTTTGCTCCACGGCCATCAAAAGTGCCGTTTTACCGTTGATTTAGTGGTTAGCTTCTGAATCTAAAATATCACACATTGCTGGAAGATTCCGGATCGCCGCTTACATAAGAGCCGTGAGTCCTGAAAAATCGCGTTCATTTGACTCAAATTTGACGAGAATTTTAGCCGCATCAATATTATTAGCTTACACCGCATGCATCAACGCTGTCAGGCCATTTGAATCTGTTAGTTTAATTTCTGGTTCAGATTGGACTTCAAATGTTGCTCTAAAGCCTTTAATTTATGGGGGTTGTTGGACAAGAATTTCAACCGCTTCGATAAAATTTAACTTGGCTGCAAGCATTAGTGCTGTCTAGTTATAATCTCCTCTTTGCCCCATTTAGTCAAGATGCTAATGCACCTTTTTAATGTTTTGTTGTTTTACCGCTGTAATTAATGAACTCATTTTTAACAATATATTTATAATATATATAAAATAAGATTTTAATCAGTGATAAATATTTAATTATAATGATATTAACATCTAATAATATTAGTTATTCCCATTTATATTTATTTATTAACTTGGTGATACTCATTTCTTACGTAATACGTAATAATATCCAAATCCAAATCATTGTTATTGTCTTTTTATCTCAAAATTGTTCAATAAAATTTATAAAATTAAATTCATCTGACTATTATTTTTATAGTATTAAATATTACAGAATATTTAAAAGCAAGTTCGAATACTAGTACACCAATTTAAGTAATTATTCTAGTTTTATATATAAGAATCCCTAAAGGTAATCTTTATCAATTTTTAATTTTTTTGTTTTTGTTAGTTAAATAAGTTTTCTAACAATAATTATTATTATCTATTAGGTCATGGAAGATAATTTTCTATCATAAAATAAACAAATTATAATGTTACACCAATTGATTCTTAAAATAAAAATTATAAAAATTTTATGATTTGTTAGACTAATTATTTTTAGTTGTACTCATATTTTTATACTATAATTAATTTTAGCTTTTAATTAAATAAACTCTATAAAATGACAATAAACCTATATCAAAGTTTTATGTTTTACATATTAGATATTATAAATCATTCGATCTAAAATTCTATATAGTAGTAAATTTTTCCATTTAAATATAAATAATTTACTTTCATATAACATTAGAAATATTTATTATTATAAAATAGCTATTTTAAGAGTACCTTTTGAACTTGACTTATTTTACAATAATACAAGTATCAATAAAATATTATATATTGTTTTAATGAGTAAAAATTTGACAATAAGAAGGTACATATAAATGAAATATTTAGGTTTATTTTTAAGAAAATTAATGCTAACAAACTATAATAACTGGCTCAAATGAATTATATTATCATTATATACCAAATACTTATAACAGCTTGTATTTTTAAACGCAGTTAAGTTAATTATGTTATATGTTAATAAATTAATATTGTTTAGGTTGAGATTTTAGCTTAAATTGGCAGATAAATATTGTTTTGTTCAAATTTATCTTATCGATAATTAATTAAGTTCTAGTTTCATTATATATAAAATATTTGGTTGTAATAATATTATATAAATACATAAATTTTTTATTTTTATATAATGGACGAAGAGTAAAATCTTACTGAGTAGCAACTTCATAATATTCTTAAAGGTAAGCTTTATCAGATAAAGCTACTAGCAACTTAGAATTATAAGCATCTGATAGAAATATTTTAATAAAGCTATTTAGAATATTAAATTTGTAAAGAAAGAAAATTAATGCAATCGAATGATATAATCTCATAAAAGCTTTCAATTCCAAATCCATTTGAATCAATTTACTTATCAGATTCAGACTTTTTGCATAAAAAATTAGAATTATTTGCTTAAATTCTTAAAAATTATTTTATATAAATTAATACTATAGAGAATGAGTATATAAAAGAAGACTTATTATTACATGATTTACAAGGCATGCATATTCAACAAAAGAATGTATTAGAGAATTAAAATAATTAAATAGAACAATTAGCTCAATATGAATATTAAATTAATGATATCATTAGTTACGATCATATTAAGATTGAAAACTTGCTAGATATATTTGATAGGATAGATTCAATAATTATTTTTTATCATACTGTATTATTAATGACGGACTAGATACGCGAAGTTATAGCTGACACATCGGTATTCGAGTTTGAGGTGCTTGATAGTACAAGATATTTAATATTGTAACAATAAAAACTAAACATAGTTGATCCTTATAATGATTTAATTGACTATGTCAATCAGCAAAAGCAGACTATTTAATTTCTTATTTTGAATTGTGATTTAATAAATTAAAAATACTAAGTATTATAGTAAGACGTTATTAAAGTACAAAGAACTTAGAATGATTAAACGAAATAACTATAGATATCATATCTATCAAAAATTAAAGCTATTCATTCACGCCGTTTATCATTGATTAAAAAAACATAAACATAATTGGTGACGTAGCCATATCTATGTATTTCTCCAAGAAATCTTCATCTAAGACATACGACACTGTTATCATTACCCTAAGAAGCAAAAATATCTAGAATCTAAAGAGAATTACGAACACCTCGAGCAATAAAAAGATAATGATATCACTTTCTATATTATCTGTATTTAGATAATCTTAAATTTATTAAGTCTGTATTTCGCTAAATTATATTAGACTAAGTATCTTTTATATTTGGATTTGGAATTGTTTAACTTTGACAGTGATCACTGTTAGATGAACTTTATGATTAGTTAGCCAACTATTGATTGCTTAAATTTTATAAAGCTATAAAATTATCAACTTAATTTAATATTGATCCTTCTAATTGTTCACTATTTTGCTGATAATTATTGAATGAATTATTTTATTAATTATAGTTTTTACTATAACTGTATTTTAAATTTTAAATTGTGTTACTTTTATGAAGCCTTATTTGATCATTTTTGAGAATTATAGATTATCCATATATTAGTGATAGAACTTTATCCTCCTAAATTACCTCCTTATCAATTGGCTGCTAACTTACCCAACTCATTTTATTACTATTTTTGGAATAATATAACTATTATCTTATATATTTAGTGTTGTAAAAACTATGAACAATTATAATAAGAATAATATTTTATAAATTTATTTATATTTGTACGTATTTAGTAAGTCTACAATAATGAGAGTATTATAGCTTAATAAAAATATCGCAATAATTTACAAATATCAGCTACAACTCTTCACCAGAATTTTAATTTAATACTCACTAAAATAATCAATATATCATCACTCATCAACATCTATCCAATGCTTTTCTAATAATTGCTTCCTTTCTCCGGCCCAGCCGTAGAACCTTATTCCGAAGACGATACCATCAATACCAATAATATGTTAGGCTAAATCCCAAACATTAACATCTCTATCCAACAATTTCAGTCCACCATTAACGATTTTTACCCCTTAACAATCTCTAATCTTTAGTGTAATACAACCACCTGCTATTTCAGGTTTCACATTTATAAGTGAGTGATCTCGCTCCATATTTGCAACTTTTCTGTCTCCAAAAACCTCTACCATACAATTAAGTATGTTTAGTAAATTAGCAGTTGAAATGGCTTTTTAGCAATCTAGAATAAATTACTTACTGTTTTTATAAGTTGGCAGTATAACGCTTCGGTGCCCAAATGGCGTGACGTGATGCCCACCACATCTACATTAATTTTACCAGTGTACTATAGCACCTTCCTGTTGGCTTGATTTTTCTGTACTAGAGCATTTCTAGTATTTTTCATTGCAGAAAAAACGTGTTTCTGCAGACTCAAGGAAATACTTGAAAGATACAAATTTGATAAGCTCAGAGTTGGAAGAAAAAAAGTAAGATTAGGAATACTGGCGGATAAATTATTTTTTAAGTGTAATTTATTAATTGTTAAACTCAAACTAATTGACCAAATCGACTTCTAGTGAAGGGGAATCAAACTAAAGATTAAAAATACAGTCTTTGCATCCACCAAGATCTATAGTGAACTACCAACCGTTATTAGAGTTAATATTGAATCTCAAACTCTTACCATCGTATTTAGGTTCTTTTACTTCTTTGTTTATTAGACAAAAAATGGGGGTTTTGTCTTTAAATTTATAAATATTATATAATCTTAACATATTGTTATAGATATATTTATTTTCACATAAAAACATTCCAGTCTAGTTTTATGTGTACATAAGCTCGACTTCTGAATCATAGGTTTCAAAAATATTATTGTTCAAAGAAAAAATCTCCGTTTATGAAGAAGTTTTTGAGACAGCATGTAAGAATGATGCCAATTACTTAATATTCGAATATTACTTTACTAATAATAATTAAATTGCCATTTAGCGGGCCGATTAAAACTAAAATAACTAGTTCATACTATTATGAAAATTATCAGCTTTGAATGAATATTTAAGTGGTCTTGAAAATGCGTAAGTTGGACATTTTAGGTTATTTATTACATTATTATGATATTATTTGTAGTACATTAATTATTCAATTTTTAAAAACTGATTTTTTAGATCCTGAGTTACGATTTTTGGCTTGTTGATATAGCTTTGAATTTATTTCTAAATTGCAAATGCAAGAAACTCCAATTTTGATGAAATTTATGTCTAACAAAGTAAATTTTTCCCAGTAAACTAAATAAACAGTAAAATATCATCTTGCTGAGTTAATAATTCTAAAGAATTTGTTTGAATTAAATTGATCTGTGAAGAAAAATCCACTAGTTTATTTTATACTAGATAACGCCTTTCTTAGACTAAAGCATCAAAGTCTGGAGAGTCTAGAAGCTTTATTTATGTTTTTTAAGAAGGAAAATGAATTTAAAGGGTAGAAGTTAAGAAAATTGAAATTTAAGAATCTCTATTGACCAAGCAATACGCTTGGTAATACTTGTTAAACTCAGGTAATTTTTCAATATTTTGCAATAAAATATCCTTATTTAAAGCAACAGGAACCCATTTAACTAAGTTAAAATTTTATAGATAATCTACTAAATTATATGGTGAATAGAAACGTGTGTCAAATTTTTCTTGCTAGCTCTATTATTATTACTATTATTGACAGGGTATGGCAACAAAATTAAAATATACTGATTGCATTCTTTTGTTAAGAAGATCTTGCTGCAAAAGTAAATTTTAAATCAGATTTTAAATTAACAATACACTGCATTATAAATGTGAGTAAATAAAAAGTTGATTATATATGATATAAGTTTACTTAACTTAGTTAGAGTCAAAACTAAATGTAATTTTAATATTTTCATTGGATTGCTAAACTAATAATGTTATTTTAACCTACTAATTTTCTAAAATGATAAATTCTTAATTTACAGAAAATAGGCTATATTCTTTAAATAATACCTAAAGAGGAGCTTAAATCTTATTTTTTGATAGATGAATAATCATGTGGTCGTTTTAATCATATTCTAAATAATAGTCATTTGCAATAGGTACACCATTATCATTAACATAGAATATTGCATGAATTTCGTCTAGTTCATTTTAATAAAAAAGGGCAGCATCATAAGAATTAATTGTTTCTCCTATGATATTTTCAAAAAATATCTTATATACAGTATCTTCTGGAATATTAATCAATATTTTATCGACAAAGGTTATAAGAATTAATACTTTTTTTAATTATTTAAAATCATTTAGTGCGAATTAGATTAGTTTTTCAATATCTAAATTTTCTTTATGCACTGACATTTTAATCAAACCACCATTAATAAGTGAATTAATGGTAGAATAATACGTATCACCTGTTAAAAGGTTACAAAGGTTAAAATTATTTTGATCTTTAACAAGTAATTATAGTTATCGGAAAGTAAGAAATACTTAATTTTCTTTATTTGACTCATACACTTCTAGCTTATAGTCATTATTTACGTTATTTTAAAGAAAAACTTAAAGGTCTTATAAAAAGAAACTCCTCTATTTATTTGCTAAATCATTATAAACTTATGTAATAACATTTTCAGGATAAAATTATTCTTCTTAATATGATATTAAATATTTTCCACATTATAATGACCATGGATAATCATAATTTTGTTTAAATTCAAATATTAAATAATCTGAAGGGCCCTTACTTAATTTAAGGCTACTTAAAGCGATTCTAGATACACCTGTCTGAGTTTATTTTATATATTCTAAATTTGCAAAGTGATTACTTTCTGATGCAAAAACGCCACCATTTTCTTTTGCAATTTATCTGAGTTTCTATTTACCATTTTTATTAAATTTATAACAAATAGCATAAACTACTGTTTCCAAACGAAGCTTAATTTGATCTTCTGTCAATGCATTCTAAGTAGTAAAAATAAACATTTCTTCATTGATATTGGTTGGAATATTCACAGATGTGATTTTTGCAACCTATTTTTTGATAACACTCTAATAAATTCTATTTTTTATTTCTTGAAACAATTAATCATCTTCTCCATTTTTATCGCTTAAAGTAATTTGAACGCTTTCTGCAAAATTTTTAAGCCAATTTTCATTAGGAATTGCTCTCATCGGCTCAAAAAAGATTTTTATTTGATCAATTTCATTGAAATCGGCATACCAATAAATCTCTCCCTTAAACCCATCAATTTCGTAAAAAACATTACATTTTTCAATCGCAATTCTACCAGCCTTCTCCTAGCGCATCAAGATTCGTCTGAGCTCCCACACTAGGTCTGTCACAATCCTCTCATTTATCTCGTTAATAAGCTCAGCAGGCTATGCTTGGAAATCTTAGCAAAAGTCGTACTCAGGATCAAAAAGTGCATCGAATTCGTTAAAAGGTGACATCGAAAACTTCCGTTCGATCTCAAGCTATTGCTTGGCAGTTTAGAGGGAACCAAGCCATGAATTTGCAAAAGAAGATATAGCCCCAAATTATGGATAAAGAGGAATAATGAATTTAAGGGTTTTCAATAGAGAAAATGTCTTATAAGAAATTATGCAGCCTAGATCGAAATTTTAAAGATTAAATTAATTTATTATCTTATAAAGAGAAAAACGACACATATCAACAAGTTTCTTAGGGGAATTGATCTGTTCGTTTAGTGGTTCAGTTTGGTTGATATTGATCTCCATTTTAATGAAGAATAACATATATATAATAATGATATTTATCGAAATTAAATTTTAATAAGTAAAAAAAAGAAATAAGTATAAATTTTAAAAGCCCTGAAAATATATATTAATTTATGTAAAAATTGTATCGTCACATCACGTAAAAATACGACATAAATCAAGTTCTAAAAGGGTATAAAATGAGTCAGATCATTTTTAGTTCAGTTGTTACTTTAGGGACAAGATACTATTATAAAAATAGTATGCCTAAATACTCTGCTGATAATAACACGGATATTAAAAGAAATATATCTCAGCATAAATAACTGTTAACAGAGAGGACGTATCCACCATTCGAGTAAGCTGTTTAAAGAAGATGTCCTTAATATTTATAAGATAGACTCTAAAAGTTTAGAAGAAACTATAAAATAGCATTAACAAATTTTAATAAAAGTAGTTTAAAAACTGACCCAGTATTGAATAAGCTTAAGATAGATACAAAGTTGTACAAAGAAGTCTAATGGTAAATATTTGATTTAATGAGAACTAATATATTAGGATATGAAATTGTTGATTATAGATATGCAAGCAAAGATTTCGTTACTCGTTTTAATGAACGATTAATGGATAGTATAGAAGGACAAAAATTAATACTATGTGAATAACGTCATTATGATGTATTGAATACTACTGGTAATTTTATTAAGTGAGATGTTTTGTTGATCGTAAATTATCTATCATTAAGAATAAATTCTAGAAATAATATGTTGTATTCATTCAGTTTATTAATTTCTAAACTGGATTGGATTTTTAATGTGTGAAATATATAAAATTATAAATTTTATCATAACAGAGATCATTAGGATTCTGTAAACTTAATTGTTTTAGTTATCAAATAGAAATTCTGCTTATAATAAATAAACTTATTTCGTGCGACTAAATTATTAATATACAAATTTTTAAGATAGAATTATGTCCATTAGATCAAATATAACTTATAATAATTTATTATATTGATATTGATATTATTTTCTAAAAATGGAACGAACTATAAATCACCATGAAAGCATTACTTATTAAGATGTAGATATAGTATAAGTCGATTTCTTATAGTAAGAGATATTTAAAACTTATACAAAGAATTTATCTTTTAAAAATTCAATAAACAGAAATTTTAACTCCACAAAACTACTTCTTTCACGTCCCCCTAATTACAAGCTACCAATATTAGACGAGCTATATTTGCTACGAAATTGTAAATCACCTGGGAGAAAAATGTTATACTCAAGATTTCAGTGAAGCAAAAAATCATTAAATTATTTTTTTTGCTTGACCAAAATAACGGTTTACAAACCCCGATGTCTTAATAAATATATCTTCATCGGCATCAATAGGATAATATTTAACAACTTCTAAATCTTTAAGTAACTCCTAGTGCTTTTTACTTTCTTCAACACGAGCTGACATTTGCTCTCTTTTTAAGGAGCATTTATGCTCAAAATCTTTTATACCTTGATTTATTTGTATTATTACTTTATTTAACATATCTTAATCAATTTTATAGTTATCAACATCTAAATCATTCATATTTAACTTTAAAATATATTTGCATATAATAAATTTAGCTTATTGCTCAATATTGTCAGTCTTATCAACACAAATGTCTTAATAAACTGTATTATCATATTTAATTTCAATATCTGATGATTCAGGCGTTTTTAATAACTTTAATTACTGGTGCAAATAATCAGTAAAAGGTAAATATAAATTACTATATGTATAATTATTCTCTTAATTTTTCGTAATTTTATCAAATCTACCATTTAATTATAAAAGTGTTACAAGATCCTTTTATTTTTTATTTTCACGCTTAGAAAATATTTATACTTAATTTAATCCTAGTTTTAGCTCATTGAGATCAATAATTTATTCAGAAGATGCCTGAACTGATGTTAAGGAAAGTTAGAAAGGAATTTCATTGTCAGATTTCACACATATGATAACAGGTACGAAAACCTATTCACTGTTGATGACGATAGGCTCAGTTTAACCGAAGAAATATATGTTTTTCTTTTCTTTTAACAGATTTTCTTTCTCAATATCTTAGGTTAACTTAGGAAAAATCCAAGCATACTAGAATATTTCTTTAATGTTATAAGGCTCAGTTCCAATAAAGAAGATATTCCTAAGAATTTATTAAGCTGGATCTTATTTTTAAACTAATGATTTGATATTTTTAGGTACTGTTGTTGGCTTCTAAACTGGCTCTGTCTAGAATCCAAAGCCCATGAATAAGAAGTGGTATCTAATTTTTATTTTAGATATAATATTGAAATACTTAAAATCAGGATTAAATAAATAGTATTATATATAATAATTAGATTTATAGAAAACCCGCCAACCTTTCATTAGTAATGGAGAATATCAATATTCCTTAATTGGAAAACTGGTGGCTTGGTGATTCATCCTATCATTTGAATCCTCCCATAGAATCTAGGCCAATAGTTACTAAAAATGCTCCAGATTCTTTAGATTAAAATAACCCGTTTTAAATTATTGATAAACCTGAACCTTTGTATGTTTCAAAAGATCTTTCTGCACATTTAAAAGCTATAGTGTCTGATCCCACACTATTTGAAAATTTATTCACTGAGGTAGAGAATATTAACACTGAAATTATCAAATAACCAGTTAATTCTCACTATGACCCAAATTTAGAGCATTCGGCAGCAGAAACGGATGAATCATTTAATTTAAATATAGAAACAGAAAATCCTGAACTTTGCGATGAAATAGAAACACATTTAGCATACTTAAAGTCACGCCTTTCTAGATTGAACACTTTTTCAAAAGATTCAATTAAGCAACAAAACGAGCTCAACAAGAAAAAGGTAAAACGAGAGTTCGTATTTCACCATCAACCAAAGGCAACTAATTATTCAACCATTTAAATGGTTGATTTTGTAGGTAATTTAAATGAGCGTTGTATTCAAGCTATTGAGGCTAGAGAGTTTATTTCATTATATGAGCTAGAGCAAAAAAAGATTCCCTGCGATAAAATTCATGAAAGACAATGTGGAGGTTTGCATACATAGTGTATAAAGCGCAACTTGGCGCCCCCAAGAAAGAATGGAAAATTAAAAGAAAAGTCAATTCCTAGAAGCGTAATCAACAAAATTGTGGGTGATGGTGTTGAAATGTAAATTGTTAGTTATTAAAAACCAAACTTTGCTCAAGATTTCAACTACAATAAAAATGCTCATCCATAAGACTCTATAATTCGAAATGTTAACCAAGTATAATTAGGTCATTTTGATGATAGGATCCCTATAATAAAGAAAAAGTAAATTAAGAGACCAGAAACTGTCTAATTTGTCACATATAAATCTATAGACGACGAAAGAAAGGATATTACAGAACTTAAATTAAATAGCAAAGACGAAAATGACGTTTTAGAGGCGACCGCTCAGATGCTTGCATAACTTAAAACGGATGAAAGACATCTTGTCACCCTTATGACCGACTATAAGGATGAATTTTAGAGAGAACCCGCGGAAGGATGGTACGAGCGTAAAGATGGAGGGTTTGGTGCAGAGATGAAACAAGCCAATATTCGAGCTGAGATGTTCAGATTGGCCGATTAAATGGGTGTTGACATACGCGATTTGGGAAATATTCAATCTGTTGACGCAGGATGTTGATTTTAGTGATATATTTTAAATTAAATCATCATTCCTACATTTTAAAAATCTTTTCCGCAATTGATATGGCCTACAAAAAATCGAATTCTTTATAATCGGTAAGCCAAAATTAAATCTAATTTCTTTCATCCCTAATTGCTCTTTTACTAATTTTTTAACTAACTTCTAAGTATTACTCCGGTGACCAGTTTTCTTCCCAGTTTTCATAAAATTCTTCGATTTTTTTAACTAAAAATTATGTGATTTTGTGAGACTAGAAATTAAAAACCTACTCTCGAATTAGTTGTTTGAACCCATTCTATATACTCCAAGTTTTAAAAATTGCATGAGGCTAGTTCTTTTTGTAAAGTGAAAAATCTACTGGGAAAACGACAAATTTTGGGAGTGAATTAGCAAACTTATTTGGTTAATTTTGAATTTTTAAAAGACGAAATTTAGAGTGAATTCCTTATTTCTTAGCATGTAGCAATTTAATTTCTGAGTAGTAGATATTGTCTCTAGGTAGGAATCCAAGTTCTATTTTAAAGTTCGGTTTTTTAGTAAAAATATAAGTTGATATAGTAGAATATAAAGTCTTAGAAAGATTTTTGGAACCCGATGATGGTAGGGGAAGAAGTAGGGCTGAACGTCGTTGCAATGATGTAAAGTAGTCCATTTAAAAAATTAGTGATGCAGTATATAATATAAAATAAAATGCTCATTTCAAAAATGGTGTAAGCAATTCGACAGTTTACTTCAAAACTAAATCTTTATTACCGTTACCATCTATTCTGATAAGTTTACTCTCTTATTCAAATAATTAAACTACCTTCGTTGTCTCACTATTGTAGTTATCAATTCTGATCTTACAGGTAGCATCATTATCATCAATTCTGCCTTAGCCTCTACCTTTAATCCTTTCATAGCATTTATCATCATTACATAGCAATTCAATTAATTATACATTGGTTACTGGTAGTTACTCAGCAAAACATTTAAATTAAGGCATTTCACGAGGAAAACCGTCAATAAGAAAGCCTTTAGATATAGAATCTTCATTCATAGCATTTTTAAGCAATGTAACAGTTATATCAGCTGGCACAATTTTTCCAGAGGCTATATAGTTAAGAATTAAGTCTTTATGTGGTGATTAGTCACGTTTTTACTCTGCTCTCAACAAATCACCCGCAGAAAGATGCTTCAATTAAAAATGATCCGAAATCTTTTCACAAACAGTTCCCTTACCAGAACCGGGTTTCCCGAGAATAAAGAAGATAGGACGCATCCTGATAGTCAAAAAAGAAGTGGAAAAACGATTATATTCATAAAATAGTATATTATTAATTATTAAATAAATACAGAAAAGCAAACAAATTTATTATTTAATACTAACTATAATAACCTAATTTTAAGTTAGTAGATTATTACAGTAGTTAATGTTTACTATTATTTAGTAACAACTATGGTAATATTATTACTTATTAGATACACTAAAAATACATATTTATAACAATAACTAAATAAAATTAAGAATATCAATTAATAGTACTATAATAGTACTATAATAGTACAGGAAGTACATAGAAATATTAGCAAATGGGAGTATGCTTTGGGACGTTGGATACCACAAGCTCAGCTACTTTCAGCTAAGTTGATTATTTCAAATATTTAGTTAGTACGGGAGATGAATAAAGCAGTATAAATTCAAAGACATAGGTCATAACAACATATAGTGATGGTGATGAAGTAGTTGATCAAAGTGAACTATTTCAGCAATTATTGCTATCTTTTCATTTATGACTATGGAATCTAGTAGTAATAAATTGTTCACAAATAGTGAATACTTTTTTGAAATTACTGTTTTTCAGATTTATTAAAAATACATAGTAAGGTTGAGATTATCCTTATCATATAAAGTTATAAACTTAAAGATAACCCTCCTCTATTAAAAATAATAATATTTGTATAATTTTATTAATTTTGACAAATCAAGTATATTATATATAAATTATTATAGAAACACCCACTTCAATTTGACATTTCCACTCCATTTGATAAATGGGTAGAAGACCAGCACGCTGCACTCGTTATATGTCCCCCAAGCCTTATCCTAAGTCCCGCTATTGCCGTGGTGTACCTGATGCTAAGATTAGATTCTTTGATCTCGGTAACAAGCGTGCTAGCGTAGATGAATTCCCTAATGTTCTCCACCTCCTCTCTGGTGAAAAGGAATAAGTTTCATCTGAAGCTTTAGAAGCTTGCCGTATCGCTTGCAACAAATTTATCACCAAGAATTCTGGTAAGGATTCTTTCCACATGAGAATTCGTGTCCACCCTTTCAATATCATCCGTTAAAAGAAGATGCTCACCTGTGCCGGTGCTGATAGACTCCAAACTGGTATGAGACATGCTTTCGGTAAGCCTGCTGGTTCCGTTGCTCGTGTTCAGATCAACCAGCCTCTGATATCCATCCGTTGCAGAAAGAACGCCGTAAGTTCAGTTAGAGAAGCTCTCAGACGTGCAATGTACAAGATCTCCGGTCGTTAAGAAATAGTTGAGACTACTAACTTTGGTTTTACCCACTTCTCTAAGGAAGAGTATGAACTGCTCAAGTCTGAAGGTAAGCTTAAATATGAAGGTAATTATGCTAGACTTATGCCTACCAAGGGTCCCCTTGTTATCTGATCTTTAATATTTGTCTATATTTAAATCATTCACTGAATAAATTTTTCATTATCTCTAAAAGCTTCTGAATGTATTCTGAGTCATTTACCTTAACATCTACCAGTTCATCACACAAATATATTCCATTATCACTTAATGAATTCAGTTTATGTATATAGTATAATTCTTCTTCTTTTAATATCAATTCACAAGGTTTCAGAGTATCTAATATAACAAATAATTCACCTAATTACTATTATAATGACTATACCATATTCTATGCTATTTCCGTCTCGCTCTTAATTATAGCCTTTTTTGCTTTTATTTATTATTAAAATATCATAATATTTTACAATATCCCAAAAATACAATGCTGGGCCAAAAATAGCAAAAATTGATATAAATCATCAGAGTAAGATACTATCATCTATTTAGCTATTTTATCTTATTATTTAGTATTAATATTGAGGGTTAACGCATCAGTCTCAGCTGAAAATTATGTTTCTTTAGCCAGCGAGTTTTTAATTATATTCTGCAATGAACTATCTTTATTATCAGAAAATGAAGAATTTTCTGATAAGTTTTCTTTCTTTCTACCTTCCATAGTTAACATATTTTATTTTATTTTTTTAATGGATAAATTGAGTAACTATGAACAAACTGCATAATTAATTCTTGATAAGATAGCCAAATTTAACACTAAAACACGATCTATTTAAATAAATTTCGAGTTAAAAATAATAGGCATTTCTTACAAAATAAGTGATTCAAAGAAAACGTAAAATGCATCTCTGATACTTGGTCCAAGGAGGCAAAGTAAAATGCATACTTCGAAAATTTAAATATAAATATCTGATTATGTTAACGCATTTAATGTAATTAAATGAGATTTTAACTTTAAAACAATACCATTTTATATTAATTTTACGCAAATTCTAATATTTTCATCCTAAACATTGTTATCAAAACTAATTCCTTCGATTTTTGGTATAATTCCGCGATCAAGATTATCCCAAACTTAGTGTAAATGCTCACTAACATCGAAATCTTCCTTAAAACTACGCTAAATGGTATTTTTTAACCGTTGTAAAATCTAAATATCAATCTTGTCGCTTGGTACACATAACCCACTAATGATTTCTGCACAACACCGGTCTGCTTTATTGTTTCGATCTTCAAATTCACCTAGACGTTTATAAATTGGATTATCACCCCAAACTCGATTTTTCTTCTCTCTATTTAATGGTACTTGAATTTCTGAAAATTTATATCTTTTAAGAACAGAAGTAACTGATGAAATTTCTGAACCTGGTATATTAGCTATAGGAATAGAGTCTGATAACCGGGCGTTTGATATAGAAGCTGCTGCAGAAGATCTTGCCAGAGAATCTGTAAGGAATGGTGTTTTTTCGCTACTCAAAGACGAAAATGATGGTGGTAAAAAATTTAATATATCAATAGTTCTAGGATTAAATTAAGTAAGCGGTAAACTTCTCATCTTAGCTGTTGTGGCTAATTTTTAATGTAAAGTTTTTTATGGGTGATGTTTTGGCTAATATTCATCTAAAACTAATACACCTAAAGATTATAATCGTGAACACATTTTCTATGGTTAAAATCCAGCCTCAATATGAGTTAATGTTAGATCCGTATTCTAACCTAATGTTATAGTAGAGGCTCCATTTTACATTTTGCCTTACCATGTTTAATCGAATTAATTTGCATTTTCAGAGTGCAAAATCACTGGAATAGATTACTTCATATCATATGTTCGTGTTCCTCTATTTGGAGATCTTACTGGAGCAGCATTTGGGCACCATGAATTTTTAGTTTCTAACACAAATTTTCTTGAAGGAGAGGCGGCTTGCTATTAGATTATAAGTTGCTTAGCTTCAGATATTTTTATTGATTTTCGCATTTTGATAAAATATTTAATTTTAATATAATATAGTATTATAATTGGAAAATTGATAAATAACAAAAATAATGTAAATATGTTATATTGTATTATATTATATAATTGGATATATGCCATTTCAGTAGATGATAGATTTATAGTTTTGCTAATCTTTTGGATAAGAAAAAGATTAAACAGATTAAGAATAAATTTCTTCATTAAAATTTTCAGATTAATATTTAGCTGTAGGTGATTAAGGCGGTAGAGTAATATTGTTCACATATAAAACTTAACATTAATCTCCCATTTTAAAAAATGATATTTATTGTCCATCCGCATCCATGGTACCTAAATTTGAATTTTAAGCTCATAATAAAGAATTCGATCCTATAAGATCATGTGAAATCCGTAGTAAGGTAATTGAAATGGAGTTCGTTCGTGATAATATATTACTCACAGCTAATGAAAAAGAAGTAAAAATGTGGAAATTAGGTCAAAAGTAAGTATGGTCTAAGGGAGATAGTGAATTTCCAATAAAATCAGGGGTAAAAGTAACATCAACTTTAAAGAAAACATTTAATAGTATTCAGAATTATCATATTAATAGTATTCATGCATAGAACGATATTTTTCTTATCGCTGATGATTTTAGTATAAAGTAATACTCCATTGAGAACATACATGAATCACTCCTCATATGCAATATAATTCCTACGAATATGGAATCTATTTTAGAAACGATAAAAGTGGCTTAATTTAATGATTAATCAGATAATATAATTAATTACGGAACTGATTTAGGTAATATTCATATTTTGGATAAAAGATAAACATAACAGGGGTCTTCAACTAGTTTTGGAGTGGACAGTTCAGTTTTTGACCTCAAATCTCACAACGATAATCTGTATATAAGAACACTAAATGATATGTATATATATGATGTGAGAAATACATCATAACCTCTACTAGAACTTCCACTTTTCAGAGCTATTTATACAGGAAAGCCATAGACAAACTTTAAAATTGCACTCAAAGACGACGTTTTTGCTACTGGATTTTATGGTTAGTGTGTCACTATAGGAAATGCAAATGATGCTTATCAGTTTAAAGCCACACGTTAACTGAAGCGCAGTAAATCTGACTTCTGTAGTTGTGTAGGAGGGTTTTAGATTCTTAAAGATGGTATTTCTACCACTGATTAAACATATAATAATGATTTTATTGGTGTAGCAAGTTGTTTCGATTTCTCAGATGAACTGCTTAGTGTAAGTATTGGTGGAAATCTGTACTTGTATGGTTGGGCTGATTAAAAGGATAGTTATACGAGAGATCAAACTGGCAGTAATGAAGAAGGTGTGAAATATATTTCTGAGTGACGAAACCTTCACTTTAAATAAAGGTCCACAACCTGCTCGTAGCTAATTTTTTCAAAATGCGCAGCGAGTTTTCCACTTTTGATTAGCTATTCTGCGTACATTTATGCTTCATCGATTGTTAGTTTTGGCTTCTCGCCAACATCTGTAACTATAGCCTTCCTGAGTTTTTAAATATTGTATTCACCAAAATAAGCCTCAATTATCTCCTTTTTACCTTCTTTTTAAAACATTTCTAGCCAATCGCAACTAAAAACAGCACAAGCAGCTCCATGACTAAGCCCCTTAAACGTTGTAATGGCATAACTAAGTCCATGGGGGACAGATGTCCCTGCCTTTGCAATGCTTATTCCAGCATAAATAGCAGCAAGTGCCTTCGAATATAAATCATTTATTTTTAATAATTCTAGAGCCTTCATAGACGTTGCTCGTACTTCAGGAGTTGTTTTAATATTCAGTGCTGCTTCAGTAGCATGACAAAATATATCCCAGTGTGTAGATTTGAGTTGGTTTTCTGGAAGAGATGCCTAAAGAGAAAATGGGACCACACATACGTCAAAGAATGCAAAATTAGGAATAGAAGACTTAATATTATGTTATGTTAAAATTGAATACTATGTAACTTCAGATCCTGTGCCAGATGCTAGACAGATGCCAGCAAGCTTTATGGGTGCAATTTAAGTCTTTTGACCAAGATTATCAACACCATTTACTGCAAATGCGAGTGCTTTTGCTGCGTCGAGAACAGATCCACCACCGATTCCAATAATGAAATCAGGCTTAAACGGTGAAGCTTTGGCTGCTGTATGTATTTATTCATGTGTTGGATTTGGTGTGATAATATCAGAATGATAGAATTCTATATTAAGTTCTTTTAATAGTTTTAATGTTGGCTATAGAGTGTTGGTTTTGACATGAGATGTTTTTCCTGTCAATACAATACATTTTTATCCTAAAGATGGTAGATGAAGTTTAAGAGGTGTAAGATAGTCATTTTACAGGTATAATAAAGTTGGTATATTGTATTCAGTTAACGGGATCATTTTATAGAAATGGGAAAATATACAAATATAAAATATCAGTGTTTTAATGTATAATTGATATAAAAATATTTTTGTGAATTTGAATAAGGTTAAAAATATAAATTCATTATATAATAATTAATAATAATTCAAAATAAATACATTTATTAATCATTAATTATTAAAATAGCTTGAACACAATAAATCAAAAATCAATATCAAAATTAACATCTTATACTTTGATTTTCTTATTTTTTCCTTCTTTAAGTAATTTTTGAAACTCGAAACTGGTGCTTTAACTAATATTCTTAAGTCCATCCACCGTCTAACTTGAATTAATAGGTTTCTAATTTGCTAGAATTTTTTTCAGTCTTGAAAGCTAAAGCTTTTATAGTTCTGAAGTTTTATGCTGATAGTGCTTCTAAATAGCTTCATCAAGGTCTAGTTATTATATATTTTGTTGTGTACACAAAATTTCATTATCTAAAGATGATATTTTCTATCTCAGAATTTAATTTTATAGAACTGTACTTTATATCTCTTAATTCAGAATTTAAGATGATTTTTGAAATATAATAGGTCTGGATAACAAAGATTCTAACTACTTAATTTTTTATTGCAATAGATTAACGTGTTTTGCAATTTGATCTGAAAATAATTATTGCGGAATCTATTAAATTATGGTATGATAAACCTTGCAGCATTAACATTAAATAGTAGGTGTGTAAGTCATATCAGTTTGATATTATGTATATAGATTTTCTAAAGTTGATTTTAGTTAAACAAATGATTCCATAAATTCTTAAACACTATTTGATATATAGTATAGTTAGTTTTTTATAAAATTAGAGCACGAGGTTAGATTAACTTTATATTATAATACTACATATTTTTGAAATTAATGCTCAATCAATCCAAAATTAAAATATTACTTGATACGACTTCATAAAATCTCAAATAGTATAATATGGATAAGTAAAGATCATTATAGTTATAATAAGTTTTAAAAAAGTAATATATTTTAATTTACAAATTTGTATAAGCGTCAGATTTCACTGACGACATAATATACTAATAGGTTGAAGATTATAGAAAAAATTATGAAATTATTAAAGTAAATTTAAAAGAAGAGGAACCAATGTAGTCTACATTTATGGATGTGTGTTATTTTCCTATTCCATATGATTATTACATATATTTGATGTTAAATAAGTATAGTTATTAGCTTAAGAACGATATTCAAATAAAGTTCTGTTTAGAATAATTATTTGATTACCGAATTAACCACACTATTCGTATACTATTGTTGACTCTCATCACAGATACATACAACTAAAATTTTTAATAGTGTATCTTTAGGCTTACATAAAAAGTAGTTGATGGCTTAGAATCTAAATATTTTGATAAGTATCAAAGAGAAGTAATACCTTTTATAGATGTTTTCCCTTATCTTTTTGGGTCAGAGACAAATCAAACAGATAATATACTAAGATTAATAGATAATAAATTTGACGTTATAGACCGCCATGTGTTGAAAAATTCATTTTGTGTATGCTTAGCGTTTGCATTATAAAGAAACTAGCATGATTTAAAGATTTCTAACTTTATACAAAAAAAGATAGATAAAATTCACAATTGGTTAGGAAATAAAAAGCATTTCCATACTACATTTATTTTATTAGTTGAACACACAGTTAGATCAAGAGACTATATTTGTAACCCAAATTTTTAAAAACTGTTAAATATAATGAAATAAAACCCAATATAAGCAATGCCATATTATGTACGAATATGTCTTTTTTATTGTTTTAAGGTAGATATTCTTGATTCATCAACATGTTAGTTACCATTATAAGAAAATAAGGATATACTTAATGAATAATGGCTGAATTAGCTTCCTGATATGTTTAATCTATTAACAAAAGGAAAAGAACTAATATAGAATATCAGTTCAGCATTATACTAAATTTGTTAATACGAATATAACTTATACTCAGATTAAGATTAAAGAAATCAAGATTTTCTTAAAAAAGTATATTTTTAAATTTACCCACTTATTGGTTTGTTACCTAGTAAATAGTAAGCTTTATATTTAGAATTTATTAGTTATCTTAGGCTATTATTTGAATAAAATATTCCATTTTTTGTTTCGATATTCAGCAGTTTATCCATTAAACCAGATTCGAGGTTTCTATTCGATACAATCTTGTTCACATTGCCTTAGAACAATAATAAAGCTATTTATTTTTTAGAAGAATTATATATTCTCAATCCTTAACTTTATGCGGCTTCTGTATTTTAAAAATAGTATACTGATTACTATGCAGAAATATTTTTATTAAAAAAGTAAGGATAGTATATTATTTCTTTTGATGATCTTGATAATTTTATTTTAGAAAAGGCATTTTCTTGGATTTCTTCTAAAGACTCACTATCAGAGTTATCGCTAAGATTTTATTCAAAGATGTTAATTGATTTACGTAGGTCTCAGAATTAGTCTAAATTGTTAAATTGTGTTGCCTCCTTGCTGAATATGGTAACAAAGAATAAATTTTATCGACATAATTTTGAGTTTGAATATACTCTTATTTTGCTTTATGTTACTGAATTTACATAAGTAACAGGAAATATATAATTAATGATTTATTAGGTTTGGTAGGGTTATATTGAAAACTGTATAAACTATAATGGATTATTTACCAAACTAGAATTCAAAGAGTTTTTTTAATCATCATTAAATGCATCAATTTGTATTTAGAAAACATAGGATAAGCTCTTATTATTATTTTTATAATAATAATTATTAATTGATATACAATAGTAAGATTCTATTGAGTTTAATAACATGATTCTTATATTTTCTTATATGAGATAGTTTGTAGATATGCATAGTATAACTGAAATTAGTTAAAAGACTTATGACATTATGTACTAGTATTATAAATAAATATTCAGTAGCTCAACGTCTCTATAAGGTACTAAAGTATTTATTAACAAATTATCCCCTACACTTGATATTCCAAAATAAATGTGTATAGACATTTAATAAGGTATTAAGTTTAAGAAAGAAATGAAAATTCATGTTGAGAAAATTGGATAAATGTAGTTATTTTATGAATCAGATATATTTTCAACAATATTACTAGATATTGCGAAGAATTCTAATGTAATTTAATTAACAGATAAAATTTTTATTAGATTATTAGTATTTTAAATTCTTAGGCAAATTAACATTTTTGATTTATAAGAATAGTTTGTGTCGGCCATAAATGGGGATTTTCAATAAGATTATACACTATTTATCTAAAAATTATTAGGATAGTAAAATATTATATTGCTTTTTATTGGATTGTCATTAATTGTTTAAAAAATATCATCTCCAGATTTTACTGAAATATTTTCTATTCTAAGTCTTCCATTCTTAATCATCTTAACATATATACCAGACTTTTAAAATAAAATTAAAAATCTTTATTAACCTGTTGATTTATCTAAGGTCGATCTAAATTAGGTATTCTAAAATCTTTTGTATAAAAAATAATTAATCAAAGACTCAAACGTTTGTTAACTAATAATAACATTTATCTGCTAGTAAAGATTTATAGATATGATTATGATACAAAAGCAAAAATTAGATAAATCTGATATAATTTCATGCAATTGTTACGTTCTGTCATCTATATTTGCAAATAATACATCAATTTTTGATTATATTTCAGACTTAACGCCAGGGGAAATTAAAGGCTATATGGAATGTTAATAAATTGATAATTTTGATCCAGTCTATGTTAAGCATAGACTAATGAAACTTAATTATGTATTTACCAATAGCTTTTTCCAACAATTTAACCTTCCGTATATTATAGAAAGTTTTTAGCATAATAATTTACTAAATTTTTAGCAAGAATAATTTGAATAATACATTTATCTGATGATTAATTCTATTTAGAGTGTTTAATAGTTTGTAGATATTTTAAAAACAACATCGGCATGTACCTTTAGCTTAGTCAAGTTAAATCATATTAAACTTTCTTAAAAATAAATCAAGTAAGAAGATTTATAATTTGATATCATATGTAACAGTTTTTAAAAAGAAATGGATAATTAGTATTTATAATTAGAAAATTTTATTTATTAAGATAATTAACAAGTTTAAGATGTGTATAGTATTATATTCGATATAATTTTGTATCATATGCAAAATTAAAAATTAGAGTTTTTAACATTAAATGATTATGATATATAACTCGATCTAACATAATTATTTTATTATTATGAAATTACTTCACCTTAAATTCTTAAATTTAGCTATTAGCAAGTATCATTATTACTAGATTATCTTAATAAAAAGGAGCTGATAGATTTTTATTATCTAGAATAAGTTATGCAAAAGTCTTCATATGCACATAGAGCAGAATAGTTGTTTTATACTACCTTAAATAAATAATAAATAACATCCTATTTCTCATTATCTGCATTTTTATCATTTATCTTTTTGATATCTTAGAAAGAGAATTATTCAGTTATTGCTGCGAGTTTGCTTTATGAAATATTTAAAGGTCATTATTTCTAGATGTGGAGATAATATTTAATCACTGCTACGAATATGAACCGTGAATCTAGTATTATAAGTTGGATTTAATCTTTTTCTTCCAATATACCAATTCTAGTTCCAGGTATAACTTATTCTATGAATTAGATTATTGGATATTCTAACAATAATAGTAATAATAATTACTATCTTTTACCAAATTAAGAAAGAATTTTCATAAATCTTAATGACTCATTTTTTAAATCATTTTATTCATTAGAATCTAGAGGATCATTTCAAACTATGCCACATAATTATTCAGATAATAGTAAGACATGTTCAGATCATTATGATGCAGGTGCAAAAGATGATAGTCTTATAAACTAAGATGCAAATGTAGACAGTTTACGTAATATTTCTCTTTCTGAATTATTTTTAGCTTAACTTTTGGAATTATTAGGTACAACTAACTCAATATAAATATTCTCCCATTATATTAATTTTGTTGTCAAAGATTCTTTGAACATAGAGAATACTTTAGACAAGCTTATTGAAATTTATTGTAACAACCGCACATTTTTAGCTTAATATTAGATATAAAATGAGTAATAGCAACTTACGAAATCTGTTAAACGAACAAATGTTAATACTTAGTAAAAGAAAAAATAAGTAGCAAAATCATAGTCTTTCTTTGCTAAATCTGAAGAATAATCAGATACGTCATAATCAAAACGACCAATAACTATTAATGTTTAATACTAAAATGAGCTTATTAACACATATTTCGACTATTAGCTTATTGACTAGATAATTATATCATTATCATTTGTGTTAGCAGAACCTATACTTCTTACTTTATTAAAATTTACTTACCATAGAGATTAAAAACAAACAAAAACGATATTATAAGATATTATTGTATTAAAAGAATAGAAAAGTGAATATTTATATGGTTTTGCTTCTAGAATGTTTATGTCAAATGTTATAAAACAATTAATTGATTAGAATAAAATTAAAATAGTTCATGATTCTGTTATATTCACAACATTTGCTGTGCTGTTAACAAAAGGGAGTTACACTGAAATTAAGGGGAAAATATTAATTTAAGATGAAGATGACACCACTAACACAAACTCATCTCTGCTTTCATAGTCTTCTCATGCTATATCTTCACATAAATCCTCTAACAATACTTCAAAAATAACAACTAACTTAACTAGTTAAAAAGAAAGTAATTCAATAGTACAGTAGGTTAGTGATACAGATGGTGCACAAATTTAAATATCATTACCATAGTTTCATTTCTTAAGCTTATGTTTCGGCTTACATATCACCTCTTAATCAGAGTTAGCAGAATCACTTTTATCAATCTATGGTAAGTCTATCCTTCCAGAAATTGCCTTATAGTTTGTTAGGTAAACTGTTTATTTTAGTATTGAATAACAATTTCATGTACCTTGGGTTAACCCGGACAAGTTTGTTGAAATTTTAGGCAGTGAGTATTCTAAGGCTTATATACTTTATTAGCTTCCCCAAATATTTGCTGCTTAAAGTATAATATCCCTGGAAAATAGGTATTGTTTGCTTGAAAATATATATGCTATTATTAAACTTATTCCATCTAGGCCAACAGAACTTTAACTTGGATAACTAACAACAGAAATATTGTTCATATATATGAATTAAATTTTAATTAACGAATTATCATCTATAGAAATAATACTTAAATCAAATACAATGTTAGATTAGATTATTTTTTCAATTGCACTAATAGCAACTAGTTGCGAACATACACGCACAATATAGAACCTAATTATTTTATTTAAATTACTAATGCTTTCTGATCACACTTTGAATACTGCCTATTATTTATATGATATTTTCTAATAATTTATTAATATTGAACGCTCTAAACCAGTTTGGCTCCAAATATTATAAATTATCTAATCCTAAAATTCATCAACAATTATAAAATTTTGGAATCACCAATTAAAGCCATTGAAAGCTTATATTAATGCTAGGTAAGATTTTATGTTTGTTACAGCACCTTAATCATTCTAATCTGTATTTGCGAGCTAAATGGATACAGTTAAATAATGGGAAGCAAATTTACGTATTAGAAATCGTGAGACAGATAGTTCTCTTTCGTAGCTTAAACCAAACGAAAGGCCTTTACCAAGTAAAATATATACGGTTTATTTAGAAGAATGTATTAAATCGTCATTAGAAGATATCCGAAAGTATTTAGGAGACAAGTTTGAAACTAGCGCAATGATAAAACGTATTTCATAGTGTGGAGAGTCATATAAATAAGGATTTTTACCAATTATAAAGCTTAAATTTAAATTTTCTCAGGCTCAATTGAAGACAATGATAGTAGTGCATTTGGTCTCAATGATGGTTTATAGGGTTTAACATAAAACATCATATCTATCATCCGTCTTGCACTCTCTAATTCTCCTCTTTCGAATCTCAGTGTAGAATAAAACTATTTAACCAGACGATAAATTACATGATGTTCAACGAATTATCAATCTTTTTACATGTTAAGAAGAGCGCGAGGAGCTCTGCCTAGACAAAAAATATGATTGTAAAACTTTGCTTTCTGATCTGGGAGTGGTACTTAATAAGGAATTTTTTCAGTCACTTATAGATTTAATGGTATTTGAACCATACTAGACTGCTGCAGTTTTACTTTTAGTCACATCTGTTAGATCTCTCGGGCCTTAGTTTTAATAGTTTAATTATCTTTTGGCTAATTGCTAGAAGCTCGTTACTCTGCCACACTGTAAGCAAATTATGAAGAATTTATGTGCTAAATTGTTTATTTCTGGCGATGAGCAAATCATTCAGTTTAGCCGTGGCCCGGCGAAGCAGTTGGAATAGTTCAAAAATGACTTTTTTGGCGAGTGAAGTTGGACGATTTATCACTTGTCAAGTAAACTGCTAAGCTGGTATTGTAGATCCTAGCAGTGCTGGAAAACTTCCCCTATTTTCTCGATCCTGGTTCCTGCTTCACTTTTTTAAACACTAATTTTATCTTAAATCAAATCGTATTTCTACTTAATCTAGTCCAGAACTTCACCAAGCTTTTCAATAGGTACCGCCCTGATCTGCTGCAAATTTCCAGCGAATTTGAGTTGTATCACATCGCAAATGGAAGCAAGTTTGTCTGTCAAATAGGAAAGTGGTAGGGTGTCAATTTTGTGGTGCACCTCGGAAATTCCTTCCTATAGCTAATTAACGATAGGTAGCTAGGTCTGAATCACCTACTTTTGAGCTTGAATCTGATGATTCATGGAAATTTTCTACAAAATTTGCTCCTTTACAGCGTGTATAATTGCCGGGGCAGTATTTTAACGCTGCAAACGCTCTTTCCTAATTAGCAAAATGATATGTTCCGCCTGATAAATTTCAGCAAATTTGGCTTCTACCTGATTGAAGTTTTACACGGTAAAATTTGAGGATTACCGGCTACTTGTTGATTGTAGCTTAATAGAATTTGTTTGAAATTTCTATAGGTTATGAGGTGCAGGTATCGATGCTGAAGCATTGAGTGAATTGATACTTTTCGGCGTTCCCTAAACCGATAGATCTGGAGTAGTTGGGTGAGATGGTATCGCTAATTTAAGGGTTTTTTAACCTATTGGTGATTTTTTGCGCTTCACCGATGATTTTTAGGGAGAGGTTTCAACCTGCATAGTTCTGATTGGCAACTTTGGATCATCATAAATACCATACACCTTCTTACGAATTAGTTAATCAATTTCATGCACGGGCGAGTAAATAGATTCACCATAAAATCCTTATCTTGGCTCGTGTAGGACATTATTATCTGGGGAAATTGTGGTATCTGTAAATCTAGATAAATAATTAAGATCCTACTCAGGAAAATCGCTATTTTATGGCACATATGGCTGTGGTGGTGGAGGTTCTGTTCTTAAAAAATCAATACTAATATCTTCTAAAGGAAGGCATTATGGAGAAGACTGGATTTACTGCTATCCTTTTGATTGGGGCTTTAGAATAAATTTTTAATTTGTTTCTAGCGGTTACTAGAATGAAGGTCTAGAATTATTTACTCTTAATGATTTTTAATTAGATGATAATGCAAAAGACATTTTATAAAAATTTATAATATTTTATATATTAAAATAAATAAAATACTTATTCTAATAATAAAAAGGTAATAAGAATATGAAATTAAAGTACAGGTCATTATAGTTCAGCTACTTATTTGCAATCTATTTATATTTGCTACTTAAGTTCATCAATATTAGAGAATTATTAATTATCTCTCAATTTTTTAACTATGACCAATTTAAGTTCTTCTCCATAGAAATCACCATCAAATTTATGAAGAATATGGGCCTCTACAGTTTTATGCTCACGTTAGAAGGTTTTCGAAATTCCAGAAAAGATAACTGCATTATAAACTACACCACGTAATATAGCAGTTCCTGCATAAACTCCATCATCTAAAGCACCTAGTACATTTGCTGTAGGATATCCTATCTGACGCCCAACTTTGAAACCATGTTATACTAAAGATGAAAACTCCATTTTATCATACATAGATATTATTTATTAATATTAATATAGAATTTGTAATGTTGAATTCATGATTACACAAACATATTATATTTAATTGATATTATAATATATAAATTACGCCTTACTGTAAATCGTATATTTTATAACAATAGTAGAATTTAAATAATAAATAATAAGCGAAATAGGCGTCAACAAATTTTCTACATTATGATATGATATGTAAAGAGATAATTACATAAATATATAAGATAAATTAAAATATAAGTATTTAATCACTTCATGTATTGGTCAATATAAATTAAACTAATAGAGAAAAGTCAAAATGTTCCAGATATTAAGCGCATCATTAATAAACTTAGGTCTGAGTGAATATAAGTGAATTATTACTGAATACAAAAATTTAAATATAATCAGATTAAATCATAATATATCAATAATACTTTGCATTAATTCATGAGAACTACAGTTCTCATTTATAACATTCCGTAACTCTTGTTTTCTTTCTAACAGTGCTTCCCTAAGCTTATCATCTTAATACACTTCAGGCTTAAACTTACCAAATAAATAAGTAACACCTAAAACACTTTCTGTATCTGAATTTTTAACAATTTTTAATGCTTCTTCTCCTTCAATAAACAAAACATCTTCCTCTCTAAGAAAATCAACTGCTTCTCCTTAAACAGGCTAAAATGCTTTAGATTTTTTAGTCATTTTTATCTGAGTATTAACATTCCCTTAAAGATATTCAAGCATTTTTCTACCATTTGCTTTCTACGTAAAAGTTTACCTACTTAACTATATTTCCTCTCCAAATCTTTTAGCAGGCGAATTACAATCTTCTATATAAAAGAAAACTCCCTGTATTTGTTCGAACCCAATTATGTAAAATCCTTAGCTCATATCAAAACTTATTATATTATGATCAAATTCATATATTTGATAAAAAGCTGCGGTTACAATGTCAAAATATATAAGTTTACGTCCAGAACAGAAATATACATTATTTAAACTAATTTTAACTTATCTTATGGTGATAGGGCAATTTTCTGGTAATTGCTCAGTTCTTTATACTCTAAATATTATCCGATTAGGGGAAATCTCATATGTAATAATACTAAGTTTCTGATAACTAAATACAATTAATCTATCTCCATCTACATAGTATTCCTCTCCTTCTTCAATGGTTTCTTTTATAAATCCTCTAAACTCACTTTCAATAATTAAAGTACCATTAAGAGCATCAAATATAGTGAATTTAGATTTATCAAAACATAAAATACCACGTTCGTATATTTTTTCAGGTATATCTTAAATCATTTCATATTAATCTTCAGCTATATTTATTTTTAGCTTTTCTGATTATGTAAAGAATTAGCAAAACTCAGGTGAATAGTCTAGCTTTGTTGAAAATATTTCATTGTTATTAAAATATTTAACAGCTATCTGATTATTACCACATAGACATAGTAAGTTATATTTAACTGAAAATGAGCTTATTTTATCTGGAATTTATAAATCTACTTAAAATTTTTATAATCTTTCATTACTTGCTAACTCATTTTCTAATATATTTTATCTAGTTATACCATCATGTTTTTCTGTAATACTCTTAGAACTTTTATTTAATATTTCAGTGAAAATATGTCTTCCTCCAGGCAATGAATAGCGTGTAAACTTTCCAGAGCTGAAATCATGTTAAAATACATATTCGTCATTACTAGATACCAAGACTCCAAATAAAAATTTATTATAAAATTAAAAGTTTCGAATAGAATCAATTGAAAATTTTTAATCTTCGATTTTATGCATAGAAAGTGGATTTTTCAAATCATTGGTAAATGTAAAAATACGTTTAGACTATAGATTAATGTTTATATATCGAAGATCTCTATCATAGTTTTTAGTAGTATTACTATCCACAAAAAGTAATTAAGTAACATATCCTGGTAGAACTCTATCTAGTTTCAGTTTGTTACTGCTATATACTTAAATCTAATTAGTAAATATTGCCAAAACATTAAGTTCATTCTCTAGTCCTTTCGGAGATACTAAAACAATACCTTATAGTAATTTATCTGTTAAATGTCTTTTAGAAAACGTAAATTTATTAATCATAATCTTGCTTTTTAGATCAAATTCTTGATAGAAGTCATCATAGAAAATAATAAATTGGTTTTTCATTAAAACTATTGATTTCGGGTTTTCTACCTCAAAATTAGCCTTTAAGATTGTAAGTTTATTACTTGTTGATGAAAGGTTTAAAAAGTGAGTGAAATTAGAAAATTAAACGGCGTAAATTGAACTTTATACCACAGATTTAGTCAATAAAAGAATTAAACATGAATTTTTAGGAGAAAATTCTTCAATATCTTACTATATAAATTCAGTATCATTATAAGTGTAAGTCTAATAAATTTCTCTGCTAAAACAATCATATATAATGAATGAATTTCCGTATGTAATAATATGGTATTAGTTATTCATTTTTATGCTCATGACGTTATCAAATTCAATATCTAGTTCTTTCTCTGTTAAATCTATTATTTTGTAATCCTCTTATTGAAGCATAAAATTTCCTAAATTTTCATCTAAAGTTAGCTATATTTGATTAATTTACATAGTATTGCTAAAAATAAAGATATTTTATTTTTAAATTTATTTTACTTTAATAAATGTGTCATTTTCTTCGCTTTCTTCGTTTTCTATTATCTCTACTTTTTCTGAAACTTCCTCGTGAATTTCGAGAATCATTTAGTATGGACAGAAGTTCAACGGAATATCAGCGATAAGTGTAAAATTTTAATAAACAAAAAGTGAACTATATGATGCTAAAAATATTAAATTCTTAAAGGTTTAAATCAAATAAACGGATTGTGGTGGCTTAATTGTAAATATTTATTTAAAATATGCTACCTCAAATATTTCTATATTGTTAGATATATTTTTGATTATCAGCTATGGTTACTTTACAGAATAATTGATTATGGGCCTAAGACTTGGCGAAAATGCTTCTTATGATGAAATTAACTGCATTTGTGAAGTGAAAAAAGAAAGGATTCACTATTCTTATTATATAATATATATCATTGAATAAAATGAAAGTCCCTCTCCCAATTACCAATATTCGGATAATGAGGATTTGTAAACCAACAGTCTAAAATCTATTATTTAAGGATACCAAATAATTTTTTATCGACAATATTGTAACGTTTAGCTATCTCTTTTAAATTATGAATGCTTGGTCTTGATCTCAATATTTCAATACCCACATGGAAATTCAAAAAAATATTATCCATTTTATTATAAAATAGGCTTCCTTCTATTTTATTAAGTGCATACGCTGCAATTAATACTTCGGGTTCCATTTAATATAAATTTTCTATCCTGAAGTTATTAAAAATCAAAGTCTAGAGTTATGTAACGCAAAGACAAATTTTCACCCCCTAAACCGCCGAAATAAGTGGAATAATATACCCTGCACTATGATTTAATTATTTTTTGCATTACTTATTAGCATTTTATAAGTGTTCAATTTTTACACAGTCAATGGTCATCTAGAACTGCATATCTACTACTATTGATAAGTATCCTAGAATAATTTTGATTGTTTGAATAGATATATTTTAGTTTGAAGATATGATATTAGAAAGTTTTTCAAATGAGATAATAATTGAATTGTTAATAATTTAGTCTGAAACGAAAAATTTATTAGCAAATTCTAATGTTTTATCTAACCAATCATTTAATGATGGTAGTAGATAAAATTATTATGATGAATCTCTAAAAATATCAATAAAAATATGTTTAAAAAGATGCGTGTGATTTATAAGAATTTAGATTCCAGTTAACAAGTTGGTATCAAAACACTTTACAAGCTCCTATTAATATCTAGATCTTGATACAATTTTTAATCTATTGATTAAAGGTAATTGTTGTAATGCATCACCTACACGTTGAGAAAATGTAAATTATAACCTAGCTGAAAATCTCAATGCACGAAGCATGCGAAGAGGATCTTAAGAGAATGTTACTATTGGATCAAGTGGGGTATCTAATATCCTATTTAATATGTCTGATATACCTCTTCCGGTAAAATCTTCAACAATATTATCTTAAATATTATAAAAAAGAGCATTAACGCAAAAATCTCTACGAAATGCGTCTTCTTCTGGTGATCCAGGTGTAACTTATGGTATTCTTGACGATTATTCGTAAGTTTCACATCGTAAATCTACGAAATCAATCTAATACTCAAAAATCTTCGTAGTTGCTGTTTCTAAATGCTTAGATTTATTCGGATTAGATTAAATAACTCCTATAGAATGCGGATTCGTCAAATTTTGGCTTGCTATAGTTGCCAACTCTAAACCAGAGCAACCCTAAACCGCAATATCAATATCATGAGGTTCTAAATTTAAAAGCTTGTCCCGTACCCATCCTCCAACGGCTCTAATTGGTAAGTTTGTAATTTATTTTAAGTAGTCAAAAACTTCCTTTTCTGAGTAAGTAAGTTTTAACTCCATTTTAATAAGGAGTGTATCTTTATTATACTATATATAATATTTAAAACCTAAAATGTCAAAGAAAACGTAACCTACAACAGAAGATTTAGAGATTTATTTTGCCGCCGCATAAAGGGGAGATAAAGTTAGACTTACAAAATAATCAACTTTATGTCGTAAATATTTCTCACCTGAAGATAAAACAGCACTTATGTATTGTTGCGAAAATAACCATGTTAATGTAGCACGCATTGTCGTTGAAAAGGAAAAGAATATACGAAATAAATGCAACTATTCTGCACTTATGGCAGCAACGCGAGCAGGTTGCATGCAGCTTGTTCAAGGGTTGCTAGTGGAAGCAGATTTGCCACTTCTCGGAAATTTTGATCACCTTTTTAAGGGCGAATACGCATCCCAAATAGCTATTAGGTTCAATAATTTGGATATCGCCGATCTCCTAATCCAAAAAGAGCCCTCATCAGCCTTGACGCGATTATTCATCCAAGCGTTTGAGCAAAAGGCAGTAGTCGCTAAACAGCTTGCTTTCGACTCCTTGAACAGAACTCCCCTCATGTACGCAGTCATGAACGTTACGAACCCGAACCTTCAAAAAGCAGTCTCCTGCTACTCAAATTACGCGCAAATTCAAGACGAAAATGGATTCACAGCGCTAATGCATGCCGTGTGGTGTAACAATATCGAAGCGGTAAAGTTGTTTTGCGTTAAAAAGTTCGAGCTCAAAATCTAGAGCAAATACAGCTTTGCTCAGCTGCATCAGGGCTTTACCAGTTTGATGCTGGCTGCATTTTTGGACCGCGTAGAGTGCGTTCAGCTGCTCAGTCAATACGAGTTGGGAATCGTGAATATCGACCTGGAACTAGCAGTGGATTACGCCAAAAGTGACGTTGTGTCCAAGGAACTAGCGGCTGAACGCGAAATTTCACGGATTAAGACATTCAGCTTTCAAGAAATAACATAGCTCGCATATGATATCAAAAATTCGCTTGTTTTAGGAAAAAGAGTTAATTAGACCCAAAATACACAGAATATGAGCCTGCTGAGCTCAAACAGTGTTTGTACAGCTGTCAGCAAGGTCTTTTAGATCGATGATGAGCGAATACCTAATATAGTTGTTTAGGACATTCTAAAATTAACGGAATCGAATAATGTTTCAGAACTGGTTGAAGGCATTAAAAATAGAGAAAACCTGATTAAATAGATTAAAAAATATAAAGAAGGGGTAGATTTGGAGAATAAAAAGGATTTTGATACTATTGATAAATGCAAATAGAATAAGTTGGATTTGGACGAAAGTCATAAATTTATAAAGCTAGGTATTGAGAAATTAAAAGCTTAGCAAAAATTATTGTGTCCACCGTCAGAAATTGATTAAGAATTACAATATACTGTGGATGTAGTAAATTTTGAGCAAGAGGCGTGCAATATAATAGATACAGAATCTGCTGATTTCTCATCTAATACTATCTTCCCATCTAAGAATAAAGAAATTATGACTGAATTGCACACATATTAAATTGATTAGTTTTCTAAGGCGATTCTTGAGATATAACCACAGATTTTAGTTAAGAATTAAATTGTATAGGAAGCACTTATAAGTATTAACACTGAAAGATAGAGAATTATTAAAACTATTAATAAACTATTAAAAAGAACTGGTAAAATTAGTATTCTAGATATTAAAAAATAAATAGATCTACTGAAATCTGTAATTGGTGGAAGTGTGATTGACTAATAAGATACAGCTCCTAAATTTAAAACTTTAATAAATTAAGAAGATATAGATATAATTATTTCTTAAAAAGGTAATATTGATAAGTAAATTTTACAAGCTACTGAACAGGTAGGAAGTTTATCAGATGATGTACAAAACCTAAAGCTGGAATTGGAATAAAAACTATCAAAAATATAAAATATTATGGCAAAGAAAGAATATTATGTCGAAGAAGTTTGTGTAAATCAAAGTGATTTACTGAGCAATATTTATGAAAAAACAGACGGTGAATGATTTGAAATTAATTATATTCAAAAATTTAATTTGTGATTTAAGTCTTAAGAAGATTTATTCCAATATAATATATAGGATAAATTTCTGATTCACAAATAGCTATATTTGTGTTACGCGTGTTTATTGTTTTAAACTTGTTTAATAATATGATATTGTGAAGTTAAGATTTACCACTTCACAAATGCGGACTATTCACAAATCTTACCCTATTTTATCGGAAAACGCAAGGTGTGACCTTAATCTAGTGATGCACAATATTTCTGGACCAGATCATGTGGCTGCTAGAGTCTATTTACAACTTGTACGGATTTTAGCGTCACCTACTTTACGTGTTCATTTACGTACTCCTAAAACATGGCAACATATTCTAGGATTATCTGCTGCGTGTAGAATTTTTAGTATACCGTTAGAGATACATATTGATTCGTCTTAACAGTTAAACGTATTTAACTTTTATGCTATTTGGGGATCTCTTTAAATGGGTGCTAAAGTTTCTAGAGCTCCATTTACAGGTTAGTTTACAAGAGATATTACATCCAAGCAGGAGGAAGAAGCTATGAACATTTCAGTTGATGAACTTCTTAAAGAAATTAAGGACGATATTCTTGTTATTCCTTTAGAAACATCTTGCTTTTCAAGACATGACTTTACTTAAGCTGTTAGAGCTAAAAGACCATGCTGTCATGTAGTAGGTCTTCCTTTAGAAAATGAAAACGATTATACCTGCTGGATCTAAACTGCCAATTTAAATATTAATTATGGTTATTTCTTTTATTATATCTCACAAGGAGAATAATTTAATAAATAGTAATTAATTAAAAATTATGATTTTTTACCAGAAAAACTTATTCCTGATATCTCATTTGATAATTTTGATATTTTTGAGAATGAACTACACGAACTCCTTAATGAAAGATTTTATACTAACTTGCCTTAAATTGACAATGTATTAGAAGTTACAGAAGCTGAAATGTTAGAAGCCTTCAGATAATTCATTAACTAATCTCACTCTTTAGCCACCGGATCATTCTTAACACCATTAGCCGGTGTTTTGAGTAAAAAGTTCTCCTTTACTGACAAAAGTTAAATCACAGTTTGGATTACTGGAGCTATTTAATCTACTCTACATTAACAAGATTTCTTAACATATACTTAGTATTACATTAAGAAGGCTCTTGAAAAATCATATGAGCTTATTAGTATGAAAGTGGAGATAGATGTAGATGATATGCAGCAAGTTATTGAACTTATGGATATTCTTGATAAAAATGTACTTATTATTTAGAGCTGGAAATTTGAAAAAGAATTTGTAGCTCTTGAATGTATGAGTCCAGGATATGATCCTTTAATGACCACAATTGCCGAACTTAAATTAAGGTTTGGTAAGAAATCAGTTATATGTAATGATATTCCTAAACGTGCTCCTCCTCTTTAGAAAGCTACTAATCAAGATTATTCAGCGGAACATGGTGACAATACTGTTTATACATCCAATTTGAATTCTTTATAAGATATTACTCCAGAATCGGTTAAGTTAGCTTATGAAAGATTAGTATCACGCCAATGTACTGATAAGACAGGGGTCTTACTTTCTTAACACTATACTTAGATACTGGGACACAAAGTCTACTTTGTAATGGAAAATTTATAACAGACTGGTTCATTTAAGATACGTGGTGCTACTAATATGCTTTTAAAGGCAATTGAATAAAATCCTTCGCTTTAGGGTGTTGTTGCTTGTTCTGCTGGTAATCATGCTTAAGGTGTGGCGAAAACATCTAAGGCTTTAGGAATTAAGTGTACTATTGTCTGCCCTGAATCCGCGCCAGCGACAAAATTATATGCTACTCAGAGATATGGTGCTGAGGTCATTAAACATGGTCCCGTTTTCGATGCTGCTTAGTCATATGCCTTGAATTTAGCCAAGTAGAGAAATTGGTTATTTGTTCCACCTTTTAATTCATTTGATGTAGTTGAAGGATAAGCTACAATTGCTTATGAAATGTATCAAAAGATAAAGCCTGACACTGTTATTGTTAACGTAGGTGGAGGTGGTATGATCGCTGGTATCACCACTTATATGAAAAAAGTGGCGCCAAATACTAAAATTGTAGCTATTTAAGCTGAAAAAGTATTCCCTCTTGAAGGTTATGAAAATACACATAAATTTGTTGATGTTGATAAAACTGCAGCTACAATAGCTGACGGTTGTAATGTTAAAATACCTGGTGGTGTTCATTCTCCAGTTTTTGATGAGATTAGTTAATATGTTGGTGTTTCAGAAAATGAAATTGCTGCCACTATTATTAATTTCTTACTAACAACTAAAACTGTCACTGAAGGTGCTGGATGTATGGGATTGGCGGCTTTGTTGTATAAAAAGTATATCCCTGCTGAAAATGAGAGCATTGCTGTAGTAATTTGTGGTGGAAATATTGATTTGAGTAGAATTGCATAAATATTCTAGACTGGAACCATTTCAATGGGAAAATATATGTAAATGAAAATGCTTATTGGAAATGGGCCTGGCTAGCTTCTAAAAGTTATGAAGACCATTTAAAAGTTTGGAGGTGTTTGTGATAAGATAAGACATACTAGAAATGATCAAAAATGTGACTGGGATAGAGCCTGGATGACCATTGGTTGCAGAGTTCCATGCATGGAAGCATGTGATAAATTAAAGAGGGCTCTGAAGGACCATTACAATAATATTATTTACCCTGGTGAAGATATAATACCAAAGTGATGGATTTTATAGTGGCGTAAGTGTTATTATCGATAAGTATCAGATGTTTATAAAATCACTCTATAGTAAAATATAATGCAGGACATTAACCCAATTTTTAAAATAGTCTATAATATATTAATAATTTGTGTCATTATTCATTAGTTTTTACTCTCTGCTGTAAAATTAGAATTTACTAGCCTTATTGTCAAAATGTTTAAATAGTAATAAATTTGATATGGCATAATTCAACTAGTGTACGCTCATAAGACTTAGATAAAATACTTTTAAAGTATATTTAGTGATTTTAAATAAAATTTTAGGAAATTTACAACTTTAGTGATTTACATTTAAATTTATTTAGACCTTAGTTTCTAACAAACATATTTTTTAATTTCTATGATAGAGATATTTATCAAAATAGTATGATATATATAAAATTTTAACCTATCTAGAATTATTATTATTATCTTTGCTTTATTTACACATTCAAATAATATATTAGTATAAATTTCGTATATTTAAACCATCACTCAAACGATATGACTCCGCTCGCAGGCGGCTTCAAACACTTTCCTACAACTGGAACAAGCCATATTCCGCTACCTTTTGAGTAAATGATACAATTCGCTGCAAATGCCCCCATAGCATTTGGCGTGAATTTTAACGGTATTGAAAATGCAGATTTTGCTTGTCCAACTACTTCACTATTAACTGTACTGACACAATTTTTGGCTGAAAAGAAGTTCTTATTGTCGATCATTCCACTGTCTTTTCCCTTTCCAGAGCCAGCTGGAACTTTTTCAAGTAGCTAAAATATTTCGTTGATATCTGAAAGTTCGGTTATCAAAATACTGAAATTCGCGGGTTTAGGAGATTTATTTAAAAGATTTACTGCAAATTCCAATGTTTTACCCAAATCTGCCTGTACTTTAAGAGGTGAACTTGGCCTAGGAGCATTTGCTATTCCTTTTATAGTAATAAGCAAATTGGCCAAGCATACTTCTCCTTTGTCGGTTTAGGCCTTAATCTCAAGCTTCACATCAAATTCGTCCATTGTTGTAGGAACCTATGGTTCATATGAGATTTTGAGTGGCAATGTCGCCTATTTTGGATTGAAACTGAACTATTGAGGCATAACTGTTATATAAGAAGGAAGATTCGTTGCATTCATACTAAGCTGTGGGAATTAGGATATCTGGAGTGGATTTGGTATCTAAACTTGCTTTGTTATGATATCTCTGCAAGTAGTTTAAATTGGGATAATTAATGATGGTTCAGCTTGTAAACTGAAAAGCTTATATTGAAACTTTAAAAATTCTCCAGATTTTTCGTTCTTAAAGATAATATTTCCGTTAAATTCTTAGTTGCTAAGGAACGAAATGAAGATAAGCTCAGCAATTCTGTCAGTTCCTGCAGGAGGAACGTCGATAAACTCTGGATGAACTAGTTACATACCATTATCTATATCAGTATCATGAGTAATATTGAATCGTTGCATATGCTTTTCCCAATTATTAAGTGGTATTTAAATTTTAACAGATTTATATGCAAAGATTTCAGATAAATTAATAGTATTCGCACATTAAGGTGCAAGTGGCTTCTCTGCTTGGACAGGTTCTTTACTTTTACCTTTAGTAGGTTATTTATCTTGCGGTTTTGCTTAGTCGGCTTTAACATTAGTAATATATCCATCCAATTTCGGAGGTTATGCAATACCCTACAAGTTGAATACAACTGCTCCACCTTCTGAACCAGCTATTATGAGTTTTGCCTTATGATCACCTTAAGTAAGAGGAGAAAAAACGACATTAAATTCACAACCACCTGGTGGTATGATCAATCTATCTGGAACTTAGAAATGTCTGTCTCCATCCCCTTGTAAAACTGTTTTAACTTCAAATGGTCTATCAGTTGAATTATCTATTTTTTAAATTTTAGAGGCTTATTCCCTAGTAGGACAGTCAAACGTAACATCGTGTTCTAACGTTGAATAAAAATTCTCTTTATTTTCACAAATGGCAAGAACATTAAATGTACCGATCTAATAAGTTTTACTTTAGAACTAATACTCTACAGGAATATTTTATAACAAATATTTACCTGCTGGATAATCATTGGTTGGCTAAAATCGAACAGTAACTGATAGCGCCTATCCTGGTAAAACGTGACCTGTTAATGGTCTAATTTACACTAAATTCTAAGTGAACATATCAATTAAATTCTTCTTGATAATAGTTTTTGGTGGTATTGGTATGTTGAATTCAACAGGAATGTCGCCAGTATTTTCAATTTAAAACTCATTCTATACAAATGAATTTTATAGACAAGGAGGTAAATCTACGGATGTTGAAAGCAGTCTAACAGATGCTCCAATTGCACTTCCACTCACAGAAGAAAATCCTTCAATAGTGATACATTTTTCAATAGTCAAATCAATACTAGCCTAAAATTGAGTCTAACGTGAAACTGGCGCATAAAATATTAAAATATCAATTGATGAATTGGGCTATATAATAATATCTTTTAATAAGTTATCTAAATAGGCCTTTTTATTTTATCTTTAATTCCAACCTGTTAGTTAATCTAGAGATTTGGAAATTATTTCTGCTGATCTTTCCTATTATTGCAGAGATATAAATAACCCTTATATTTGTTCTACCTCTTATTTAAATTAAACTCCGAAATTTATCGTCGCTGCTGATTTGTTTTTAATCGGAATAATGCGGTATAATGGGCTAGAATTAGTTAATATTCCACCTAATTAAATATTTTTTTAATCAATGATTAAATTGTGGGTAACAGCATTCCCAATAAGAGGATATTTTAATTTATAAAGTCCATTTACTGTAACAAGTAAATTACTCTTAAACTATTGAGCGAATAAAGGTTAAAATCTAATTTTTAGTTTTAATGATTAGCCAGGTAGTAATGGCTTTTATTCAGGTGGTGTAACTATGAAGAAATCTGTTGATTACGATATAAACTCTAGTGTTAATGGTTATATATCATGATTAATAAAAGTAATAATCTGTTCTGAACATCTTTCGTGTGATAAGTCAGCTAATACTGTTCCAAAGTCTACAAATTGTAAAGATGATTTAAGTCCAGGTTTAACACCCTTTCCGAATATTCTAAGTTTTTAAAGACCAATATTCTCCACATTAATGTTGACAAAAAGTCCAAACTCTTTATTAATCTAAATATCTTCTTTTGGCGCAAAAGCTAGTTCAATGAAGCATGCTTAGCCTGGTGGTAATTAATAAAGGTGTGTTCCATTATTCTCAATCCCAATAACAGCAATTTTATAATTATTATTGCACTTTTTCAATTCCACTTAATTTCTACGAGTAGTTGAAATGGTTCTTTGTAAATCTAAGTATGAAGAAAATTATAAATTATGAAGACCAATATTTGTTAGTTTTAACCGTCTTGTTTTTTAATCAGCTATAAATACAGTTTCGTAATCTAAGTCATAGATATTCGAAATAGTCTATGGAACACCAACTTATTCGTTCTCAGGCAACAGCTCTAATAGATGCTTTGCTTTGAAACATTCATATTTAATATTAACAGATAATGGTAATGATTTTCTAGCTATATCAATATATACAACCTTACTAATCTTGCACTCCATAGATGGTTTGCATTATATAACAATCGTTGTTGAACCTTTTGGTGGCACAATACCCTGATTAGGTGTAACTTTAACTTCGAAAATATCTGTTTTTTCGAATTTTCTTATCCTATAATTATATGGTTGCGCTTCATTATTGGTAATAGTTACTTCTAACTATTTTTAATTTCCAAATTATATAGCTCCAAAACTCAATTTCGTTGTGCTCAGACAAACATCTGGTTCTTAAGGCTTTCCTACCACTAATAATGGTACTTGTATATTGAACTAGGGTATTTTAATAATATAAAATGACTCATCCGAATTTTACTTCAAACTAGCTTTGTCTGGCATATAATCGAATCTAACACTAATATTTTCTCCACTCATCAATGTGTAATTACTAGTTTATGTAACAATTTTGTTACTGCTTTCTTATAAACGTATAATTTAAATATCATAATTTTGGGCAATAGTATTCATAATGTTGAGAATAGAACATGTTCTTACACCAATACCTACACCAGAAATCTCTAAAACTTTAACTGATTTAGTATTTTATGCAATCAAATTTGCAAAAATATATGGAGTTGGATATGACGATGGTCTTTCTTTTTACAAATACTATGATGGAGGGCATTCAATATGACAAATTGGTAATGTTGCTTATCCAGATAAATTTAGGCAATACTATCCTTTGTGTGATTCGAAAAATTCATTAAATGATCCTGGAATCTTTGGTTCGAAAGATAATTCCAATACACTAGAATAAGGACTAGTACCTGGCTATGCATACTTCTAAGCGAGTGTTTGGGCAAAATTCTTGTCTACAGATTTGGGATTAATACCTAATTTTATAATTATCTACGAAGATAATTGAGAATCACTAATTTAAGGTAACGTCTCTTTCACAGCTGCAGAATATAAGTCTGGCCTAGGTAGGAAAAATTCATTCTACTTTATTATAAACGGAGTGAAATCGTTTTACTAATTAAAATTCATTGGAGGGGCTGCCAAGCCTTCATTAATAGCATGTAGTTTTATACCAGCTTTCTAAAGGATAGCAATTGATTAAAATGGTAATTCTAAAATAGTTAGCTTTTCCTTTACTTAAGGTTAAACTACTATAAATGTAGAATCCTCTTACTAAATATAATATTTCAATTATACATTTGCCATTGATCCAAATAAATTTAATTCTAAAAACTATGCCTCTAAATATTATGCCATCTATTTTTTAGTAGAGTCTGGTGCAAATAATTTTTAGAAAACTTGCATCTTTTATGTTTATTATGGATTAAATTTAACTTTTTTAGTTTATTATAATAATAAATCGTCATATTCTGCTTTAAGTTAAGCAATAATATCATCATCTAAAACAATTTCACAATCTGGTTCAGGTAGCTAGCTATCATTATTCCATTGTTGAATATGTCTTGATGACTTATAAGAAATTTTAATAATTCTTATTAATAGTGGGTTGCCAAAAAGAATGGTTCTAGAAACAGTAGGTTTCTTAGCTTTAGGATCGGTATTTTCCAATGAAGGTTAAATAAATTAAATTTAAAATTCTTGTGTCTAGCCTGCCTGTAAATGTCCGTATGCTGGTGTTATTAAAATACCGGTCTTTTTCATAATTGTCTAATCAATATCATAAATATAATGTTAATTAGATTAGTTAACCAATTTAAAATAAGAGTAATCCACGTCTTCACCTACTACACCATCTGTGATAAATACCGTGGTCTATCCTAATATACTTTCTTATACCGTTCCATATTATTATAATTAACTTATTCTATTATTTTTATGGGTAGAGCAATCAATTACGGAGCCAAATAACTAATGCAAAGATTACTTTAATGTAGAATTTTATGGTATATTAAATAATAGTTGTGTGACATCTTCATAAAATTATCTTCTGTGTGTACCAAACATTTATGCTGCAATAGCACATACATTCTATTGCAAAACTTCAAAAGAAACAGGTATAATAACCTCTTAAAACTCATCATCAGAAGTCATTATTTTTATAGAAACATCAGCATGAATAATCTTTACATCTGAACTTAATTAATATAATGAAGGTAAAAATGCTGCAATATAAAAAATAGAGGTTTATTCTGGTTAAACCTCTTTGAGACCTGAAAATAATCTATTATCAGTCTCACCCATTAACTAAAAGCAATCCTGATGACAACGTTATTATGCTTATATATTGATAGAATAATTTGCTAACACACGCCCTGTATTTTTAATGCAGATTTCTCTTTTTTCAATATCCCCAACATTAACCAAAACTCTACCCAAGTCTATAATCTATGGACTAATAAGTAACTCTGGTAAAACGCCTACTCCTAAAACTTCAAAACTGATTTAACTATTCTTTAAGTCAGCTTCTTTCATTGTACTTTATAAATCACCCATGATTTTTTTATCAAGTCCAGCAGCTGATTTTGCATCAAGCCCTTACATGAGTTCCTAAATTCTTAGCCAATTATCTATAGATAATCCAATAAATCTAGCCTTACTAGTAACCTACTAAGTTGGTTTATAATTAACAGTGACATATATAGCTTCGTTTGGCATTATCCGAGCAGTATGTACATCAAGGAACCATGCTGAGTCGTCATTTGTAACAATATTATCATTTTGTTTACCTTTAACTTTAGGATCAGGTTTTGATTTCCCACCTGCTCTTGATGATTCTGGCTTTCCATATGCTAATACAGATTATATTGTCTCACCTAATGCCTCTTTAATTATTTACTCAACAGAGTCTGTTTTAGTAGTTAAAATAAATATAAAATTAGACTCAACAGAGAATGGATTGTAAAATCGTATTCTTTCCTTTCTGACAGAGTTAAGTTGGGAATTTCCTACAGTTAGCTAGTTAGCCAATGTAGAATATATACCTTCAGTGACAGCTGCCGGATCTGCTGGTGCTTGATTTTAAACTTATTACTCCTCAAATAAGTCATTAACATTGGAAGATATACCAGGTATTTATGAATTCGCTTATATTGCATATTTAAGTAATGGTAATGTTGACATTAAATCTATTATTTTCCTATTATACGGATAATTTTATTATACTTCTGGTTATTTAGTATACTCATCTAACATTTCTTTTTCGATTTTATCTTAATTCTATTCTGTAATGACTAGCATATTATTCAATGAGGGTATTCTATTTGCCCAATCAACAACCAAAAATTCCTTAAAATTACTGGTACCTTTAGCCGTATATTTCACAGATATTACTTATTTATCGCCAGGGGCTAAAAGACATGATTATGGTGAAATAGCAAACTAATCCACATGTAAGAAACTCGATGAGACTGGTTTAACATCTTTGCCAGGCTTTTTAGCGTCCTTTACTGATTCCTTTGATGATTAAAGTAAAATTTATAAATTTTCTGTAGATATTCCAAAATTCTACAATTTTGATGGATCAATCTTCAAATTCTTCATTTCTTGGAAATATTTTTCATCAAATTAGCTGTGAACACCTAGTATACTTTATCTTAACAAAACCTAACTGAATCTTTCAATAACAAATATGGTTGGAAAGTTACCTGTGTTTTCAACAGTAATATTCCTGGTGATTTCTTTACCGTTAGATAAATCACCAAAAAGTAATAATCTATCAGGTTAGATGGAAATTTCTGAATAATTAATCTTCGCTGAAATAGTAACTACACTTTTAGATAATAATTTTTTGGTTATTGGATCTGAAAATACTATATTTATAGCAGGTGTAGTTTATAATTCTTACTAATAATCAGAAAAGAAGTCAAGATATAAAGTGGTTTGGCTAAGCATTGGCTATGCATTTTTATCCTTAGTTTTAGCTTTTTCATCAACTTTAGGTTATGTTGGCAATATCATATCTACAACCTTATCAAAGTTTTCCTATTATACAACTTATGGTTTACCTTTAGCGGGCTTAGATCCACTTGCTGAAGGTGGAGATGCGCCTGAAACAAAGTTTAACTATGCGTCCAATGCTTTGGCAAAAGAAGCCTTGAAAGAAACATCATATGGGCCTTAATTAACTATAGTTATCTCTGATCTAAAGTGGCTAAGCGCCTTGCAAATTCCAAACTGAATATTCTAAATTTGTGATTCTAATGAATACACTGGTTAGTTTTTAGTTATTTTATTCTCAGATTCTGAAATATTAGTAACTGCAACAATAACATCTACATGATGAGCCTCGCTAACTACAGTTAATGGTTAGTCAATAATAGGAGATAAATAGTGCTTTGAAAAATCTTTTAGGGATTCTATTTAGCACTCTGGTCCATTTTTCTTTGCATTATATTGCTGAATGAGTAACCTCCCTGGGAAAACGTGTTGAATAATTTTACTAGACTTAAAACTAAATTAAATATTTTATGTTTCGTTCGGTTTAAGCATAAAATTTACGTTCTTTGTATATAAATTTCCCGATTAAATTGAAAATACTCGTGGAGGCTACGGTAGTTTTTTATTGAAAACCTTAGGTTATTATTCTTCAATATGACTAGGCGTGGGTGTCTCGAAAAGATTGATAAATTATTAAGTGGCATCAGTAGTTTATTGTTCATAGTGTACCTTTAATGGTAATTTATTTGTATTTGTAATAGGAACATCTACTGTAATAGTTTAATTTAATGATACTCTTGGTAACATCAAAATATTATTGTTCTATACTTTGTCTGACTATTTGTTCTTATCTCCACCTTTTGATGGGGTCTTTGTCTATTTTGCCTTAGGATCGACAATGATACCACTTTAAGCTTATATTAAATTCGTAATATCTTATTACCATGGTAAACAAGACTACAATCCATCTTAGCAATCTGGTATTGTATACTAGGCGGTAGGTATAATTCCTGTACAAGAAAGATTGGTAGATAAATTGGTTGGATTATGCTCTATACACAGATATAATTCTGTATCAAAATCCTTTTCAAAGTCAGGAAAAGCCGATAATATTACATTTATAACCTCTCCTGGTTATAAAATAACCTTATTTGGGAAAACATTGAATACAAAATTTTCATCAATCTTAGTTTACTACCCTTTCTTAGGATCAGTTTTTTTAGCTTTAGGATCATCAACTATTAAAGATTCATCAGATTTCCATATTTTTTACATATAATCCTCCATGGAAGATTCGCCGATATGTTACTTAGTAAATATGGCAATATTTGTTGGAAACTCGGATATATTTTTCAAATTTAGCGCTTAAAAATGGTTTGTAATAAAAACAGAACCCTGTTCGGATAATTTGTTATTCATTTCTAAAAAAGTCATATTGTTATTGATTTCGTCCGTATCTAATAACTTTTTAGTAAATAAATCTGGTACGGGAACATTGCATCTTAATGTACCAAACTTATATGTTTATTAGTCTAGTTTAAATCCACGATTTTAGATATTAGATTACGTAAATATTTAAGTAAAATCATCAATAATATGTGGCCAATCACATGAGCATTCAAACGTAATTGGTAGTTTAAACTCTGAAGAACGAACAGATAAATTAATTTCGATGTTTTCTTTTCTTATTTAATTACTATAAAATCTGAAAGATAGTTTTTATACAGAATTTGCTGGAACAATCCAACGGGCAAATCCGATCTCCTACTATAAGTTTTATCCTGTAAATAAATCCTGAACCTATTATAATTATGATAATCGCTATTTTTTCTACTATAATTCCGCTTGTTGTGTTTTATTTAATGCTTTTACTTAAACTGGTGTAAGGTCCGTAACTTGTATTAATGTTGATATTTCCGTCTTTCTATTTTCTTCAAAATCAATAAGATTATGATTAATAGGCAAAATAGTAAATATCTCTTCGCCTTTTTCTTTTACATCTGAATAAATTTTTTCAAGTAATTAGGTTGGTGAATAAATATCATTTAATATCTAATAAATTACGTCATCCACCTTAGGTAAATCCTCTATATTAATAATGCTGATAAGCTGTTATATTTTTGTTTACGCATTTTACTAGATATTTCTAACCAATAACTCCTCTATTGTTGACAATCTTTCGTTTTTAGTTATAACTGCTTAGTTCTATTCCATATTTATCAAAACTTGTTTATATCTGTTAATAGCTAAAATAAACCTCGATACAATATTATCATATTATTCATCAAATATATTTTCATTTAATATTTGATAATCGCTTATTAAATAATACTTAGATGAAAAAATATTCTCTTTAGGAATACTATTTACAGGGTGATCTGGGAGAGTTTAAATTTTTTCTTCTTTGAGCTTTCGAAGATCATCTAATTTTTACTAAGCTACTTTATTGTTCTTCTTAGCAATTAACTCAGCTTAAACTTAATCAATTTATATTTAAATATCATCTATTTCTTATTATAATTCACTTTTATCGGAATTACTGTCAATAAAATGAGTATGAAGTTAAACTAACTACGAATGAATATACTCTATTCCTTCTTAAATTTACTCTCTATTATTCATAAAAGCTAGATGTCTAGTCCCTAAATCATCAGTAGAAATATTAACTTTATCATAGTTTTATTAAACTTTCTCGGAACTGGTGACTAATTCTACTGAAGAATTCGAATAATACTCATGTTCACTATCATAATTTTATTTAGAACCTGTTAATGCCAGCTTAGCTAATGAAATTCTTTGTTCGCACTCTTCAGACGATTTGGACTCAGGTGAATTCTTATCTTCTTCTATAGCCTAATTATATTCATTCATAATAATCTGCATTGCTTACTTTCTAGTTGCCTCTGGATTTTAATCCAAAATTGTAATATTAGTAAATAATCTAGAAGTATATACTTATTTATCATATAATGTTGGCTTAACTAATTCTTTAATAATATGATAAATAAGTTTATATTAATCTTTCTTATTTTCGATAAATTAAGAATCAATTCCATCAAAAACGCAACCTAGATTAAGATCTGAAGATGTTTCAAAATAGTTTTAAATAATTTACGCATATTCCTATGCTAATTCCAAAATATATGTATCCTAAAGTCTAAAATCAACAGGTGCTACAATGTCTGCTGGCTTTTTGCCTTTTATTGGGATAGATTATTACTGTTATTATTCTTCTTTATATCGATTACAAACCTATGATTCTTACATTAAGGCATCGATATTAAATATTGGAATGTTTAATCCTTGTTTGTTAGTAAAGCATGATTATATTTTTCTAGCAAAAGTAGTTTTCCCAGATAAAGGTGCACCATCTACAATATATACTAAAAATGGAAGATTTGATAAACTGCTATCTGTTTCCGAAATTCTAAAGGATTTACCATTTATGACAGACAAAGATTGTTTTCCATATCGCATCGAGGTTTCCTCCAATATAGTTAATGGATAAGAAAAGTCTTATTAGTCTACATCAATATTATACTCCGCCAATCTTTACTGTTTCTAAATTTCATAACTAACCGTTATTGAAGACTTCGCAGATTCAACCCTAGTTTTTTGTGTGTCTTCTTAGAGGGAATCTACTTCCCCAGATTTATTATTTACCCTAGAATCTTGTTAAGATTTAGGTGGAGATAATGGAGTTAAAGTTTTAATATCTTCCTAGCTTACTAAACTCTCGTAAGAAGTATCTAAAAAATCAACTAGTTTATCTAATTAAAGTTCACGCATATGATCTAAAATTTCTGGACTAAATAGTTATCCTGCTCGAGGGAAATCTGGAAGATAAGCTGACAAGAATTTTTCTATAGTTTTTTACTATTTTTTGGTGAAAACGTTACCTAGTTCTTCAGTCAGTACATCTAGAATCTAATTTTCTATTTAATGTATGTTGTCAAACTCTTCAATAAAAACTTCCACTGATTCTTATGAATTATTAATTAATTCAATTTAACCAATATTTTAAGAAATTTATTATGGGAACACAGGATTCATTTTGACTATATTTTATGAAATTTTAATCAATGGATGGTATCCAACTGCAATTACTTTAACAATAATTTTAGAATTAGCTTCTGCGCCATTTTTTATATTAAACTTTAAATCACCAATAAATAAATTTCCATATCCATACTCTCTAAGTTTATACCAGTCTATCGGCTTAAACGTAATAGATACAATCCCCTCTTAGTATGATGAAATAGCACCATGCGATGTGCTAAGTTAGAAGCAATCTTCTAAGCGTTAACTAACTTTTTCATTAAGCGAAATAGGCTCTTTAGAATCTATTCTATACTATCTGCCTATACCCCCTGAAGCATCACATGTAAAAGTTGCATTTAATGTTGTTGGATTGACTAAACGTATAGCAAATCTATTAGCTCTGCCATATAAACATTATCCCAAATGTAGTACTTGATTTTAATTATCAGCTATATCAATCGGAATATTAACAAAATTATCAGCTAACTGCATTAAATTAGTCAGCTTTAGTGTAGGAGAAGTGACATTACAAATACAAGAAACATAACCAATAGCTGAAGATCTAAATAGCAAAGGGATGAGGAACTTATGTTCTCCTAATTACGCTTCTAAAGAAGGTGTATAAGAAATATTTAGGACAACTATATCCCCAGAAGTAATTCTAGGTATTTTCTCTGGATCAACAGTAATATTATATGCAGCTAAAAATTTTCGTTCAATTTAAAAATTAATTGGATTTTATCCACTATTTTTAATTTCAATTGATGCTTAACATGCTACTCCACGTTGTCCTGGAGGTAGGGTACATCTATATGTAAATAATAATGGGTTTTTTGGTACATCTTAAGCTAATTTTAACTAAGTTATAGCATTATCATTAACAAATTACATATTCTATCTATGACCTGATTTTGGAGCTCTAGATGGCATCCTAACAGCAGGAGATGTGCCATTTTCATATTTATGTCTTTCAATGTGGATTAATACAAATTCAGTTATAGTTTGATAACATTACTAATCGATAACTTATAGTTTTAACGGCTCGACAGTCTATCCATAACACTAAATGGTACCATCTTCAGAGACTTCCTTCTCAAGTGTACTAAATAAATTATATTTTAAAGGAAAAGCCCTATGGAATGATTGCGCAGCTAATGCAAATGACGAATAGCAAGGCATTTAATATTATGACAGCCATGGTATAATTTATTTTTCTCGGTCTAATTATTTTCCATGATAACTTAATTATACACATTCAACTAAAGCTTAGCCCATAATAGGAACAACAACTTCCTCTAAGTGTCCCGCTTTAATACTAACTGGTATATTAAATTAACCTGGAATTCTAGGGATTAAGACGAGTTTAAGATCCAATTTTTAACCACCAGCTAATTTAAAATTCCAAATAGGATCCATTTCTTTTTCTATTATAATATCACCAATTTTCTTGATAAATGGTAAACATTCTTTAGGGACTTTTACTAATATTTGACTACAAACTTAACTAATATTAATTATACTTAAAACAGTAGTTTATTCGCTAACAAAACTAATATCACCAAAATTAATGTGGCTGGGCTATACATCAACGGCTAAGTTACTTGCTTCTGCAGTTAAAGCATATTCAAAAGCTGGCCCGCCTACAATTTCGCAAATGGCTTGGCTATCTGTCACCTTTAGACCATTCTTATCAGCTGCCTTACACTAAAATGCAATATCAAAGACACCGATTTAATTTGGTTATAAAGAAGAATCACCTGCTATTTAAGCTGGAGTTATATCAAAGTTGTAATAAGAAGTTACAATATTTTACAATGACCAATTTAACTAAATTGGAAATTCTGAGCTATTCTTAGCTAAAATATATCTTTTAACTGTAGTTCCGGGTACAATTGAACCGAAATCAATACTTTCTGATGATTGCAAATTATCAAACAAAGTATCATAATTTTCAGAGAATTTAATCATTTACTAATGTGAACAGGAACGGAACTCTGCTAGTGGGAAATAGACATTAAGTTTTATCGGTACTTTGATTAATGGTGCATTAGTAGAGGACTGTTATGAAGGTAATAATTTAAAAATAACTAGTGAATCAAATTATTTGGTTATCCTATCTGAAACGCAATACTCTTCGTCAATAGTAACATATATGTCCGTTGGGATACCAGGTTCTAAAGATAATGCTCTAAATTATACTGGCTCTTCTTCAGAAATCTAAATAGAAAATGGAGAATGAACGGCAATCTATACTCTACTAAACAGCGTAGAAGTATTCAAAATTTATATTTTTCGAATAATTTATTTGTTAATAAAATGTAATGAGTCTCCTATTTCTTTTATGTATTCTTCACTATCTTAGAGTTTTTCTCCGAAAAATTCCTCTTGTGAGGAATGAATAGGGAAACATTTATAAGATAAATCTATACGCTTAAGATCTTCGTTATTTTACATAATTTTAATCTAGTTTTCAATATACTTATACGTAAAGTTTGCAATAAAAGCAGTATCGGTTTACTTTCCAGGAACTGATGACTTTACTTACCAAGTTTCTGCTCCATCACACAAATGACTTTCTAAACCTGTTAAAATAAATGTTCCAGATTCTCCAGGATTTAATATAATTTTGGTCTGCTCAAATTTTAAGATGGATGTTTTACTTGGATACCAAGTAACATGTTGCACTTCAGGTCCATGGTTTTCAATAATTATTTACTTATTAATTTATTCTCCAATGAAATACGTTCCACAAAAAATTGGTTTGGAAAAATCAATATTAGGACTATATAAAGAAGTTCCTTTAGTAGTTCCCTTTAATTTAATTCTCTTCATATTTGATATTTATTTTAATACATCTTCAGAAACATCGCAAGCAGGATTCAGAAGCTCTTAGTACACAATCAGATCGTCCTAGTGATTACCTTAGATATTAGCTGAAAGATTTATCATAATTTCTTTAGACTATCCAGATAATAATTCGAACTACTAAAATTCTTTGTCAACTGTGAAGAAAGATCCAGCTTTACTAGCTGATATTCTTACAAATGAATCGCTTAGACCAGTATTTGATATTGTAAGTGGCTTTCTAGTTATATCTAATACTTCAATTTACGGAAATTTGATCTATTCAGAACTTACATCAATTTATGGGCCTATGGCAGAATACTATACCATACACTACATTTCTTATCTGTCATCTGTCATAAAATTAATCGGCACCACTAAACTTCCTCTATTGCTTGGGATTAAACTAACAGTAATACGTTATTCTGAATTAGCATCTAACACCCCAGTTAATTAGGAACATTTAACCACCCAAGCATCCTATTATTCTTCATTTGGAAATACCCATCTACCGACTACATTTGATGTATTTTTAATATTTAATTCAATCTTATGTTCAAATCCTACATACGCTTATTATATTTCAAAAACTGAAGGTGATATAATAAATTTTGCACTAGTTACTTATGCACATACTGGAACATCACAAATACTTCCTTCAACACCTTTAACAAAAATATTTAATTAAAAACCTTCATATACTCCTCTTCCTTATTTTGGTAATAACACTACACTTAATGGCAGTGATGAATTTGCAGGTATTTCTAACTACGAAGGCTAGACACTAAAATCTGCACAATTTAGTAAAGTAACATTATTTCTTATAACAGGATCAATTCTACACTCGATTTTTTAGTTGACTGCACTTTCATTAAAAACATGAATTTCTTTTCTTGACCCAAATCCGAAAGGAACTATTTTGAAATCAAGAATATTGAAATTTTCATCTGGATCATCTAAATCAACCTTAAGGGTGAGAGTTGGAGCCCTACAATTTACGTTAATTTCTAACGCAATAAGTCTATCGCTTCCTAGAATTTCAAATATTAACTTTTCATTAAATTATTATATTTATTGCGGTTAAACACTAAAATAAATTGGAAGTGCAGAACAAGGTGGAATAACACCTTCATTTATACTTATTTTAAGGCCCAGATCTTTTATTTACTTTTCAATAAACTTAAATTAGATCTATATATCACTTGCATTAGTTAATATACCCTCTGCTGTTTATAGCTAGTTTAAGACAATGTCATCAAAATCAATTTAATCACAGTCAAAATCAACCTCTGGTGGAAGACCAATACCTTCTAACTCAATTCTATATCTATTCTAAATTCCATCTACCTATATATAACAAAATTCTTTATAAGATTATGCTGATATTGGCTTAAATTTGCAAAGAATATTTGAGTAAGATGTTGGATAAATTATACCAGTTAATGGTTAGATTTAAAATATATTCGAACTAAAGTAAGAATCATTAAATGGTGAATCATGTAACGAAAAATTTAATGGTTGTTCCGAAACATTCTTAATAGAAGTTTAATCTTAAGTTGTTTATTCTATAAGCGTTGGTTTAAATCTATTAAGGTGTTTTTCTAATTTTATCTCAGACTCAATTGTAGTCCAAATAATATTTACTAGTTACACTTAAGTTTAATTAACTATAAATTAAATAACATCTTTAACATACTCTATTTCATTGGGAATGCATTAAATAGACACATTAATAGAACTACCTGGTTCCAAAGAAAACTGCTATGGGGAAACAGTAACACAAGATGGAGAAACAATAAGAATATTAAATACTTATTTCGAACTATTAGAAAGAAATAACGACTACTCTGCTAACATGTTGAAATATGTATTACCAAAATCAATTTAGTCAGGAAGATCCATTTTTGCGGAATGTGAAATTTTAATCCAAAATTAATATTATTATGTGAATTATAGAAAAATACCTCACCTTTTTAAATATACTATGTAAGGATATTTAATACTAATAAAAATTATCAAATTTAATTTTGTACTAGAATAGTAGTCTTGATAACGTAAAAACGCAATAATTTATTTAAAAATTAATATTTTAATATATTTATTTGACAATTGATTAAAATATTGTCTTAATTATATGATAACATTTATCTTATCTGCAAGTATCATTTTTTATTATTTATTCTTGTTAAATATAAAATATATTTAAAATATTACTATCACTATATGGAACGCACTTAATAAGTTAAAATAAGTGTATTAACTTATTTAAAAACTTAACTTTTTATCTAGTAATATGTTCTGAAAATTTTAATCTTAAATCTGCTTACTTTCTGATAAACAGTAATATATCATTTTAATTTTTCTTACAATTTATGTAATATAGTTTACTTATAATTAGTATTTGATACCGAAAATTTAACCCCTTTTGATAAAAGTTATAGTATTCACATCATTAGCGATACAAAATATATATATAATTTTTATATTCAGTGATCTTGAAAGGTTGAAATAAAATACTAATTAATATGCTAATCATATCAAGTTTCGTTATTAAATGCAATTGTTATTATATAATTCTGATTATCATAAAATAATATGATATATGTTATCATTTACCAAAATTGTATTTAAATATTATTTTATTATTTCTATCTTCATTGTCTTTAACTTTAAATTAAGATTAAGTATATATACGGACTTGATATTTATAAAATTAACCTCTTTATATACTTAATTCTAAATATATAGTATATTTAAGCTAGTCAAAGTTATTTATCTAGAATAAGTTTAAAGTTCTAATAAAATAGAAAACATAGACTCTAAAGACCATACTTTGTGACATAAAAATGAAAATATAATTTTAATCAATGTTATACTAAATTTATTTAGTATAAATACTATTTACAATAATATTTTAAATACGGTAAAGTTATGGTAATATAAAAATACACTATTTGTAGCAAAGAAACAAATATTAGTATGAAAGCCGAGATATCATTTAAAGCGAAATTATTTTATAATAATTTAATTGAAGTATTATATAAATTAAAATACAATGAAAACCATAAGAAAATTTCAATAGTATGTAAATCATTAAGATTTTTCATGAACTGCTTTATTTATGCAATTTTTTAAATAGGTGGCTTATTTAGATTGTCTACATTTTTATGTAAGTGGCACCTATTATATACTATCACATAACTATTTCATGTTAGGAAGATTGTCATTAAAGTTTTAATACATTTTAAAAAAATTATTATATATAATAATTAGTTAAAATATAAAATGAAATGTTCAAATTGCTAATTATTGTTTACAAAGGATGAGTATTTTATACACATTAAGACAAATTTTCATAAATTAAATGTATAGAGAAATATTACAACAAGGCCTCTTACATATGATGAATACTATGATATTATTTCGGAAACTAAAGCAGCGAAGTAAGCGAACTTGATTTTAAATCAAAGCACTGAATTGAATATTCATGATATTAAATTAGAAAATGTATGCTTATTTTGTTCTTTTAAAGATACACCACTAAGCATATTATATCATATGAAAATAATACATTCCTATTAATTTATTCATCTAGAGTGTTTGTTATTTGAAGAAGAATTTTTATAATTTCTTTTACTGAATTAGTACGTCTATAAATAATGCCTTTTTTGTAATCAATAGTTCTAATAATCTAAGCATCTTATAAACCATTAAAAAAGAAACTCCCACGAGAAATATGTTCTTAACTAATCAATATCATATTTTTTTGATTTTACACACACATGGCCAATGGAATTATAAAATGAATTATGTGCAAAACTATATCCATTTTAACTATGGGATCGTGAAAGTGTATTAAGGTTTTAGTAGAAAGGGTTACTGGGTGATAAAAAGGTTTTAACGATCAAAAAATTAAAAATTATAGATATAAAGTCACATATTCCTACTTTGATGGGAAAAGTTACTAATCCAAAATTAAAACGTCATTAAAATGAAAACTTTATTATTGTTCCCAGTAATCCATACTGCTACATATATTTAATACTGTTTGTAATTTTTTTATTAATATTTTGTTTGATATTGTCCAAATTTAGTAATCGTATTTGATATTATTATTTATTATACTATAGAAATGATTAAACTGAAAAATTAATATTTTCAGATTGAATAGTGTGTTTTTTATCACAAGAGATGCAAAGTTCATTATATATAGCAGAATGATGGTGTTATATGTTCATAATTTATAGAGTTAAAAGATATTACATAATATTATTTTCTCTAGTATTATAATTAATACGATTTTATAAAGTATTATAATACAGAGATATCATAGTCTTCGTTGACCGCAAATAAATCTAATACAAGTAATTAAGTAATTTTTCCGAAGCTTTTATATAAATTATTAACATCAATACATTTCATTCCATCCTACCACTCAGAATTCTTAATGCCATGCTATCTGCCATAGCCTAATATTTTTAATTTTAAATAAATTGAGCTTTCAATCTAAAATTTTGATTCATTTAAAAATCATATTTCGAGCATTCACTAAACAGCATCGTAAATATCCTTTTCATTGGTTAGTTCCTCCATCTAATGGTAAATAGTATCTGAAATAGTATCTAGAGATATGAAGAGTAGTATTTCTCCAGTACTTAGAGCTACGATTCATCAAAACGATATTTCAACGATATTCTTATAAGTTCAGATATTTTCAAATTAATATTTACTAGAAAATATAAAGATAAAAGTTGTCAGTTTTAATTAAAAATTTACAGGTATTTTAGAATTTAAAGTAGTAACAATAAAGTAGATCCAAAATGTCTTTCCTAACGGAAAAATCATGTTTCCTAGAGCAAATATTAATTTATTAGCTAGCTAAAAAATTAAATTTCCCAACAAGATACTAGTATAGGTAAATGAAAAAGTGTTAGGCGAATTTTAAATAAATTATACTAATATAGATTTAGGAATTTTGTTTGAATTTTTATTTGACTAAAACGATAGTTTAAATGTACGATTTCTCTCTGATAAATTAGAGGAAATAAGCTAATTTGCTACAAGTTTAGTTCCTAAAATATTTTAAAATGAAGCTAAAAATGAGTCTTAGAGTTAATTAAAGAAGTATTATTGCTTTGCTAATTTTAATATAACTAATTTTTTTGAAGGTATATAGGTAATTTGTCTTAATGGAGGGCTTACATAGTAATAGATAGATGCGAAAATCGTTATTTAAATAGAAAAATCAGCATAAGAGATAACTTGTGATATTGATAATAATTTAAATATATAATATTTAACTCATGTAGGGAGATATTTTCTAGAAGAATAAATTTTTGATAGAGTTTAGAATTCTTGTAATTATTAGTTATTAGAATAATTAATATAACTCTACAAAAAGTTATTAAAATCATAACTTTATTATATAGATGATTATAAATGCTAAAAATTGAACATCATTAATAATGCAAATCAAATTAATATCTAAATTAGTTAGTTTATGTATTATTAGAGAAAGATTTTAGAAAAAATTCGTAATTCTCCTCCTTTAAAAAGGTTCATAGGAGTTATAAGTCAAGATTTTATTCTATGTGTAAAATAATATTATTAAGATAATTAATTAATTTTTTAAAATAGTTTATAGTTATTATATGAAAATTATTCGTTCTATTCCATCTAATTGGTAAGAGTTATGCATTTTAGTTCTAACTGTAGTAATATTTAACAAAAAATAAAGGTTAAATCTTAAATTTCAGACTTAATGAATTCATCTATCGACTAATATTCTAGCATATTAGCTGAACATTCAGTGCTCCTTAGATTTATCATTTCTATTCTAGATTAAAATAGTAATTTCAAGAATTTTTAAGATTTATTATTTTAAGCATTATAGAAAGATTTATAAGAATGCTTAAATTCTTATTTTTAAATTTTATCTATTTGCGAATTATCTTAAGATCAAATATATGAAGTTATAAATATTATATAACATTCGTTTTCTGCACTTAAATTAACAAAATATAGCTTCTGTGAATATGTTTCTAAATTATAAAAGGAGTTAACTGAAAATAAATCATACTAAGAAATTATGAAAAAATATTATTTAAGATATTTAGAAAATAATTCTGATTCTTTAGAAGTTTTTTCTATTCTTACAGACATATAAAATTTTAATTCATTTCAATATGAAGCAAGTATTAGTTACTATTTTAAAAATTTAACCGAAGAAATAATTGAAAATAAGTTTATATCCTCTAGAAGTATTCTGATTCTTAATAATATTTAAAATATATCATGTTTAGATATGAGTATATTGTCTCTGTTTTTGGCTAGTTTTTCATATCTAATGCAAACGGATAAAGAAATTTAGGTATTTTTATCTTTAACGAAATAATGGTTAATATAAATTAATTTAGATCCATTTAATTGTTATGTATAACAAATTTCACCTTATGTATTAGTCAATATTATTAAATTTTCTTTATATTAAAAATACGAAACTCACTTTAGAACAGTAGTTATAAATTTACTGTCCTCATAATATAAATAGTAGATAATTAATAATCTTATAAAAATAGCTATATACTCTGATTTATAAATTTAAGTGTAAATTAATAATATAATTTTTCCTAATATATCAGTAGATGATATTTACAAGGCAAACTCAATGTAAATATAAGTTGATTATTAAATATTTACTGCATAGTAAAAATTCAACCAGTTTTTGATACAAGCATAGGAATATTCATTAAAATTGTTATTGACAAATCGATAAATGCTGTTTGGATTGAATCATAAATCAATTGATGAATAATATTTATAATCACTACTTAATTTGTTTGCATAAAATAATGATATCAGATAGCACTTTATTTTAGATTGCTTAATGATTTTTTACGATAAATGTAATAATATTTCTGCATTTCATAATATTGTTCAACAAAAATTAGATCTACTTAGTGTTACTATTGATCCGTATTTTATCCTGTTCTTGCTATATAATTACTATAAAAATCTAGTTTTAGACAAAAATAATTGCTCTCAATAGCGCAATCTATTTATTAATACACCTAACAGTTAAAAATTATATAATTTTTTATTGATTGACGATGTTTGTTTAATAAAGTAATATTTGTGTATTTTTGAAGATGAATCAGATACAACTTTTATAAATTTACTATTTAAATCTCTTCCTCAATAGCTGTTAAGTTTTAGATCTGGATAAGAATCTATTTTATAAATTTAGGATTATATTTCTACTGTAACTTATTTACAAAGAGATTCAAATATTAACTTACAATATTTTACAACTTCATCAGACATAGTTGGAGATTCATCATTTTGGATTAAATTTTAACCAAGAATTTGTCTACCAAGATTGGAAATTAATGACTTCAAATTAAAAAAATCAGGTTGCCTTAAATTGTAATATCTAATTTTAGAATAATTATTACCTCCAAATTTTTCAAATATTAATAACTTTAAAGCCCAAACTGATTTTGCATAAATTGTTGGTATAATGATTTTACCATGGCCAAAAATATAAATAAAATGAATTTCACTATTATAGCTCATAATCATCTATTTCATCATTATATTTCATAATTTTCTTTCTAATAGAACTATCATTTCTCCAAGTAATGAAATCTTCCATTCCCTTTGCGACGTGAAAATTTACATCTGTGATGATGGTTGGGCCAACTCTAACATGACCATGATCTATATATTATCCACCAATTTCAGTAGTATCTGCCATTTTTAACTAATATAAAAGCGATGGAAGTCTACGCTTCATAATTTACTCTCCACTAAATTTTGATAATTCCTCCAAAGTTGCAATTGGATTTTAGGAAACCCCTAATTCAAAAAGCAACTTAGCTAATCTTTATGTCATGTCTCGCCTTACTTCATCATTTTTAGGCAACTCAGTCAATTTTTCAGCAACAGATTTTACCTTTTTAGCTGTTTATAAATACTTAAGAGCTTACTGATCTGAACGAATACAATATTTACCCATAAGATTATAAATATTCATATTTCTATCTGTATCCCAAGAAAATGGATCCGAATGCTTTAACAGTTTCTTTTCATGATACTTTAGCTTTCTCATTTTAATTAAAGTGAAAAATATATATTCAATTTATTTTACCATATAAATATAGTAATTTAGAATTAGCAATATAGTACTATTATATAATTATATTTAATTAAGTTAAATATAAAGATAGGTTATCATATTTTTAGCAAAATGAAACAATCTGAATCGTAAATTCGTCAGCTATATTATACATACAGTCTAGATCTTTGGAAGAAAGCATAGCTTATAGAGTAATAAGATAAATAATATGCATATTTATAGTATAAACGATCTTTAGAAGCTATGAAAATTTATATTTCATAAACATAATTTAAGGTGTAATCATAAGCGCTGTATGATCAAATGTTTATTTAATTCAATATATTTACTGATTAGAATGGATATTCCTCTCAGAGTGCTACCCCTATTCATTCGTAATCTTTCTAATAAGATATAACTAATTCTTTAATAAAACTGAATAGTCCTATTTAGTAAGCAAAGACTTTATTAGATAATAAAAATTTTATTGATGCTGCTAAAATATTGCAATAACAAGAATAGACAGAAGAAGTTTAATTATTATTGGATGAAGCTAAGAAAAATATTTCTATAGTATAAGAATTAAAAAATTAAATATAAGAAGAATAAAAGCAAATATAGAGCACAAATGATTAATTTACGAAAGTTTCTCACTTAAGGTAGATCATAAATTTACTAAATCAAATAGGCAATTAAAAGTCACTTGATTTAATACCTGAAGTTGAGAAATAAATTTCAATTGAGTCTAAAGGGGTGCCCTTAATATGAATGAGAATTTTCATCACTTGGGTGAAAGGATTGGGTGAGATCCTGGGTTCTTTTTATATGTTTCAATACGTTGAGCAGAACTAACATCATGGGGGGAAAATTTAGCAGGATGTGCAGTCATTGTATCTGATTTACAATCTTTGCAAAATTCAGCTAGAGTGTATTACTAACACCCTGGGCACTTTTATAAATGCATTATGAGAAGTGAAAATTGAAGTGATAATATAATTTATTATATATAATTATATATTAATATTATTTAGTATTATGATATATTATTACTATAATTATATTTCTAAAGAGACTTTGAAAATTAGATTAATATCAATAAAATATATTATAATTAATAATTATCATTATAAAGATTCAATTATAATGTCAACCTAACTTAATGAGTAAGCATAGCAGTAATGGAGAACCGCATAAAACCACGAAAATCAAAACAATTATACATAAGCTATACACTATTACAAAAATGGATGCAAAATGATGATGTAGTGGTTACCCTTTGATTAAATAGAGACTAGAAAGAAAGGTTATATATCAAAAATGAAAGAAATACTAGATCATGTTGAAAAACTTAAAGAATTGGATAACAAAGTTCCAGTTCCTGCTTAAGGTGGATAATAAAAATCTAATTAAAATAAATCTGACAAAGATTAGCTTTCGTAAGCTATTCAATAATCTATAGTAAAAGTTAAACCGACTATTTCATTTAAAGATGTTGCAGGCTTAGATATAGCAAAATAGGCATTAGAAGAAGCTGTTATCATGCCTTACAAATTTCCCTAACTTTTTTAAGGTAAACGAGAACCATGGAGAGCTATATTATTATATGGAGTACCTGGGACTGGTAAAACTTATATCGCTAAAGCTTTGGCGGCCGAATGTGATATGACATTCTTTTCAATATCCTCATCAGATTTGATAAGTAAATACTAAGGTGAGTCTGAAAGACTAGTTTCAAGCTTATTTGAATTAGCTAGGTAAGAAGAAAGAGCAGTAATATTCATAGATGAAATTGATTCATTGTTAAGCGCTAGAGGTGGTGGTGATGAAAATGAAAGCTCAAAACGTGTTAAAACGGAGTTCATGGTTTAGATGCAAGGTGTTGGTAACAACAATAAAGGTATTCTTATATTAGCGGCAACTAATTTTCCTGAGAATCTGGATCCTGCAATAAGAAGACGTTTTGAAAAAAAGATAGAAATTACTCTTCCTGAGTGGGTTGCAAGAAAATAAATTTTACTGGGATGTTTAAATGAGATAGATACTACGATTTAAGCTTCTGAAATAGATTAATTCGAATAATTAACGGAATTTTACTCTGCTAGTGATCTTTCAACAGCATGTAAAGATGCGATAATGTAGCCAGTTCGAGAGATGAGTAAGTCGAACTATTTTTACCTAAGTAATAATAAATATTGTATGTGTGACGAAAACCAACCAGGAGCAGTCAAAAAGCGTCTCATGGAGTTTAATGCAGAAGAGTAGGCCTTAGTGGAAGTTCCTAAGGTAGAAGCTAGGCATTTAAGAGAAGCAATAATGACATGTAAGAAAACTGTAAGTAAGGCAGATATTAGTAGAATTAATAAGTTTACGTAAGAGTTTGGTACAGAAGGATGATTATTATTTATTTAGTATGGTATATAAGTATTTTTATTTTCCACTTTATATGCCTCCAATTATTAAGGCCCTCTTACGTTCTGAAGAAAAATTTGTTAGAACAGATTATAGTCAAAAACCAAGAGTGTTCAAGGAAGAAAAACACTTTTTCCAACAAGAAACTGAGCTTTAACGAGCGGTTTAAGCATCCAAAATGGAGCGTTTGTTCTCAAAGCCATTAATCAAACAACTAGATGGTCATCCAGACTCTATAGTATCTATTTCATAGTATAGAGGTAATCTTTTATCATCTGGAATGGATGGTTCTGTCAAACTTTGGGACGCCTAAGGAGGCTTAATTAATTCAATCTAAGCACATAATATGTGTGTTGGAAGCGTTAATCTTGGCCAAGTAATGTTATCTGTTGGGAGGGATGGCAAACTTTTCTGGTTGGATCAAAGTCTTAATTTGACTCAATAAGTTTAAGTAAATGTAGACCCTAAATGGATTTGTGCCAGTTCTGGTGGTCAATTTGCTATTTCTAGCTATAAATCTTAACTTTATGATATAACGAGAGGAGAACCAATATCATCGTTTTAATAATCAAATTTCTCAATTTTTTCATAATAAGACCCAAATTTATTACTACTTTTAGATGGAATTTCTGTAATTATTAAAGACGTTAGAATGAATGCGGACGCTTTTAGTTTCAAAACAGCAGGACGAAGTAATTAAGCATGCTTTAACCCTATGTTCCCTGGAATGATAGTTTTAGCACAGGATGATGGTTGTGGATACTCATTCGACTTGAAGAACCCAAAACAGGCATTGGACAAATATGGTGGATAAACATTTCCAATGGTTTCTGTTGATATATCTCCCTCTGGACGAGACATTGTTTTGGGTAATAATTAGGGCCAAATGATGCTTTATAAAACACGTACAGTTTAGCGAAATTAAGTAGCCACTGATACTATTTTAAAAGCAGTGAATTAGGAGATGGAGACTGCAAGATCATAGCCGTTTAATTAATATTTAAAATATAGAGATCTATATCATGCTAGAAGAATGCATTAAGTTAATGTTGTTAAATTTTCGGAAGATGGGAGGTACATTTTTTCTGGATCAAGTGAGGGTGCGATTCGTTAATGGAAAACATTCGCTGAGTAGAATGAGAGGACGAAAACTTACTCGTAAGATCAAAATATTTCTGTAAATAAATAACTTAGTTAAAAATTTTAAAATGTAGGTATAATTCGTGACGTTAGAAACAGTCATAAAGTACCTAGAAAAATACATGCTGCATAAGTAGCTGCTTCTGCCCATCATTAAGCTGAGATGAGGAAGCTGCATAAAGGTAAAAATAGTGCACTGGATGTTGTTAGAAAAGAATAATGAATTGAAAATTAACTTTATTTAATTGAATTGATTTAATATAAATTTTCTTTATCTTATAAAAATACTCCAAATTTTATATATATATTATATTATTAATAACTAAATGTGAAATGGCAAAAGAGTTGCTGGATGATTATGATTTTAATCCAGACTTTAAAGATATAAAGAATAATTTAATTCAAGCTTATTATGCAAATGATGATTAAGAATTAGCTAATTTATTTAATTAGTTGGGGAAATCATTCGAAACTTACGATCATTTTAAAGATGCCTCATTATGTCATTATTTTGACGCTTAAATATGTAAATAAATATAAAATAATAAAGGTTTGGCAGTAGCTTTAGCAAACATAAGTATATGTTTATCAATGCTATATGAAGACTATCCTGATCATAATGAGTAAGCCGATAATAAAGATTTTATTGCAAGCTATGACTTTGGCTTTTTAATATATTTTGAATAATCTGTAAATCTAGTATATAACAATGAAGAGTTATTTGAATTAGTATTTCGAAAATTTGTAATAGCTGGTTATAATTGTTTCAGGGTTATGTAAATTTTTGACATAAATATAATTAATCCGATTATTAGTTTTATTTAAAAATATATGACTTTATCATTGAATTATAGATCTAAAGAAATTTATTGGGAAGTAATATTAAGTATACTACACATTTATATCAAAGTAGGATTAATAAATTAAGCTAAATTGTTGGTTTTATTTTTGTAAGACAATATATCCAGTTTTAATTAAAACTTTGAATTATATAAATCATTTTTAATCTATTATTTTGAATTATCATTTATCAGTGATACTCCGCTAGATGAAAATATATTATAGCTGTGTGAAAATATGCTAAAAACTTTTTAATCAAGTTAATAGGTTTCTAAATATTGTAATGAGTTGGCAGATCTCTTTATACAATGTGGCTAGGTAAAATATTTTGGGTGGATTAATAACTTATTTAAATTTTTTGCGACATCAGAGATGAAGAATTATTACTAATAGAAATTTAATTAAGTTAAATTAGAATTGGAACTACTGTAGAAATAAAATCTTAACGATATGTATATTTAAGCTATAATAAAATATTCTTTATTTAATCATAATTCTTTAATTACATCTAATTCACTACTTTAGAATATTTACGAATTTTTATTATTATAGAATAAAGGGGATTTTATGATCAATAGTAAAAAAATATCATACTAGTCTATTCTTAAAAATCTTTACTTATTTGATGAAAAAGAAATTATGGTTTCTCCTATTTAGATATTAAATATAATGATACGGGAAATTTATATATTTTATAAATTTGAAATTGTTTATTCTTTATAAAATTCAGTTATAGTTTTATACTAATTTATTTAATCTAGTATTTAGCAGGATTCAAAATTCATAGCTTCCTTGGATTTTGAGGATTTTATCGAGCAAATTTTATTGTCATATTTTAGAAATAAAATTTAAAATAATCAAACTGAGTCATCGGAGTTTTAAGAACTTTGGTAGTTAAGAATTTAACATAAACACTAATATTGTGTTGATTATTTATTAGATTATATAGGATTTTGCTACTCTGAAGATAGTTATATCTAAAATCTCAATGAAAAAATTTCAGTAGATCAAATAATGATTAATTAAAAATTAGTAAATAAAAAACGTTAAAGTAAGATTATTGCGTTACTTACTAATCCAACTAAATAAATAGCTCCAATACATAAAAAGAAAATAGTTAAAAAAGTTTATACATCATAATCATCACTGAACCCAATAAAAACAAAAAATATTGATATGTTTATTCTTAAAACTTAGTTAGAAAGTACTTCATATACTTAGTCGCTAACAGAAGATGAAGTTTAGCCTACTCCAAAACCTAAATTACTTTCTAAATCTACAATTCTACCATAAAACGAATCTAATTTTTAATTTTAAGATTTAACTTTTTAAGACTTACTTGAGCCTACCTAGTCACCTATAGCAAATAATGTAAATGATGTACTTGACTTTGTAAAATATTAATAATTCCTAATTGATTACAATTATACCTAACTTGATATGAAATAAAGAATGGAAAAGTATCAAGAGTATTTATTATTCTAAAAAACGTTTAAAGATGACAACTAAATGCTATTAGTGTAAAATCAATCTCTGTAATAAACAAATCTTACCGGAGATTTAGAAGTTACAGGTCCAACTAAATTATCAAGCACTATGATAGAGACGATACACAATAAGCATAACGAAGATAAGTAACTATTCTGTTTTGATACTAATAAATTTAGTGTTATTTAATTATAAAACAGTTCATTTATTGCAAAAAGTTTATCCAGTATGTATAGTTATTCGCTTGTTAAGGTAAATCTTGAAAACATAGTATTCACAACGGACATTTTGGCATCATTATTGTAACTTAAAAATATTTAATATTTAATGATTAGAAATATAGAAACATCTAATGACGATGTTTAAAACACAATAAACGATTAATTGATATAGATATCATAAATTCCTACATTAAAATCAATTTAGCTGAGTAAAATTGATTATATAACATTTTCAACTGCTTTATAAATAATATTGTCATGTCCGGCTGATACTTTTGTATTCGAAAATTTATTAGGATTGAATATTTTCCCATCTAAATAATAAATATAACCAATCAGCAGAACAATAAAATCCATCAAATTTTATTTCTGTAATTTTTTATCTATCTAACCACCGGATGTTATAGCCTGTTATTTAGATATATAGGAACTTTGCTTTTATGATTGCTTGAATTAATGCCTGTTTTCTGAAATTTTGCAATAGTTTATAGAATTAAATATCGATTAAATAAAGTGAATATACTTAAGATTGTCACTTTTTCTTCCCATACATCTCAGTTCTTTTCTTTAGATCATCCCAATCCGCAATCCAATCGCTCCGATCCTAAAATAGTCTATGCACTAATTAGATACCTTCAACAACTTTTTTCATTACTATTGGGTAAAATTAAGCTTCAATTGTAAAATCAGCACCCTATGTTGTATTTTAAATGAATTATTCCAAGTTTGGAAAATCTAAATTTAAAGTATCTTCTGTACGGCCTATTCTAATAAGAGAGGTTTACCCTTTCCCCATAACTAATGATTTTATGTTTTCTTAATGAATTTTGCTATATGTTGAATTATACCCCAATTCTAATATAACTGTCTTTAGCCCAGTATTAATTTTACCCTGCGTGCCTTTAGGATTAGGCGTAAAATTATTATGTCTTTTCGTCATAATTTCTGACATTTCTTTGGGTAATATCTTAGACATATCTTTACATAAATTAACATACCACGTTTTATAAGCCTAAGCTATGACAGCAGTTGTTAATATATTGAATCTTAATCTTCCTTAACATCGTGGGCAATATGGATGAGTACAACCTGGTTAAATCTCAGTTTATTTAGCTGATTCAATTTTATTATTCAATACATGGACATTCTAGTCAAACGTTTCAAAATTTTATGCCCAAACTTTAGTATAGGTTTCAGGTGCTAAAATTATTTTCTTTGTTTTCTTTGTTTTCTTATCATCTTTTTTCACTGGTGCTGGTTTTTTAGTTACCACTTTTCTAACTTTTGGAGGATTAGCAATATTTTATGAATATTAATTCAAAATTTTTTCCATAAAAGTATCCACCTTTGGTATTCCTTCTTCAGGATCTAACCCTTATCTAAGAATTACTTTCTCAACCTCATTATTCTATTTAACTGGAAATCTAAATCCTTAATCGAATTCATAAGGTACTTTTGAACAATTTTTAGAGCAAACAAATTTTTTAACTGATCCTTAAAGTTCAGATACCGATCTTTATTTGTCGATCATAAATCTAGCACAAATACCATCTGTTTATGTTGTCATTAATTATACATTGTTATTAGACTATATTTTTGCTTCTTTTTCTAATTTTTCATTTGCTGGCTTTAAATCATCAAAATTGTCACAGACTTGTTCAATAAAATCTTCAATCTATGAATAAAACTCACCAGGTTTTGCATCAGATGTAGCATTATAAAGTGTGCCCCAAAGCCCATAATACAATTCTGGATATAGAACTATTGCTGGTTGAGCTGGCTTTTAAGCAGATTTTTCCTACTCAGTCGCAAATTCATCTATAGCATTTTTTTAAGATGTAAAATGCGCGAACTATAATCTTTTCTCCATAAAATTAGGATTACGAATAATATTAAATGGTGATGGTAGACCAGATTCTGAAGAAAGTTACTCGTCAAAATAAACTATTATAATATGTGCATCATATATTGTTGATGCTGCATATTTTGAGAAGAATTCATTGCGTAAATCAGGATCAGCTGGGATATCCATCTTTTTAGACATTTGTAATTTTATAATATCATAATAAATAAATATAATAATAATATTAACATTAAATTAAAAATAATAAATATTTACTCATTACGTTGTTTCCTAACTGATAGTTTAATATATTTTAATCTTGTCTTAGATTCGGCTTTCTGTATCGATTAACTCAGTACTCCATATTGCTAATATTGATATAATTGATTATATTTTTTATTGAACTTCAGTCTCATACTAAATCTAATTTTAATCTCCATTTATCTTAAAAATTCGAGGTTATGGTTTTTTATCATACTATTAAACGAACTATTATTTAAATTAATTTTCTAATAATAAATTATTTACTAAATTGGCTAATTAAAGTTAACTAATTGATCTATTACGTTTAACTAATTCATTAATTTTTAGTTATAGGTCCTTATTTTTCTATAAAAGTTCTTCTAAGACTGCTTTACAAGAATTAACAGAATCTGTCATTTATAGAAAATGAAAGGAAATAATTTATATTAATATTATAATAATTATATATTTTCTTTTCTTTTCAATACAATGTCTACCAAGATTACACCGATATCGAACCTTTTAGATTTTGGATAGTTTACTTTTTAAGGTATTATAACCTAAAGACGTCCAATAGCATTTACAAAAGCTAACAAACCTTGGTTTTCGTTTACTATTGATGATGGTGATTGTGATATCAAAGTATCTGTGTTTAATAATGCTGAGTAGTTTGATAGTCTTATATTAGAAGGTAGTTAGGTAAAAATTTCTAACTCTATTATTCGCTTAAAAACAGAAATGTCGAAAAAATATGATAGAAGTAAATCTGATTATGAAGTAAGTTTCAAGGATGCAACATAAGTAGAGACACTAGGTTAAGGGAATATAATGTATACTGCATAAAGTATTCGTGATGTTAAGGAATCAATTGAATAAAAAATATAATAAAATCCAGACGCAACTGATTCAGTAAAGCTTCTTGTTAAAGTTATTTCTGTCAATCACAATTCAGGAGCATCTTGGGAGAATCTTAATCTTACAATAGCCGACTAGGACGATTCTAGTAAGCTCACTATCTGGCTAAGAGATAATGCAAACTTTGGTTTAAGTGCTGAAAGTGTAACAACTTTAAAAGATCAATGTATTGGGCTTGTTAATATAATAGTCAAAAATTCCAAATATGGTATTTAATTTTCAACAACACAGTAATCGTAAATTATATTAGAAAAAGATCTTTAGTCTAAATTTACAAATTCATCTGAATTTGTAGCTTAAAAAGATTAAATTATTTCTTTAAATATGTCCTAAAATACAGGTCCTTAATCTCCAGGAAGACAATTAGCTTCTTCAGAATATTAACCTTTATCTGAACTATCTCTTAATTTTCAAAAATCACTTATTTCATTGACTTTTATGAATGATGTTGAAAGAGCATTGTATAAAGGCTGCTCGAAATGTAAGAAAAAAGCAGAGCAGTAACTACTATGTGGATGTGAAGATGCTGAAATAAAATATTATTATAAACTTAGTGGTGTAGCATCTGATTATTCAGGTACAGCTAGAGTTACATTATTTGATCCATACGCTTCAAATTTATTATAGATGACAGCCGATGAATTTGTAGAGTTACCAGTTGAGAATAGAGAGAAACTATTATTATAAGCATTTGAAGCGTCTTGCCTTATGAAATAAGTAACTAGTAATGTTGAAAACCGCGAAAAGGTTATTATATCTGGTGTAGATTAGAAAATTGATTATTGGGGAATATTAGGAGGAGCCTGTAAGAGCCTTGTATTATAAGACGGAGAAGGAGTAACTTTATAGTGACCTTTAATTTGCTTAATCTTTTAGTTATTTTCAAAAAAAATAATTTTATAGAAAATTTCAAATGAAAATGTCACTATAATGATTTGGCTATTATTCTTTAATTATCTAAGATATGGTTTATTCATACTGTTTTCGTATAAGATCAATCTCTTTTTTATGCTTTTGATGTAGGTTATCTTGAATTTCATCAGCTATATCATATTTAGCTAAATCATAAACATTTTATAAATCTTAAAGGTCAAATATTTTGGATTTATTAGAATCTCTTAGCACTTTTCTTCGTAGTTCATATGGTAAATAGCGGAAAACGGCATAATTTAAATAATTATTTATATTAAATGTGTCTTATAGAGATGATGATTTAATAATTATTTACTCATTGGCCTTTTCAACCTATAATGGAGATACTTCCCTGATTTTTTTGATACTTTAAAGTTTGTGCATTTCTAAAAGAAAGGGAATTATACTCATATACACCATATAATATTAAATATGATAGAATAATAACAAGTGAACAAATCAAACAATGTAGTATAACAATTTAAATATAATTTAATAATAATATCAGTATATCACAAATTTTAGTCTAAAAACTTTAAAAATTAATCTTCACCTAATCTCATCTAACCAAATTAGTATGCATTGTCTAAATGATATTTTTAAATATTAGGAATATTCAAAGGTTATGCAAATATATTTATATCAAGAGCATTAATTATTTTAATCTTTTTATTAGGGATATTGCTAGCCATAAATTAATAATTATAATATTCTGAATTGGGATAATTGAACAGAAATTTATTCTGCTTATCTACAAGTAACTGCAACTATTATACATTTAGTTATGTAAGTTTTATTAATTTTTAGTTCTTATATAAAAAGTAATCCCCTGCGAAAATTATTTATGAACCTGTATTACTATCTGTTAGAATATTTCCAGAAAACGTAATTAAGAAAAGCTAAAACAAAGTGCTTTCTAACTTTCTAAGTCGTAATTCTTCAGCTGCTTTAACCTACATTTCATACTCATTTAATGTTAACTAAATTTCTAAGTTAAGTTAAGCAATCTTTTACTAGTTTCTAGGGCAAATGTTTAATTTTTTTAGTTGATTTTTTTAATTACTAATTAAAGTATCATAATCTTCCTGTCGTTTTTATATAAGTTCTTTCTTGTTAAAATATGTAACTTAATTTCTCAATTGCTTAACTTCTTACAGTAGTGATAAATATTAAATTTCTGCATCATGTTGAATTTAAATTAGTTTATCGCTTTAAAGAACTTATGTTATTAACCATGTAAAAAATTTTACTTTAATATGTACTGGCAAATATGAAAATGTTAATATTGGATGATTTTTTATTTTTTCGAAAATTTGGTCCTAGCGAGCACTTCTATCAATTTTTTTGGAAATTTTTTAACTAAATAATTCAGCCTCATCCTATGTAATCTATAAAACTGTAAATTCAGAATCATAATTAGTTTTATAAAATTCTTAGTAAGTAATAAAAGAATTGAGAGGATAATCAAAAGAAGGTGCCCAAAACTTTTTTGTAAGAGAATTTTCGAATTAATAAAGAAGAGAATACCGCTTCATCATAACATTCACTACCTACGATGATAATTTGTACATGGAATAATTTTCTGATTTAGAGTATATTTTATGAAAGATGTCATCAAATTAATTAGTAAGATGATTCAACAAAACACAAATAAACTAAATCGCAATAATATCTTTATCTCTAAGAGAAACTTGTACAATATAATAAAGCAGCTATTCAATCCATACTTCATCACAAGAACCAAGCTTTTCCTTATTTTACAATGGAACAATCGAAATAACATCTTTTTATATTTATTTAATTGACGATATTTGGTTATCTTCATCTTCTTCGTCCAATTCTTAATCTTATTAATACTTAAGACTTTTTTTAATTGAAAGTTGTGGTACATCTCCTTAAATTTTTTAAATTTTAGTCTTCAATTTGTTTTATTTTTCTTTTTAAATAGATTTCTTAGACACTCTAGTTTATTTTTATTCAACTATATTATAATCACTTTCATTTGAAATACTATCATTGGTATATTCATCATTACTGCTTTAACTTCCAGTTAAACTATTTTCAATGAATTCATTAAGACTACTAGAGTCATACGAATAATCCCCTGGTTCATTTGATTCTGTTAAGGAAGAATCAACAACTTATTTATATTCCTTATGAGTCTGCAGTTAATCTTCTATTTTAAATGTAGAATTAATATTTACAGTTGATTTTATTGATGATAATGTCCATTTACTTTATTATATATCATCTTCATCTTAATTTTTGCTAGCCTATAAGAATCCTATATTAACAGGTTCTTATTAAAACAGCAATTGAATTAACTAACAAATGAATTAATAAATAAAAGGTTAAACTTTATTATTATATAAAGGAGAAAATGCATTAAAATACTATTAGCTACCATCAAATAAAAAGCACTCTACAAACTCATCGATTGTGATCAATGGCATTTTGAGTAACGATGAATAGTGGTAGAAAAATTAATATAGCTGAAATAATTAAGGATCTATTATTGTATTAGCCTAGTTGAAAATTAAATTTATAAGATCTTCTAAACCAGGTTATTCAATTTCAATATTCTATACTACTAGGGTTGACTTAAGATCAAATAAAAGTTCTTATTAATTTGCATTCAATAGAAACTAAATAAATATTTACTAGTCTTCTTCTAAATCATTTTCATTTACGTCAGTATGTTTTAACAATTTTTCATTAAATATGTTACCATTCTGTTATATAAATAATTAATATGATTACAACTATAATAGCTTTTACTCATATTATGGAGTCATAACCAAAACATATTTAGCATTATCCGCATTTAACTAAAGCATTAGATTTTTTTGCTATGAACTAAATAAATCAAACTATCTTATATTATCGAAAAATTTTTATACAATATCATTCATTAATAGAAACATGCTGTATAAGCAGTCAAATACTTAATCATAATTTTCAAAATTACACTAAATAAATTACTCTAACTCGTTGAGTTAAAATATCTCTTTAAAATCTATCATATCTTTAATTTCATTAAATTTTTTCCTTTACGTAAAAACAGGAGTTAATTCATTGAATAAAGCTAATTTTCCAGCCAAAATTCCTTATTTTGCTATGAAAGAGATAGGCAAAGATGTCACACATCTCTTTGCTATTACTTATTCGCTTTACACTCCAACAATTAAATATGTTTATTCTGAAAATTCGATAATATCCCCAGGAAATATTAACTCGCCTCTTTTTGGTTAACTCAGTTCCAGTTTATGATGAACCAACGCCTATAACACGTATGATCTGGGAGATTCAAGTAATAGTCGTGCTGTATTAATATCCATATCTAATATCTGTATAAAAGATAATTATTTTGATGAAAAGAATGAGTCATAATATTTAAATTTAAGCGAAAATAGATATTCGTGGTAAATCTATAAATCATCAAAGACTTCATCAGTAATGGGAGATTTATAAACTAAGTGTGAACCAGGAAAAGTATTTGAGAAATTCAATAAATCAAGGTATGACATTTACGGAATGGTTAGCTTGAGCCTAATTGGAAAGTGAATGGTCTCTCAATATTAATACTATATATAATAATAAACTAATATTAACAAATCAAATGGATAAAGTAGGTTAATTTCCACTAGTTGAATATGCTTAATTATTAAATCATATGGACATATATAACTCAAAAATATGTAAATTATTATGTAATTCAAATCATTCTGATGGATTATAATTAACTTTTGGTTTTCCAACTATTATTATTCATGATATTGAATCTGCTAGTTTTATTTTAAATAAAGCTATATTTGCCAATACATTCTTTAATATTGATGGATAATTTACATAAATATTTGCAGAAAACTGGATACGTGTATAGTTTATTGAAGTTAAATAGTATTATATTTAAGTTAAGATAATTTTATATCAATAATCATAATGTGCAATTAATTTAGCAATAAATGCTATTATTTCGATATTTTATAAAAGCTTTACATATCAAAATCTTTCTAATCAGTAACTTTAAATATTATATAAAAGCAATATTGATTTTGAATAATAATAGAAACGCTACTCAAAATTTTTATAGTTATCATAGTTAAAAGGGGAAGATTTATAGCAGGAGAGTAAAAAGTTATGCTAATAAATTTTTACATCAATAAAATCCTAGCGATTTACGTTAATTGCTACATCTTCAAATGAAAATATTATTAATTTTATAAAGGAAACTATATTAACGTCAACTATTACAATATAAAGTAATATATAAGATAATTCTTATTTATATTTCCAACGTCTTGAGAATCCTAAACTATATCAGTAACTCATTATAAACGAAAATTAAGATCAAAGTAATACAGATTTTGAAATTTGTACAGTTGAAAGTATTATGTATCTAACAGATATTTTTTCCAATCATTGTGTAAATGAATCATTTATTTATATCGCTTAGTGGCTTTAACATAAATCAGGACCTCTTGTTACATATATGAAGAACTAGCTTATACCAGAATAGATAGCAAATTAATCTGTCGTTCGATTATAAACTTATGAGAAATATATATTTTTGTAAGTTGAGATTTATAATGTGCCTGAAATATATTCTGAATAACTCTTATCAATAATGTAAGATATATTATAACATCCAGTGTAATAACTAATTTGTCGATCGAGATAGTTCTTGGATTAAATTATTGAAGAGAATATATAAAGTTTACATCTTAAAACATCATTTCACGACCTTATTGTGAATGACATAATGTATAACTCATTCGATTAGGTGAACGTACATGCATAGTAATGCAATAGCATTCATAATTGGCTAGGTCCATAGTAATATTTTTAAGGGATATAAAATATAGTTATTCATGATATTTGGTCTTCAATACTTGATGATAATAATTAGATTACTAAACAGTATTAAAAATAATCTTTTAAAAATCAAAATATAAGTATTTACTAATATCTTTAAATTAAACCTAAGTAAAAAACTCAAAATATGAAGAATATTTTTACAGATAAGATTAAGTTCTAAGAAAACAACTCTAATTTAGATATATTTATTTAAAATACATACAAAAAACAATATTTTGGTATTTTAAGTTCAATAAATAGAACATAAAGAATATTAAAACTATTACAGGATCAACCTGATATTCTCTAGTTTATACAGCAACTATTTTTATAAATTACATAAGCACAGGCAATCTTATTTTAAGTAATAGCTGGTATATATTTTTCACCATATTAAACTATAATTAATATCATTAAACCTAATAGAAGATCAAAATCTTCTTTAGACGATGAGGCATTAGAAATATTCAACCAATGTAATTTTAATCTTTCGCCATTTTAAGAATTATATTAACTTTATAAAAACATCATTAAAAATGGTTAATCAGACAAAATTATTGATTCAAGAGGTTTACCGAAGCTTATAATTTCAAAGAGTAAAGAATTTTATACTAATACCAATGATCGTAATCCAAATTTTAATTAGCATTTAACATTAGATATTGGTCAATTGACTATTAATCAATCTAGCTAGTTAACATAATTTAATATACTTTGTTAAATTTAATAATAAGCTTATTAATATTATAACGTTACAGATTTGTAAACTCTATTCTAGAATAAAATTCTATTTAAAAATATAAATGTTATTAGATATTAAGCAGTTTATAATATTCTTATTGATTAATTATCACAAATCCCATGTTTTAAAATCTAACTCATATATTCCTTTGAAACTTCGCATATACAGTAAGATTTATAATATTTAGTTTAGATTTTAGTATATATGTATAATTTACGATCACCTAATACTATTAAGTTTACTTTTTTATAGAATAAAATTAATGTTGAGGTAAATTCACATACTGCTGCTGATTTTTAATTTAAATTAGAATAATTTTTCTTAATAATATCATAAAAATTTACAGTAGATGATTTTGCTACTATAATCAAGATTGAAGCACTAACTGGCTTATTAATGTTATTGTAATAAATTATTTTTATGAATATATAATAAAACAGCAGTATATTTATAGAACAATTTAGTTCTTTTTAGAATGATATAAATTTTAATCTTAAAGCGATTCAAAATTTGAAAAGTTATATTCATAATATTCTAGAACATTTATAAAATTTTAAGAAACGTTTATTACCAACATATTAATCAGTTATTGCTAGATAAGAGAACCAATATTCAATAGTATTATAGGAAAATATAAATTTACCGTCTTGTATTATATAAATTCATCTTAATAATAAGAATATTCTTTAAAATGCAATTATTCGTGAAATTTTATAGATTATTTTATTAAAGGAATCACAACTAGGTAATTTTTAAATATTGCTTGATTCATCTTTGTCATATATATAGATTTACTTATAAGCAGAAAATAGATACATCTTAAATTTTCTGCATGTTTTGAAATAATAAAATTTTAAGAGTATGATGCAACAAAAATATAAATTTTACATATTGAACTAATTAATAACAAATACAAGGCTATCAAATTTGATATAGTTTTTTGATAATGAATTTAACACTTTAGTATTTTAACCTTTTGTAATTACTAGTATCTTTTGTTCCTAAAAATAAGATTAAGATTATGATAAGCTGTTATATTTTGTCAATAACTCATAAATAAATTGTTTATCATTTAATATGCCGCCCAAAATTGAAATGACTATTATTAATCATTCTAAAGTAAGTTTAAGAATTCTGCCCCCTAATATAACAAAACTTGTTTCATAGATATAAAACTAAATATTTAATGGGATATAGTTAAAATCTGCAGATTCCATAAAATACCTTAAAGATAAATTTTTAAAGCTAAAAACATTATAAGAGCAAACAAATAAACTCAGTGAGGAAATACGTGTTTCTTCTAACAAAATATTGTTAATATAAGATGATATATAACACCATAATCATATTTCAATTAAGTCATAAAGTAGTTATGTAAATCACATATTAAATAATAGCATTGTCTATAATATAATTTAATTAGAAGATAATGAATAGTAACTACCTGTATTTCCACACGACTGCTTTAACTCGAATCGTTTTATGATACCCCGTGTTATGAAAATGTTTAATATATGCTAAGCAGAAGGAAAATCTTAAACAAGAGATAATTTATGGAGTTTTGGTGAAATTCCTATTAAAGATGGATTTAAATTTAATGACTTGCAATAGGAATAAATCACAACCTCGTTTTCATCAGGTTATCAAGACCTAATATCCAAAAAACATTTATTAATTCATGAAACTGTATAATACAGATATCTTTTGATTTAATCTTTACTATCAAACATTTTAAATATCAAGCAAACTTTTAGTTTTATTCAATAAGGATAATTTTCTTATATAAGTTTTGCACTACCAAGCACATAGCAACCAGTTTTTATACCAATTTTAAATTCAATTAATAACTTTCAAGGAATTAGAGGGATCAGGTCAAAATCAATCTTGCCATTAAAAAATAAAATAAATGATTATATATATTTAGAAGGAGATGCTCTCGATCCGGACCAATACTAACAATTAATCGATTAAATAATAATTGATAACTTTAATAGTATTTTTAATATTCTAAAAGTCGACCATTAAGGTAAAATTTTAGAATCATTGTTTAAAATCTAAAATACTCAGTGATCAAGTTTCTAAAATAAAAATTAACCATCTATAAAGTCTCATAAATATCATTACAACTAAAATCAATAAGTAATTCTATTTAAATATTCTATATATTATTATATAATTATTTCGAATTTAATTTATTTATTTAAAATTTTATCAAAAATGCTAACAAAACTTCAATTAAAACGCGCCAAAAACGAACACAAGCGTGAATTAATTTTTGAGTAATATAACCTCAAGAATATTCAAATCGCAAAAAAGCTAAAACCCTTTTATCAATAAACATACGAAATTACTCCATTAATTCTATCTTAAACAGTAGAATTGCCATTGAATTTTTAGGAAAAATGCTTAATTTCGTAACAGTAAAAGACTAAGACCTTTGCTAAAACATTCTACCGTGACTACTATGCGACACTCCGGACTGAAATATCAAAAATGTTAGTTGTTAAAGCACTCTAAAATTAAAAATTGGATCAAACTGTAAATGCAGAGATACGTTAGAAGCTAGAGGAAAATATGTTGTAGAGTGGACATATTATCACATAGCTTCAATCAGAGCGATTTGAGATAGAAAAAAAATTGTAGCTTTTGGACTTATAATGATATAATATTTTGCATATTTATATTAATAAATGTTTCTTATTGACGTTGATGGTGTGTTGAAATTAGGCCATACTCCATTCAATTTTTCTAAGTAAGTACTTACCTAGCTATATGATAATAAGATACCACATGTATTGCTTTCTAATGCTTGCGGTGCTGAAGAATAGTTTTCGGAGAGATTATCAAAAATTTTAGATTTTTAAATAGATCCAGAAAAAGTTGTTCTATCATCTTCCCCATTATCTAATTATTTGATATAGAATCCTCTAGATAAAATACTCGTTTTAGGCTCGAATACCCTAGCAGATCGTTTTTTTAGTAAATTTTCAAATCCATATATTTATCCGGAAGATATCATTAGCAGGTATCCAGAAATTGCTCCACAATACAGGCATATTAATCAAAATGTTTAATCAATAAGAGAACTCTGTTTTGACGAAATAGATACTATCATATTTTTCGCTGACTCTATCAACTGGTATGCAGATATCCAAGTAGTTTTAGACGTGGTATTAAACAAATCATCTATTAATCCTCATAAATAAGGTTCTAAAACTCCTAAAATTTTTGTATCTAATCCAGATATCACTTATGCTGATGATTCTGTATAGCCTAAGCTTACAGTCGGCGCTGAAGTAGAATGCTTTAAATCACTTTATAAAAGTATTACATCCCAAGATGTCCATATAACATACTTTGGGAAACCATACACACCAGTTTATGAGTTATCTATTAAAAAACTGAAAAGTATGGATAATTATTCACCAGATAAGGAGATTTATATGATAGGAGACTCTTTATAAAGTGATATTAAGGGCGCCAATTTAAATGGTATTACAAGTTGTTTAGTATTGACTGGAAAAGTTAAGAATGAATCTGAATTAGTTGACGTTCCATAAGATTTATATCCAAAAAAGATATTTAAAAATATACAAAAAGCCTTATAAGAACTACTCAAGTGAAATTATTTGGATCATTAAGTAAGCCATTATTCCAACCAGGATAAATCGTATTTAATAAATACTTATACTCTTTCAAATATAAATTTAAACTCATCTTTCGTAAAAAGCTCTTTCTAAATACATAATTAAATAGCTGAAGTCGCTTTTCCTTTTGATTCCGATTAGCAGCAATTGATAATTTTATTCACATAAAATTTTGTTGGTAAAATTAGGTCAATACTCTATAAATATGAAATAACGTCAATAAAATAATCATCTTTATTTTATAAAAATTAAATAAAAGATTTTTCAAAACATATTTCTATAAACTTAGGTTAATTATAATATGATTTAAAACTAAATGCGTCTATAACCTACTGTGCAAATGGGCATTTTAATTATATAAATAAGTCTGTAACTTTTTGAGATGAAGTTAAATTACCTGGTACCAGTTATAACATAGATTTTACTATATCTTTAAATGCCTCAGCTGATGAAGGTATTTTTTAGAAAAATATTGTATGTAATAAATTTATCAAATCAAGTTCAAATTTATTTAGAAGAATAGTTGATAAATTCTCTTTTGAGAGATTAAAATATGAAAAATTATCATCTTTTAAACATTATTAATAAGGTACATAATCATTGATTAAATTAAATTATTCTTATTCTATTAAATTTAAAATATAATTTTATTATTCCTCAGTTAATTGTTCATTTTCATTATATTCCATGAGAGTAGACTAATACGAATATTAAATAACCTATTTCAAAACTTAAAGTAAGATATTATAATTAGACTAATCTTTTAATATAGATAAAAATGAGGTAAAGCTAAGTTATTTTTAAATTAATAAATCTGATACAAATTTTATTAAGAATTAATAATTATCTTTATCCCAGCTATATAATGTGTCAAATGCCCAATCTACAATAGAAGTGAAAAATTGTTAATTATCAACTTTTCTCAATTGCTTTTAGGACTAAAATAAAAACTATTAAATTTTTTACGGGGTTAAATTAATATCTTTATATTTCTTTAAAATATTTAGTAAGTTTTCACTTAATTTATTTGAAACTGATCTTTGCTAAAGAATTTAATTAGCATCTTAAATAATATTTGATCCTGTAAAGAAAAGTAATATACCCTCAAATGATAAGTCATCGTTTTTCCAGCTTTGTATATGTTAAAGTGTAATATTTGTAATGTTAATTTAAGTTTAACTACTCTAAGAGGTGTTATTTCTTTTTATATCTTCACAATTTATATTTATGTTTAAATCTAAAATATTTTTATCTCTAATATGAAAACTTTATACAGCAGAGAACAAGTTATGATCATAGATAAAACGAATAAGACCAAATAGTAATTCAAACTCGTTCATATAATCCAATTCTTAAGTCTACTATTTATACTATAATAAATATCTAATTGCAATTTTTACAGCTTCTAAAATCATGTCTATATAGTTACAATTAGATAATTCATCTTTCCTGAATTATAATAACCAATATTATATATAATCTTATTTAACAGCAATAGATTTTGCTTCATTCCATCTTTTCTCATAATTTTATCTTGATTATTATAAATTTTGAGGTGTTTTCTCTGATTTTTCCTATTTTTAATGTGATAATTAAGTGAAAATCATATTACAAAGTTTAACTAAAGTTTTAGCTGAAATTATTTAATCATTTTATATGTATAAGTAAGCTAAAAACTTCAATGCAAGTTTCATGTGTAAATCTATAATATAACTATTAGTATTTTTTGAAAATTTTGCATCAAGAAGCTTATATGTCACTATTTCTTATTATACCCGACACTTAATCAATAGATTAGATATAAACGCCTTGAAAGTTGTATATTATGTATACTCAAGTACAGATGTCTATATTTACTTATTATTAGAAATACTGATATAAAATAAATTAAATACCTTTGCATAAAACTCCACAAATTTATCCTCAATACAACTTTTCTCATAAATTTCAAAAACTATCATTTCAATTATATCCCATTTCATACTTAATAATTTTTAATTATCTATAATCTCTACAAGTCGTTTTACCAATATATTTTATTCAGAATTGGCAAACTTATTTAATAATGAATTTACCTCTTGCTATAGACTAGTTTCCAAATTACTAATATCACCACGAATTGTCATTTCTGCAATTTCTGGACGATCACCCGCCTTAGAATCTTAATACTTAAAATTATCTGAAATTGATTATTCACAGTAAAATTTTAGCTAAAATGACTCAGGTGGATTGAGATGAGACGGCTTTCGCGTTTCTTCTATTGATAAAACTTTGTTAAAAATATCTCTAAACCCCATCTACTCTGCTATATTGATAACTAACTACTTATTTTTAAGTGGTTATATATCTTTAGATTAACTCGCTTCTCGTGGCTTTGAAGACTCTCGATATCTTCTAAATGGCGTGTAATCATGAGATTAAGAGGATGGTAACTTAGATTCTATTTTCAATGCTTCTTAAGTTTCTTAAATAATTTTAGGTTCGCATGGTTATGGCTTAAAAGAAATTTTAGGTACGGAGTATAATGTAGCTTATGACTATATCGGTATCAATATATTTGAATTAACTTCAGGTTATTATACACATTCTTTTGGAGCACTTCTCAAAATAAGTCTCTCTTTATTACTAATAGTTTATTTATTGTCTATATAAGCATTTTCATTAGATGTGTTACCATCAGGTAATTGTTATTAATCTATAGAAGAGGTAGTACTTAAGGTAGAATCATTAGGAGCTCCAGAAAGTTCAAATTTTTTAAGTGCAAAATTGTCCTATTTTATTGATGCATTTATTTCATAAGTTGCTTCTTTAACAACGGATGTATCCTATATTATGTTCTCAGTAGGTTAATCTCTGAAAGTATATTTAGACATTACAAAAGGAAAGTTTACAAACTAATACATCACTATTTCGTATATAATAAATCATAATTTTAGCTTTTAGAAAAACTCATCTACGTTTTCTATATACCAACTTACTTTTTTATCATACTAGCATAAGCATTAATGATATATTTAAGACACAACTATATCAATAATTACTGTTAATGAACAATCTGCAATTATAATTTACCATATATCAAAAATATCTTTAATTAATACACTTCTAGTAAATAATGACACTATTTATTCAACACAATATAGTAGAGGTATATCAATATCCAATTAATTAATACAATTTCTAAATTTTTTCTCCTTCTTATTAACAGAAGCGCAAAACAATTTTTTAATTATCTAAAATTAATTATTAATCTAAGATGAATTCACACTAAAAAATTATATATTAGCCTATAATCTTTAAATAAATCTCATTGATAACTAGGCAACATCGGCTAAAAAATCAATAAAATTAGTTTAATCAATAATACTTCCCTAAGCTATAACAGAATCTAATACTAAATTTAAGAATATAGCTACTACATCACAGTAACCTTATTAGTAATGTTTTAAAAAATGGGTAATAGCCTAAGTAACTTTAAATATAAGAACACAGTCCAACATATAATCTATTTAAATATGTTGATTAAATAAGATTTAGTTTAAAAACTGCATATCTTCTGAGATAAAATATAAAAGATCTAAGTTTTAAAATTAAGCAGATGATTATTTGTTTAATTAACAAGGTAAATTTTTAGTTCTGGGGACGTCTTAAGATAATTTTTTAATTGCATCTTAGTATGATTTTTTATTATTAAATATTAATTGAGATAAACTAAAATATTCTATAAATATAATACTTTCTGTCTAATCAAAACAGAGAATATTTCTAAATTCTTTAAGAACCTAATAAGGATTAGCGATAGAAGTGGGATTCTAATAATATGCAAATGATGTGTTCTTTTTGATATTTTTTACAGTATTGCTACTATGAATATCTTAGTTATAAATAAATTTTAAATTATCAATTTTCATAGTTAATCCTGGATTAATTATATTAAGATAAACAACCTATTATTTATTAATTTTCATACCATTATTTTAATTGGATAGTGAAAATACTAAATAATTCTCTGAACACTCATTGACTTCAAAAATATTTAACTTCATTGTCTCCATTTAAGATTAACATAGATATATACATATATGTACAATATAATTGTAGTTTTAATATTTTATAATTATTACATTAATTAAATAAATAATTAATATTTTTTCTCAATGACATTTCATTTGCTTTTAACCAAACGTCCCTCTTTATAAATTATATCACCTAAAACCTAACTATATTTTTTTTTCAATAATATCGTCCATTCTTGTTTTCTATTAAAGATATCTGATTAAAATAAAATATAACATTTTCGCTTTCAATATTATTTATGCAGACTTTTCAGAAATTTCTGATCTGATAATTCTACTAACTGAAAGTAATTATAAAATTATTATACCTCCTATGTTTGCATCCTTACCACATTCATCCTGACTAAAATTACTCAAAATTCGTGATGACCTTAAATCCAGGTAATCAGCCTATAATAAGTTAAAATCCACATATGGTTGTTCTACATCAATATTTACTATAATTAATATTGGAAATAATATAAGTAAGATCAGAGAGTTATAATTTCTTGTGAGGAAAGCCCACAAGACGGTTATGCTAAAAGAATTCCATAATGATACAGAGACGCATATTTGTTCTTTGTCTTTTGGAAATTAAGTTTTCGGTTTCGAATTTTAAGTGATACTTTTATTGGCTCATATACAGACTTTTTTCAATTTCAAGACCTTGATATCTCATAATTATCCTAAACTTCGTATTATCCAATTTAAGAGAAAAATTATTAAAAAAAGGAATTTCTCGTTTCTAGAAAATTAATAAAAATTTACGTAGTATATTATCAATAATTAAACTGATAAGGTAGATTGATATATTGTAGGAGTTAACTGGTTCTAGCGATTGTATAGTTAATACAAACTAGTTTAAATGCTAAATAATGAGCCCCTGACAAACAGTTATTAAAAATATTTATTAGAAATTCGTTACGAAGAATTACAGATCAAATATATAGAGAAAGTCAATATAAATTATTAAGAATTAGATACTTAAAATTAATGAATGTGTTAATTTAAAATATTTCCGATATTGAAAAAAAGAAAATCTAAGCTTTATAAAAAATATAAAAAATAGTTCAAATATTGTAATTTCATAGTGATATATAAAATTTACGTCATTTTATTGCATCATATTTTAGTTTTATTACTTCTACTTATAACTCCTATAATATTTGATTGAGAATAAGAATATCATCTATATTATTAATGATTTACAGTGTCTCGTAATGTTCATCTAAGTATTATAATTAATTTATTGTGCTCTAAATTTCAGAGTTTTCTTTTTCTAATTACTCCATCACATAATTTGCTTATTTATTCCTTACTTCTGTTCTAGTTACCCTCATATTTGTTTTAATAAGTGGATTGTTGTCAGGTGTTTTATTTTCCTATCCTTAAAATGATTAGCTTGATAAACACTCAACAATCTATGGTTTGGTATCTTACTAAGGATCCTGATTTAATCTACTTTTAAGCTATACATCTGTTAAATTAAATTAAGGCTAAATACTTACTTTTTATTTATTAATATCACAAGATCTAGAAAATAAAGGTTATGCGGTCATAGGAATTGTTATAGTTTCGTTTTATATATTTTGCATTTTCAGCAAAAATATTTATAATATATAATCATATTAATTCAATCATTCTATTAATGATTTAATAAAAGATTCTAAATGTAATAGACTCTGTTATACGGTATCATATATTATAATATAACCATTAATATTATACTACAATTTTAGCCCTAACATTATGCAATCTAAAGAAGTAATGATTATTTCAGTTAAATCACCTTATGTAAAATCAGTTATTATAAGAATAATCAATGGGCGAACTAACACATTTAAATTAAATGTTGCCTTACATTAAGATAAAGCAAAAAGAATTATTGGGCGGCCAAGCTGAGACAATATAAAAGTTAGTTTCTCTGAGTATGAAGCCTTTGACCTCATGCTCTTGCTCTTACGCAAGGAATCTGAAACTGAAAAATATAATATCACATACGGTGAAATAATATTGTATAAATGATAATTAGTAATTTCTGTAAACTAAACAATCAGATGTGCTACAATAATTGGCGGGTAATTAAGGCCTATAACAGGTGATAATAATTCTTATCCCACTAATAACTAGTAAAATATTTTATTTGAGGATAGGAATAGTATAGTCACAATAATTGAAGACATATTTGATATATTATACTTAGAACAAAACTTTAACGGTATCGACAATATGAAAATAAATCCTATTAAATCCGTTATAAAATAAGATATTGATGTTTGTTTAGACTTTGCAATGAAAGATGATATTGACATTAATCAATTATTTATATAAAATATTTATTATATATATTTAATTTATATTTTTAAAATAAAATTTAGCAAAGAATAAACTAAGTTGAACTAATTATTATATCAACAGAAACAACTTTCTTATAATTAATATATTATTAATTATGAATATATCAAGTTACAGTAAATAATTTTTGTTTATTTGGTTTTATTGTAAACCTTCTGTTTAACATCTACTTTTACCCTACATAACTTTTAATGCCACCTAATCACAATCAAACTGCTATTACTATTTCAAATGGAGTTAGTTTTAATGAATCACGATGCATTGGTTGTAATTAATGTGTTATTGCATGTAATGAATAAGCAATAGATGTATTTATTAAAAATGACAAAAAACTTTTCCCACCTAAATTTAAGTAGTAAAATTTTGAAAACTCAGGTTGTATATAATGTGGAATGTGTGTATTAGCATGTCCTGTAAATGCAATGTAACCTACAAAGCAATGTATAAATGATGAATCTATTTTTCTTGTGGCACCATCTTCTCGTGTAGTGTTAGCAGAACATGTAAATATTCCTGGAAATTTATGCGATACATATATTATAAGCGTTTTAAAGTAATTAAATGCAAATAAAATATATGATGTCAATATTGGAGCGGATCTTACAACTATAATAGATGCTAAAGAATATTTACATCTTAAATAAGAAGGACTTCTGCCACTTTTTTCATCATGTTGTCCAGCATGGGTAAATTATTGTGAACTATTTCATTCATAGTTGATACCAAAAGTATCAACAGCTAAATCATGTGTAGAAATGCTATCAAGTCTGATCGAAGAGTAAAATATCGTTTAAGTCATGCCATGTATAGCTAAAAAAGATGAAATAAAAAGAAAGTGTCTTGATAGCAAATGTAAGTGTGTTTTAACAGTTAATGAATTGTCCCAAATAATTACTCAAAATAATATAACAGTAAATTTAGAAGTTGAATAATAATATGATTAACCATTTAATACTGCCAGTGGTGGAGCCAGTATATTTGGTAAAAGTGGTGGCGTTGCAGAGACAATCGTAAGGTAGTTAGCATACTGGTAGAATGTTAGTTATAAACTAATAAATTCTGTAATCTTATACTCTTTTAAAAAATAGTAATTATTGAAAAATATTTACCTCATTGGTGACTAGAATTTTTGTGCCCTTATTGCATCTGGTGGAAGTGCTATGCAGAAAGCCATTTAATTTATATAATCTGAACAGGAAGAGATTGATTTTGTGGAGATGATGGCATGCCCTGGTGGATGTATGGGTGGTGGAGGCACATTTAAGACAAGTTCACTTTTATTAAGAAAATAAATGATGGAAGACAAAGATAAATAAAATATAATTAAGGTTGCAAGTTAAAATTTATCTATTATTGAATATGTTGATAAGGATATACTAAAAACAAATTTCAGCTGTAGAAAATGATTCAAATTTATGATCAAATTATAATAATTACAAATATCAAATATATTAAATTTTTCTAATATAAAATTAATTGTAAGATTAATGAATAATAACTATAATAATTTATTTGATACTAATAGAATAAAATCCTGCGTAATTTTTAAATTAAATATATTATTACAGTAGGATAATATCTAAATCTATCTTTAGATACGCGAAAAGTGTCAAAATATATGTTAAGTATATAATTAAAGTTGCATTCACAAACTAAATAATATATTATATATCTTAATATTTGATGATTTTTCCTTCCTTAAATGCTTGAAAAACTATTTAGGGATATAATATAAGCTAATTCATCAGAATAATATGAAATTGTTTCATAATAAATATAAAATGAGATGATTACAGATTAGTTTCCATTATAATGCGTTTAAATAATAGATATTAATTCTAGCAATGAAATCACATTATTAGCATAAACACAGTTTAAAAATTGGGTAAAAATATTCTTACATCCAAAGAGTATTGACGTAAAGTAATAGATATTATCGATGTCTACTAAAATTCTAGTCAATTCATTGTCTGCCTAATAATTTTAAGTTAATTATGAAACTTTTTGCATATGTTTAGACAATTTACCACTTATTGATTCAATGAATTACATTAATAGTTTAATGTAATCTTTAACTCAAGACCAATTTTATGCAGGATGTTTCATTGTTTAAGCTGCATGTCGTAGAAATAGAAATTCAATTAAAGCACGAGATTTATTTAAGTAGCTATTTACCGAAAGATTATTTCCTGTTATTTATTTTGTTGTTGATACGTTTTAATAGCACGACTAATTTATAGTTAAATGTGTTTTAAATTCATATAATGCATCTTTGGCGAATATACTTTAAGAACATATGAACCACTTAAATTTTTTTATCTAAAAGCTGAATACTTTATATCTGGCAGAAGATTAGTACAAATAGTAAGTTTTAGAAATTTTACTGTCTTATTTTATTAATTATAAAAAAATTAATAATTATGATCAAGTAACCAAATAAAAATATTAAGAATTTTTGAGCTAATATTAAGTTAAAATGCTTCCATAAATATAGTTTGTATTAAAATAATTAGAAAATTACACCATATTTACTCCACATTAGATTGGGTCACTAATTAAAATTTTAAGATTTTCTTTTGAATGTAATGTAGATATACCAGAAGAACTATAACTTTAGCTATTTAATTTTATATTATTTTTAATTAAAATGTAGTACCAAGAACTAGTTTCTAGTAATCAGTAAGTTGATTCGCTATTATCTTTACCAATATACTAACTACACTAATTAGCATAAACATTTGATAGTTAAATATTTACGCCGTTAAATGCTGAATATTTTTATGCAGCTTCAAATGTTACTTTATCTATTAACTCACTTATTGATGAATTAGCTAGATTTTTAGGAGTTTATTTTAACTTTATTAGAAAAGATAGTTTAGAAGATGTCTTAACAAATCTATTTTAATCATTACCTACCGCAGAAGATAATGATTTTTATGGAACTACTATTGCTATAGCATAAATTTTACGAAGAATGGCTTTAAATAGCACAGAATAAGATTAAAAATTTATCAATTATACAATTGAAATTATGAATTATTATAGCACATTAATAGAAGATAAATCATAGAAATCTTGGATAGCATTATGGTTAATTAATGCAGTTATTAATGATGTTACAAAATATTAAGATTATATTTAGCTTACCAGTGAATTGACAAACAGAGCTGTCTCACACGTTTAAAACTGTAGTTCAATTGGATAATTCTTCCTACTTCTAGTTTTCATTAAATAAAGACTAAATTCCCTTCGAGCGAATTAGGCAGCATATAACAAAACTCATTTTCTTGATGAAAATGTTTTCCCAACACTATGCAATCTCCTTATTCATGTAAGCAATTCATTTCCATTCTATACCGAAATTTATGATTCTTTAGTCACAGCAACAGAATTATTAATAAAAACACACCCGGAATATATTTCTTAGCATTTTTCACGGGTTTTTAAAAACCTGTTCACCAACGACAAAATAAGAATTGATTAAATTTGTGATCTACTAGAGCTTTTTTGCACCGTTTTTGTAATTAGAGAAGCGGAAATTGATGTTGAAACGTACATTCTAGTCGCAACAGCTATACAATAACTTCTTACGTATCTAACGCAAATTTTTTAAAATGAACACATATAAAACCTCGAGACAGCCTCCAATGCAATTTCTGCATTATGCGCAAATGTTGAAACATCAGAATTACGGGAAGAAATGCAACCATAATTCAGTGAAATCCTGAATTTGTTAGTTATAATAACACTAAACAAAGGCGACTGGGTAACTAACTATACAATTTCAGGAATTCTTTCTCTAGTTGATGTTTTCACAGTTTGGGAAGCTTAAGACCAAGTTTTTAGAATTATCAGCCAATTCGAGATTCCTAAAACATTCCATTGCTTCAGGTTTTGCATGATTTTTGCAGCCGCACATTCTTTTGCAAATTCAGAAACACTTCCATGGATCCAATAAAATTTGCTTCAATTAGTTGATTTGACACTATGTGATGTTAGAATTGAGTTTTTTGCTATAGGAATAGTTTATTTACTGCTAAAAATAGGGTTTCAGGAAGTGCAAAAATATGCTTAAATTCTTGCATTTACCGTTTCAAATCGATATGATTTTGTTAGTGCCTTCTATTGCTTTTAGGGAGGAAAAGTAGCATAGATTGCAACCTTGCGGAATTAGAATCTTATATAAGAAGCAAGAGAGTTAGCAGGTGATGATCAAATTATTGAACTTTATTAGTTATTAGAGCAGTAGGGGTTGGTTATGTATAAAGTTCGAGAAATAGATGATGCTATGGATATAGATGAATTATAGAGTAGGGTTGAACGAATTTAGCTTTTAAGCCAGGAGATAATTAAAAGTTTTGATGAATGAAAATCACTGTATTTCTTCTTAACCTTCATTTCTTATTTTATATTGCTCAAATGGTGGAAGGCCAATGGTTGCCATGCATGCTAAATTGATCATGTGCCACGGTTTTCCAAAATACGGCTAGAAGAAGAAATCCATAACCAACATTTACTCAATTTTGAGGTTTCTCTGAATCGCTAGAGACAGTGCATTTATATAGCTCGAAATATCATGTTTCGAGAATATCTACGAACCGTAAATTGCTCGTGATTCCTCATCATAGGTCAATTACATTGAAACCACTTCGAAAGAAGGCATAAACTCGGCCCTATGGTTATCACTTATTTTCACTCTTTTAGCAGAAGGTGCTGACAGTATATGCAGTGGATTACCAGTTGCACAAAAATAATATCCAAATAAGTTAAGACACTTAGTATTTTAAGTACCCTACATTGGCAGTGGTTTTCCCAAAATCGTACAAGCACATGAAATAGCAGATTTTGATGCCAATTAAGCAGATGGGGCGAAAATATCCTATTTTATGAGGTTTGAATAGACTGTTGCACAGTCTCCAATGGCGTAAATCTTTGGAACTGAAGTACACTAAGTTTTATCTACTATAATTGCCCCTTCATCATTTCGTTTTACTATATCCTTAAGAAAATCAACATTAGGCGTAATACCTGTACAATTTATATAACAATCTACCTCGTACTTTTCTTTAGTAGTGATAATTTCCACATGATTCTGAACATCAACTATTTTTGTGACCTTCTAGTTCAATACAACTTCCACCTTATTGATTTTAAGTAACTTCTCAATTTGATTTGAAAACTCTATATCAAAATTTGACGTACACAGCTTTTCTTTATCGGTAATTAACAAAGTCTTCACTTTTCTCTCTGCAAAAGCTGATGCAATTTCAACCCCTGAAATTCCGCCTCCAATAATTGCAACAGATTATTGCTCGAAATTTTATAATTTTTATAACCCTTCAACTGTATTAAAAGGAATAAATCGTTGTGAATCAAAGGTATGAGTGTTTTTAGTACCAGTAGCAATGACTAAATAATCGTAAGGTAAATTACAATCATTGGTTGCTATAAGTTTAGCCTCTTAATTTATAGAGATAATACATGTTTTAAGAAGAATTTTTATATTTTACTCTTCAACTATTTATTTAGTGGTGAAGAATGTTTAACTAAGCTCACATTACTTGGAGATGAGTGACTATGCAGATGAAGTCTGTTTGGCTATATAAGATGAAGACTCTATAATAGTAATATCTAAATTTTTATCATTTGCTATTAAAGTCAATGCACAGGTTACTCCTGATACCGAACCTCCAATAATAATAACTCGTTTCATTTAATTCCACTATAATATAGTAATACTAAATATATTATATTTCATTCATTCTATAAAAAACCTGTATTCAGATCTACAGGTAACAACATTGCTTTACTTAATTCATTGAACAGTTTTGCCGTTTTTGAGTAAACAAAAACCTCTAGTGGAAGATGATCCCGGACATTTTCAAAAATAATACATAACTCTTTATATGTAATAAAGTATTCAAATTTAAGGAATGCTTAAAATAGCATTAAAGCCAAATAGACTCCTTCTTAATAATAGCAATTTGCATTTGTATTAAATTACTATTTTACAAGAGTATTTAGCATTGAGTGATATTCAAAATGCCCTACTTAATTAATAAATAGCACGTTATTACTGTTGTTATCTGTTCTAACAGAGAATTGCACTAAATGAAAATTCATTGCATCTTTTTCTGAATAGATAATTCCTGGTTAAAATATCATACTAAGAACTGATATGAGTTCTAATTTGGTTGTAGTAAAGTATTCTTACTACAGCTTTTCATCGTTAAAGAAATCGAATTTTAATTATTCAGAGTTAAGCAAAGTAACCAGTAATTTAATTAGCTAGAATAATATACTCTAAACTTCCACAAACAAAAAATTGCTATCCTTAAATGCTAAATCAAATTTTGAAAATGAGTGTATGTATGATTATGGGGAAAGTAAAATCTATGCAATTTATGAAACCAGAGAAGAAAATAATATAAAAATTTATTCTTCTTATATACAATCAGTAAAATTTGGAAATCCTAAGAATATCTGTAGTATTTATAAAACAGAAGAAACTGAAGAAAAATGATCAAATACATATGCATATTCTTAGCTAAATGATTAATCCTACTATGTTTATAAGCATACCTTTATTATCTTTTCATCTGGTAAAATTGGATACTATAACTTGTTTATTAAGCATAGAATAAGCTAGTCTATAGTAACTAATGAGTTAATCTTAGGAGACAAACAAAATTCTAAAAATATTTTCATGTTATTAAAATGAGTTACTGATTCATGCATTTGTTTAAAAGAAAGATGAAGAATTTTTAAATATATTGGTTCATTTATTAATCCAGGAATTGAATAAACTGATTTAGATAATTAACTAACCGGATTATCATCAAACACGATTACTCTCTCATAAGAATTAATGTCTAAACTACTCCTTTCCTTATACATAATATCTTAATTGTAAAATAGTGCATACAATGTTGTAAGAATCAGAAGTTAGGCTAACTATTATTACACTAACACAACTTCTTATTGACTTGCATGCTATTACATTTAAATTATTTAACAAAAATCAATAGATTCTGATTGAAAATTAATAAGGTTTACACATAGGTTAAAAATTATACTTTCTTGATTAACTCCATTTTGAATAATTTTAACACTTTGGATAAATGAGTGTTGAACAAACTATGTGGCTACGTTAAATTATGGTTACCAAATTATAATTGACAGTTTTTTAATATCATGACTGCTTTTATTGGATATTTTGTTTTATAAATACTAGCGCCTTCGTCTCTCAGAAGACTCAAATTTCTGTTATATTAACGCTCTTAGTGATTCTTATTATTCCTCTCGTTTCTTTTTAAGAATATCAACCTTATTTGATACAGTTTAAGCTTACATTTAAACTTATTAAATTTTAGTTTATTTAATTTATTCAGCTTTTTCTAATCTCTGATCGAGTTCTTTTTTATATCTATAGTCTATCTCAGGTCTGAGATATTAACGTTATCTCAATTATTTACAATTAACTTCATCATCATTGTTACTGGAGAGACTTGAAAGCTCACAACTCTCATCGTAATCTAAAATACCATTTTTAGGAGAATCTAGAAGTCTGTCATTGAGAAATTATTAAAAAGGTGATTTTGGTGTAGAAAATAGTTTCTTATTAGATTTTGTTGGTGTCCTAGGCATACTAGGCTAAGATTTTGGAGATTCAGGTATAATATCATTCTGTAGCTATTTTTTAGGCAAACCAGGTGGGAAATTAAGAAAGGTTTCCTCTTAATTACTTCTTTACGTACAATTGCATTAATCATTTGAAATCCCACTGAAGTCACTTTAGTTTATAGAAAATATCATGGGTTGTTAAAAAGTTCCAGTCAGAGACTTGGAGGTGTTAAATTTGATTTCAAATGCATCAGATTATTTAGCCAATTGACCAAAAGAGTCAATTTCTTATTATGAATATGATATTACTTAGTCAGACTAATATTTGATGATAAAATCCATTAAAATATTATATGTTGCTGTTTTTCCATCACTTATGTACTTCTATTATTAAATTTCTTAACATTATGTATTTGAATAATATAATTTATTGATATCTTCAATTAACTGTATACATCTTGCCTGAATTGATTCAGAAAAAGAGCATAAAATTGAGTCATTCATTTCACTTATTTATTAGTATAATATTATATAAGTTATTTAATAAAATTAAAAATTAATTTAAATTCATTCACCACTCCTCGTGAAATGGCCCATCGTAACTATTCTAAGTGCAGAAAGGGTAATCTCGGTTTCCTCCCTAAGAAGAGATGTGGTAAGTCCCGTGGCTCCATCCGTTCCTTCCCTACTGATGACTCCAAGGTTGCTCCCCATTTAACCGCTTTTGCCGGTTATAAGGCTGGTTCTACTCATGTACTCCGTCTCATCGAACACCGTGGTTCATGCCTCCATAACAAGCAGATTGTTGACTAAGCCACTGTTATTGATACTCCTCCCATGATTGGTTGTGGTATTGTTGGTTATGTACGTACTGCCTCTGGTATCCGCCCTCTTACTACCGTTTACGCTACCCATCTCGCTGCATCCATGAAGCGCAGAATATGCGCCCGCGGTGGTAAACGTGAAAACGGTGCTTTCAGCCAGTATGCTACTAAGGCTACACAGAACGATTTCATGGCTACCCAGCTTAAGCGCATGAAAGAAGAATGTTGTATCATTAGAATTCTTGCTCACACTCAGCCTGATCTCACTCCTATTATTTCTCGCAGAGCCGTAGTTATGGAAATCTAAGTCAACGGTGGTGATATCGCCAAGAAAGTAGATTTTGCTGCTTCCCTCCTCGAAAAGGAAATACCAGTTGCTTCAATCTTCGCCAAATAGGACTAAATTGATACTATCTCCATCACTAAGGGCCGTGGTTTCGAGGGTGTTATCACTCGTTGGGGTGTTACTAGACTTCCTAGAAAGACCAGAAGAGGTAACCGTAAGGTAGCCTGTATTGGTTCATGGCATCCAGCTAACGTCCAGTGGACTGTAGCTCGTGCTGGTCAGATGGGTTACTTCCACAGAACTGAGACTAACAAGCAGATATTCCTCGTTGACTCTGCTACTAATGCTAAGTGCCTTCGTACTGAATTCGACACAACTGATAAATGCATCAACCCTATGGGTGGATGGGTCAACTATGGTTTAATTAAGGGTGACTTTGTTATGATCCGTGGCTCATGTCCTGGTGCCAAGAAGAGAGCCGTTCTTCTTAGAAAAGCCCTTCTCCCCAGAAGAAATACCATGTCTGTCAATATTTAGTGGTATTGTACTGCTTCTAAGTTTGGTCACGGTATTTTCGAAACTGCCGCCGAAAAGACTGCTTTCTATGCTAAGAAGGTCGAAACCAAGTGATACTAATTGTGATCATATATTTGTTCAATAATTTTTATTAAGATTATCAATCAAATTTACCTTTTTAGTAACTTTCTAAATATAATAATAATATTTCTTTCAATTAGTTATTACATGTTTTACTAGAAAATCACAAACCATTTTGATTATAAATTATATCAATTTAGATTCAAAACTAAATTTATCTTAAATCTCGATAAACTAAATAACTACTTTATTTTTAAATATATGTAATTCTTTTACTTATTCATTCATATATGCGAAATAACTCATCAGTCTTTATAACAAACCTTCATAACAAAGAAAATTTTTGCATAATTTTTTAATTATAATTCATTTATATATTTGAGAATAGATTTATTTACAATAATCTAATTTAAAAATGAAATAAAAGTAAAAAGCACCTAAATCACGCCGTTTAGAGATGATGGAATCTGTGTAAAAAATGTAGGTAAAACACTACAAACGAGCAAATATCTCTAGCAGAATGTCTAACTAATCACGAATGTCACACTAAACAAATTTTACTTCTAAGACATAGGTTACACTACGCACAAATCACGTTCCTGTATTTGCCAATGAACGTTAAATCTCAAAATAAATCCCGAAAAATGAAGAATCAGTCGAAAGCTCCGGGTTTGAGATTTTATGTTGTTTTATTGCTGGGACTCTAGCATCATTTTCCGGACTTTATATTGGGGATTCAATCGCAGCATAATAAACGTATATTCAGCCTCTTATGGGTGTCGATGACTCTTAAATCGGCTTTTTGGCCTCTTGCATTTTTCTTGGTAGTCTTTTCATGCCACTCGTCTGCGCGCCGTTTATTGACAAATATGGTCCAATTAAATGTGGTATTTTCATGAATATTTACAATGTGATTTTATGCATCCCAATGCCATTTTTCTATCGAAATTATAACGCCTTGTTGGGGATTAGACTAATTGCTGGCGCATTTCCTGAGGCTACCTTTTCAGTCTAATCAGCTATGGTTGTTAAATATCTTCCAAAACGGCTTGAAAGTTTAGGATTTGGTATTTGTATGTCTGTTGCAACTAGTGCAAATTTAATCAGCTTTTTTATTATTCCTGCTTTAATGGACGAACTAATGTATGATAGTACTCAAGCAGATGATGCAGTAACAAATGTATAGTTTATTAGTGTTCTAAAAACCACATATTGGATGAATGTTTATGTATCATTGGCTAGTTTGATGGTTTTTATCTTGACGTGTATTCCATTATTAAAGATTGATAAGAAAATTGAAATGAAAAAATTAGAAGAATTAAAATAGAACTAATCAGAAAATAAGGATGATTCAATGAATTTTGATGATTTTGAGGATAATGAAGTAAATTAAATTCTAACTGCACATATTGAGGAATAATTAATTAATAATTAATCAAAGAAACATATATAAGATGTAATGTCATAACTATAACCTCTTAAATAAAGGATCCCTAATAATTTTAGCATTATGTATTTTGCTAAGAAAGTTTTTTTCTTACCGTTAGATTATTGGCTAATTTGCTCTGCATTTTGCTTATTACTTTCATGTTGTTATGGTGCATAAACTTTAATTATAACTTATTTGAATAATCATATTTCTTATGCCGATACAGCTGGTATTGTTCGTTCTGTAGCTTCTATTTTGGGTGGGCCTATTTGTGGTGCATTTGTTAGCTGGATTGGATAAAGACCTCTTTTAAATATAATATTTTTTGCTCTTGCAATTGTTAGTTTTGCTCTTCTTTTTCTTAGCTAGTCGTTACCATCATATATTCCAGCGTTCTTCATTGGGTTCTTCGATGGGTCCTCTGCTACAGTGGGAAAATCATTATTTTCGTACGTTGTAGAGCCAAGTTAGTTGAATAATGCATATGCCTTTGGTGGGATTATGCTAAATATAGGATAATTTGCTTTTCCGCCTGTAGCAGGTGCACTCAGTCTTATTAATGTTCCGGATGAAAGTGCAGGTATTATCTGGTTTTATATAATTATGTTAATAGTTGGTATGGGGATTAGCATTGTTGTTTTTATTAGAGATAAACGATACTTTAATGGAGTGCTTAGCAAAGTACCAGAAATATGAAATAGTGAAAATATCACTTTTGTTTACCGATAATGTGTAGGAATACGGATTCCATTGATATTTTTTCTAAATACCAGTTTCCATAAGTAATTTAATTCGATTCAAGATATTATAAGACATCATGAAGAGTTTTTTAGCTATCAAAATATTTAATCGCTTAGTTTTTCATTTTTGTTGCCTCCTAATCCTCGATTTCCTAAAATATACTTAACACATAACCAGAATCTGCCTCTTTGAGTGTATTCTAAAGGGAATCAGAATTAATAATTTTCCCACCTTGCATTATACATATTTAGTTGCCTAATGCTTCAATTTCAAGCATATCATGAGTGATAATAATACAACTGCAATCTTAATTCAAAATCGCTTACCAAACTTGTTTTTTCATAGAAAAATCAAGTCCCACCGTAACTTCATCTAAAATCAATAGCTTTGGATTTGTAATCATAACACAAGCGATTGTTAAAATTCTACTAGTTCCAGCTGATAAAGAACCAGAAATTACATTCTGATATTACAAAAGACCACAAGACTTCATTAATTGTTTAACATCGCGGCCTGAGAATACTGAATATATTTAAAGATTCTAATAAACTGTAAGTTGTGGGTCAAAAGCATCATCCTATGGAACTATGCCTAGTTTTGATGATATTTATATATTTCCTGTAAATTGTACTTAATACCCTGTCAAACATTTTGTAAATGTTGACTTACCACAACCATTAGCTCCAACTAAACAGGTGGTTTATGATCTTCCAATCTATAAATTAAAATCAGTGAGAATTTAAGCTTTCTTGTTATAATATGCATTAATATTGTTTGCTGTTAATACTAGATTCTCATCATTTACTTTTTTAACCTTCAGTGAATTTTTAATAGTGGTAAGATACTTAATTATCAACAATAGGAAAAATTGACCAAAAGAAACTAATATCCCAAAAAATAAATAATAACTCGGATATGACTACTCCAACGCATTCATTCTTGCAGCGACTATATAGTAAAATCCAGGTACAAAAAGTGATATTAATAATGATATCAACAGAGTAGGCTACATGATTGGATTTACTAATACAACTATTACCGTACAAATACCTACATATAAACATGAAATAGAGTAATTAGATAGTAGCAACTCAATGAAATATAGAAAGCTGATTGTAGAAATTGAATAGAGTAATGGGAAATACCAAAGAATTAATACTGTATATGCTTACGCTGGTTAAACCATCCACATGACTAAAAATAAAATATAGATTTTTATGGAATATACCAGAATTTCAATAACTAGTTTAGAAAGTATGAAAACGAAAATAGAAATGGAAATACCATTAATAAATGCCAATTTAAATTAATCTAATACTTTATGAATCTATTATAATGCTATAATTGATAGTAAGCATTATATCCAAGGTGCAAAATACATAAATGTAAAATAAGCATTGGAGTTTTATGTGGCATAGTCAGGTCTTTAAACTGTATTTTCTACAAATTTTGGCATTGAATTCCAATTTCCTTATATAAATACATCATTATAAAGTTTAACTTCATCATTTATTGAATCTTTGAGGCTTTATCGTACTAATGCTTCATAAGTTTTTGTAATTATATCGTTATTATATTACACAGAATAAACTGGATCCATATCTATAAACCATGGTCCATCAAATATCGGAGAGTTATGTCTAAAATATTACATTTATGGCATTTACTTATCTTTGAAGATTTATTTAGTATTGACATAGAATTTTTCAACAGAAAAACCAGGTTAAGGTAAGATAATTTATTTTTTATAAGGATCAACGATACCTAAGACAGCTTTAGCTTCATATATGATTTATTACTATTAACTTAGCGTATTCAGAGTAATATTATGCATATTATTATTTTACAAATCTACAAATGAGTTAACTGCAACCATAGAATCATTTAATAATATAATATCAGATTTATACAAAAGTTTATCAGCAGTTGTATTAATAAGTCGTTAAGAAAAGAAATTTTCAATATTGTTCGTATCTGAAAGCTTGAGATTGGTAATATCAGATTATATTTTAGAATATTCGAATTTATTTTATAATATCTTATACTATCCAGTCTTTGAGATTTACTTTATCTGTTATGGAATTTGTTATTAAACTGACAACTAACTATCTTTATTTATAATAATAAAATGATAATTAGTACCATAATCCGATAGAAAATAACTATTTTATCCAAAACTGAAAGAATAATCTTATAAGTTATCAAATTAGATAATATCCAAATAACGTTACGGAGATGAAAAATACCCTACTTATGGAGGCTATAATGCTTGATAATTCATGAATGAAGATCTTTAATTAGTTAAACACTCGAAAACTTTTTATTCAACATCTGTATCTTATAATTAACATACACTTTTGAATATTTGAAAACTTTGACTTCTAGCTAATCCAGCATATTATTCACTAAAATCTACTTAAGTCTATCTAACACTTTTCATAATAAATAACTATAATATCGAGAAGAACAATATAACACCAGAACTTATTAAGAAAATTGCAAATTTACTGGCTTTTCCCTCATAAAACTTTGTTAGTATTGCACTGTAAATATAAGAAAATGTTTTTAAAAGTTTAGTCTCATTTACTATTATGACATTATCCTTGGAATTAGCAGTTTCATCAATATTCACTTTATCTTAGTAAGAATTATAAAGAACTTCATTAATGGGGTATGAAACAATACTATACTATTCATTTGGAAATTAATCAAATAATCCAATAATTTTTGTAAATTATTCGTTACTTTATATATCGATGAAAAGTTCTGATTGCTTTCCATTCCAGTTTAGAAAGTAGATAATATGGTTATCATCTAATATTTAAATAAAATCTTAGGGATGATAATTAATAATGAGTTTCATACCAGGAGCATCTTGCACAAATTAGTGCAGTAAACCTTACTTTAGTACTGTTCCATTCTCCAAAAAGGCTACATAATCTGCAATATTATTTATATCGTTACTATCATGACTGGTTAAAATAATAGATATTTTGTGTGTTTCATAATATTTATGTATTGTATCCCAAATATTTCTTTTCAACAAAGGATCTACGTTAGCTGTCATTTCATCAAGCATTAAAATTTCTGGGCTCTACATAAGTGAACATAATAATGCAAATCTTCGTTACATACCACCTGATAACTGATAAAATGTTTTATGAAGAGCTTAATTTAAATTTAATAGTTCTAAAAATTCATCTATTGATTGTTACTCAATATTATTTAATCGCTAAAATATTATAATATTCTCTTAGATTGATAAAAGAGAAAACATATTAATCTTATCCTGCGGACAAATAGCTATCTTACTCAACATCTTAAGTCGAATATATGGATTATTCATATCGTTTCCAAATAAGTTATATTATGTGCCTATATTTTTATCGAAATCCTAGAAACCTGCTAAAATATTTAATAAAGTTGTTTTTCCTGCTCCAGTTGCTCCTATTACGCCATATATGGAGTCTTATTATATTTTAAGATGAAGATTTGACAAAGCATGCTTCTTTTTATATCTTTTACTAATTCCTTCAATTTATAAAACTATAGATTTGTCTTTAATAATAGAATAAGACTACCAAAACTCCTTTTTGAACAAAAAATTCCACGGTAAACCAAAAGATTTTGACTCCTTCTTAATGTAGCTTACATATACTGATAGTAAGGTATAAATTATACCTTACAATGTTAATAAGACTAAATAGAATCCAATAGGGGGAAGCTTAAATAATTTTCCAGTAAAAATTTCAGGAAACTCTTTTTAAGTACGGTCCTTAGAGAATATCTAATTGAAAGTAAATTTTGGACCTTCATATTTTCTTTGGGAATCAAGGTCATCATTGCTAAGCATAAGTAATAAAAATTCAGTAAATGATTAATTGGATAGAACAGGGCATAAAAATACAAAAACATAAGTTACAGTTTGAGGAATAAAAGAATTATCAAACAAACTTTTAGGGGCAGTCCCAAATATACTCAACAGAACTGGAAAAATCGAAAATGATAGGCAAATAGCCGTAGTAATTATAGTAAACTATTACTATCTCTCAAATATAACTACAATAAAAGTGATAAAAGCTGATATAGCAAAGCTTGAAGCAATAAAAACAGTTGCTAGTAGATCAATTCTGTATGCGGAATATGGAAGAGTATCAGTTAATTTACTGAATCCAACCTGAAACAAAAATGCTAGCTCCATAATTACAAAACCAATAAAAACAATCGATATCCAAAATCTGAAATCATTGACACCAACTCTTTTAACTAACCAACAATATCTAAATCGATGTAAAATAACTCCTAATAATACAAAAGAAAATGATTACGAACCAAACAGTGCAAAGAAAGTTATCTACCAATTTTTTTACTTAAAAACACTAGAGCTAGGAAGTATAGTGATTTCAAATTTATCAACACCTGGTGCTAATTTTTAAGCGAAAAACGAGTCTAATTTATGTTGTAAAAAGGTACCAAAAGTGCTGAAATATAATGCTCCATCAAAATCAGTTAAATCAATTGCTGGAGACTATGGTGCGGTTCTATGTGCATTTGTAATAACATTGTCGTTGATAGAAACGTTATATATAACTGATTACTATTTAAGATCTATATTTATTTGATATAGAGGCAAAACTTTGTTTGTATCCGTATTGTAGTTAAAAAATGTTATGTATTATGATTCATATGTTGAAACAAAGGACTAAACATCAAAATTTGGAATATCTTATTTAAGAGATTCTGCGAGTTTTTGAAATGACCCTTTCTGATAAACCATAAGATCTGGTTTGGCTTCGTTGACACATGAAACATCAAACGATTCTTATAAATAGATGCATAGTTATTTATTTACGTCATTAACCGGTGATATAGATAAAATCTTACCAGAGAATGTATCGAACAATTGAGGTCTTTGGTATTTGAATGGCTTAGTAGATGTAATGAAAGATGGATCATTCAGGAAACTCAACGCGTAAGTTAACATTGCTATTAATGCACCTGGTACTAATAATATAAATCCAATATGAATAAGTGAACGCTTAAGTGTAAAAAGATAAAAAAATGTTAGAGCATGAACCATTTACTATGATTTAATAAAATATTATATTATATTATATATCCATATAAATATACTCCAGATCTGTATAAAGAAACTAAATAGATTTTTGATTTTATTTTTAAGATTGCTTTGATAAATATAGAATATTGAATAGCAAATTTTATTTTTATAAATTTATTAGACATCGTATTTATAAGGATAAAATGGTATCTATAATTTGTTATTATAATAGTTAAAAATCCTAACATATATATTATGATTATTGTTATGCGTCACTTTATCAGATAATTTATATAATTATTATATCATATAAAGATTCATATGTTATTTTAGCTTTGAAAGAATCCTATATTATATGTAAATTAAATATATTACTAAAATGAGTCTTGAAATATTCAATTTTAATTTTTCATAATTTGAATAAAGACTACAGGAATTAATTGTACAATATTTCAAAAATAATTTGAGGTAAATCTTTTAAAATTAATCGATTATTTCAATATAAGGAATAACTTGCGATTATTCTTTTAATTTTCCTTAAAAAATATGCGTCGATATAAGTTAGCCAGGATTCGCATAATCTAGTTCTCTCATTGACAATGTTAACATAAAAATAGAAATATAGTTTTGCTTAAATTTAACAAGATTTTGTAATAAAATTAAGTTTGGAAATTCAAATAAGTTAAGTATTAATGATTTATCAATGAACATAAAATTTTAACCCTATGAGGATCGATTTCAGTTATTTTTAGAACCTATCTCATCGAACAAAATAATATAGATAATTTCTAGTTATTTAAAAGAAATTCCTTTTCTATTGTGATTTATATATATAAGTGAATATTTTTTGTTCACTTCATTTTAAAATATGGCGGATAAAGGTAAAGAAGTCATTAAAAATGCAGATATGCCAGAGGATTTACAAACAGAAGTAATTGAATTGACATATCAAGCATTAGAGCGCTTTACTGTTGAAAAAGATATGTGTGCCCATATAAAAAAAGAATTAGATAAAAAACATAATTCGCCATGGCATGTATGCATAGGCAAAAACTTCGGCACATATGTCACACACGAGACGAAAAAATTTATATATTTTAACATTGGAGAACTTGCATTCTTAATTTATAAAAGCGGTTGATATGATTAATTTCCCTTTATTTTAATTATAATATTCTAATATATCTATTGTATTTCAGAATTTTAATGGAGTTTAACATCCTTCTAAAAACGGACTCAAATTCAAAGTCACTACGCATTATGATGACCATATCACACACAGATGTTATAGACAAGCTAAATGTCCAACTACACTGTCAATAGGACCCGTTTTTCCTGTTCAATTGCGACATTACCGCGTCGACGCTCACCGAAAAAATCCTGCAACAAACCGATTCCCAGATATTACTGTCGTCGCTGAGGCCTATGCTATTCGATTCGATCATCCCGAATCTGTCGGAAAACGTGTTTTCGACAGCTGGGGATGTGGCGACGTTTTACCAGCAGCAGCTCCAATTTGCTTCCATTCGGGGCGCGATGCGCATTCCATTTTTCACCATCAAATTCGACAAACCGAACGATCGGGCACTGGCGGAACATGTTTTTCAGATGAATTCGGCACGCATTTCGCAGCAGCAAAACGAGATTTCGAAGCTGCAGGAAGCGGTCAAATCAGCGGAATTGCAGATTAAAAACGCACAAAATTCTCAAAAAACTGCGGAAACGCAAGCTTCAAACTACGCAAAAGAGTTAAGCCAGATGCGTCTCGATATGCAGTCTAAAGAGTAGGATATTGGTAAGGGGAACTAGGAGCTAAATTTTGAAAACAAGGCTTTGAAAACAAAAATAGGAAACTTAGAAAGTGAAAATGAGCAGTATAAGAGAATGTATGAGAGTATAAATTCGGAATATGCAAAGATTTAGTCTTAGATGAAGGATATGTAGCTACGCATTAATAATGAATTTAGCTCTGAATAAAGTAGGCTATTGTAAGAAGTGCAGCAGCTAAAAATTAAAAATAGTGATTTGGAAAATAAGTGTGCAGGACATAAAGATCAGGTCAGATCGTTAGAAGAATAAATTACGAAGTCTGCCAGTCATAGTAATAACTAATATCAATATTAAGCTAACTAGTAAAAAGAGAAATAGCATGAAAATTTTGTGTAGTTTACTGGTTCTTAATATTAAGGTAATACTTAAAGTGTTTAAAATAATGTATTTGTTCCACACTAACAGCAATATGTATCAAATATAAGTATAAAACCTTAAGAATAGAATGCGTAACAATACAATCCATTTGGTGTAAGGCCATAAACGCCAATTTAAAATAATTAAAATTCAGATATTTATACTAGCAGGCTTGGTAGTTCCAGGATCAATGTAGATTCAATTTTATAAAAATATTAGTAAAGTTTTGGATAATAAAGGCCCTAAACGCCTGTTTTTTAGTAACCTATTCCATATACTCCTTTGGAGTATAAGCCGTATGTTAGCCCCCCTAAATAGGTTAGCATGTCATCAAGCACAATGTCATTGATGCAAAAATATCTTCAAAAATGAAATTTTTCTTATTTATATTTTATTTTACTTTTAATCTTAGATATTTTCAAATAAGCCACTCCAAAAATAATGCCACCAAAATTATTGAAATTAGACTTATAATCAAAGCCTTAAAGCACTCCTGAAGATTAATTTTTAATGCTTAATTTATTTTCGGAAAAAATAGACCCATCAGTTGTAAATTTAACTATTTATAAAACGGCTTTATCCAATATAATGTTAGAGGCATTGTCATCAGATAAGCAAACTAGTACATCTAACATTATTATTCCAGAGTCTCCCTCATAGAATGGTTAATCACGATAAGTGTCTGACTTTAATAGTATTTTATCACCACGGTCTGTCATGTCACCATTTTTTTAATAGTCACCCCGTTGTTTCCAATAGTAATAACCGGATTAGACTTAAATATTATCCAGAGTAGCACCAGTTAGAGAATTAAAGACAGTTGAAATTCCTGTTAAGGCCTCTGATCCAGATGAAATTGATATTATAAATTCAGTTTGTGATTCTTATTCTCAAGGGATCACTATACATACGCTAGGGTTACATCCAGCATTTACAAAATCATAAAATTTATCTAAGCGGTTAGGAAGAACTTAATTTGATGCTGAAGAAGAACTTAGAATTGTTAATGATGTTATTTTTGAAGGTGTTTTTGGTCTACCAGGATTTTTAGCGTGGACTGCGCTACCATTAGCATTGGCATATTTTGGAAAAGAATTTTCAGTTGAGACTATAGCAGAATAATTATTAACACATGGTGAAATAGTATAGCAAATATTCACATAACAAAATAGCAAAAAATTTCTTCTAACACCACTTATGCTTAAAAAATGGTATAATGAATTTTTTGAATAAAAAACAATTCACGAAAGATTATTTAATGTAATCAAGTAACCTAACTCTGATAGAATTACTATTGATGATTTATAAAGAATATGTTAAGTTTTATTGAGGCTACACCCAGGTTTATCATTCTTATAGGATACCCCTTAGTTTTAATCATTATATTCATAGACAATTTCTTATCGAATTTTATTTGAATCTGATACTAATTTTAAAGGATATCTCAATTCTCATGATTTAAAGAAAATTCACTCTAGCACAGGCACTGAATATTCTCCTGATTCCACACATTTCCACCAAAAAGTAGGAGGGTTGTTAGACTCTTTATGGTAAAGCCAGTTTGAATAGGATATTAATAAAAATTTAAAATGTTTTTCATATGAACATTTTTACGTATTTTATGTTTCTTTTTGGGAATTAGATTTGGATCATGATAAACAGCTAACTTTATTTGATTTAGAGCGATATGCCTAAAACTCATTAAGTAAATTGGCAATAAGACGTACTTTTGATGCACTTTTAGCACTAAGGACAAGATAACCCCAACTATATGAATGTGTTTATATGGAAAAGAATAATGAATAAAAGCCTACCCCGGATTAGTTAAAATCTTTTTTAGATAGCAATAGCTAGTATTTATTTTATCCTGATTTTATTAGATTTTTAATTTTCCTAGAAAATCCAGATTTAGATGTTTCTGTACATTTTTGGTTTGAAATATGCGATCTTGATTGTGATGGTTGTATTAACTTTAGCGATTTTAAAACCTTCTTTAATCTTTAAAGAGATAGAATGGAGGCAAATGGCTCTGATATTTTGGAGACTGGTGATGTTTGGTGCCAGCTTATTGATTTCTATAAAAGATCCAAAACAGATTAAGTAATTAGGCGAATTGATATACTAAAAAGTTAAGCTAGAGGCAATATATTTTCGGTGATGCTCCACTATTAAAGATTATAGTAATTTGATTAGAAAGATCCGTACACAATTAGAAACTTTTTAGCACTCGAAAAAACATTATGGGAGAAGTTTTGTAGAAGGCAGTATGATTAATAAGTCCAAGGTGCTCAAGGTGAAGGATTTTGATAATATTATTTTTATTCACATATATTTTTTTATTTCCACTTCCTTAACCATTCCAAATGCAGGTCACTAATGACTTAGTTCATGTTATCCAATCAGAGCCTAAGCAGCCTCTGATCAAAAAATTGTCGGTTGGTGAGATATCTTAATATTTAGTAGAGGGCACTACTCCAATAATAAACACAATTAGAAGAGTTATTATTGACGAAACGCCAACTATTGCATTTGACACAGCCGTAGTTAGTATCAATACATCAGTTATCCCAGATGAAGTATTATGTCATCGCTTTGCTATGGTTCCTATTCAAGTGGATCCAAGAATTTTTTCTTTCCATGAATAAACAATTACCGAAGAAAATACGCTTGTATTTCGTTTAGATATCACTGCAGGTGATGAATTTAAGACCGTTTACTCTTCTGATTTAGAATGGATACCTTTCGGAAATTAAAAATAGCGTCTGAATAACGTTAGACCGTTGATTGAAAATATACCACTGGCTAAAATTGCTCACGGTTAAAAAATTATTGTTGAATTGTATGCACATAAAGGAATTGGTAAGGTTCATGCAAAATGGAGCCCAGTTTCTGCTTGCTGGTTTTCAATGCTACCTTAATTTTAATATAAATCTAAAATTGTAAATTGGGAGAATAGGAAGTCTTTTTCGGATACTAATCTGAAGGTAGATTGCCCTATGAACGTTTTTGATGATATAGAAGATATATAATTATAAAATTGTACTCTCTGTAGAAAATGCTTAGATATAGAAGGATTAAAATTATCTTTAGATGATACTCGATATTTGCTTAATATTGAGACTACATGTTCACTTACTGGATCAGAGATACTATGTGAGGCTTTAAATGTAATCAAAGAGAAATCTTAACTTGTAATAAATGGTTTATCAAATTAAGATCAGTGAAAAATCAATCATATCATTTTTATTGTCTACTACTTCTTTAGTTATTCAACTAATAATAAAAATCTTTCTCTCCAAGTTTATAACTAGCCTGTAATGATATAACAAATTGGCAAAACTAGTTAAATATATCTTTGAAAAAGTTAATGATGATCTCATTTTAGTCTAGATTGATATATATAATACTAAGCATTAACGAAATAATGAAAACTATAATTTATAAATTTAAATATAGTGATTTTTAGGGTGCAATATCATCTTATACTTTTTTATTAACAACAATTCGATTATTATAATTCTATAACTAGTTTTTTTCTATTTAATTTATTGCTAAATTATAAAATTTGCATGACTTATATAAATCTTATTTTATAAGATCTAGAGTATAATTTGGAATATGTGTAATATCAATAACTGTGGTCTCAAAAATTTAACTGACATTTTCATCAATTTTTTAAATGTTAAGTTTATCAATATAGTCAATAGCAGCTATAAAACTATTCTAAGTTAGGTTAGATTTAGTATTCATTAAAAATTTTAGCTATATCTAATAAGTTTCTCTTATTTTATCAGAAACATAAAATATTTTTTAACGATTAACGAGAATATATGTATCTTTTTATGAAATTTTTATTATTATAAGAGTAAATAAAACCTACAATTATTATGGAGCTGTAATTTTTAATTATTCGTAGAACTACTAAACCAAATCTATATATCCGAGAATATCTTCAAACTAGATTATAGTTGTTTTATTAATTAGTTTTTTTATTTTTTATTCAAATAATTAAACAAGGATTAATTGTATTTTTTACTAAACAACCTGAGTAAACGACTAACCTGAAGCAAATAACAAAAATTTTAAAAATCTGACATTGTTTATTCCTTCTTACCAAGTGCACATATCCAAATACTTAATCAATATTTATTCCATTATATTTTTATCGCAAGACTGTAAAATTAATCTTAAATTCATGTCATTGGAAAGTCTTGAATCTGAAAAGTTTTATGAAGCAAAAAGCATTATATACTCTAATATCTAATCACCATTAGATAATAATAATGTACATTTAGTCTAATGTTTTGACGAAAGCAATGAATATGGTTCGTTTAAATTAAAGATTTATGTAAATAGTTTATTATTTATTTAAATTTATGCAATTTTAGCATCTCTGACAATCGATTTAATAAGTGTATCTGTAGAGTTATATTGAGGTGCAAAAATCTTAACAAAATGTTAGAATGGTGTCATTTATTCTTATTCCACTATTTCAAATGGTGTATCTGGTGCATTTGATAAAACAGCAAATCTATTTCCTTACTTCATTTAGAGGTGAAAAGGTGTAACTACAATTATATATAAAATTAACTTTATTATAAAATAATATTAATCTAATTATAGTACATATTTATTATTTTATTAATTATTTTCCACTTCAAATCATGTTTGACATTTAACAGATACTGGAATTGACTTTAAAGCGACAGAAACTACCAGAAGATTAATTAAAAGAGTTAGTATTTCGCGTATAAGCTTTATTTGTTACAGAACCCAATGTAGTATCCGTTCCAGTGCCTACAAAGATTTGCGGAGATGTTCATGGTCAATTTTATGACGTTCTTAAGCTTTTTGAAGTAGGTTCAGCACCAAACCCAACACGATATGTATTTTTAGGCGATTATGTCGATAGAGGATATTTTTCTCTTGAGGTTATTACTTTACTTTATTGCTATAAGTTAATTTCACCTACTTCCATTTACCTGCTAAGAGGGAATCACGAATCCAGAGCAATCACATAGTCATATGGTTTCTACGACTAGTGTTCACGTTATTATAACCATTCCGCCGTATGGAAAGCTTTTGTCGAATCCTTCGATTTTATGCCAATTTCAGCGGTCGTTGGGCAGAAAATATACTGTGTTCACGGAGGTTTATCACCTAGCTGCTAGCAAATTGATGATATTCGGCTAATCAACCGTGCGGTTGAAGTACCAGCAGAAGGTCCTTTTACGGATTGCCTTTGGTCTGATCCGGATAGCAAGGTTCCTACATTTTCTGCATCAACACGTGGTGCAGGTTATCTTTTCGGCCCTAAAGCAGTAGAATAATTCAACCATCTCAATGGTGTTTCAGTCGTTGCCAGAGCACATCAACTTGCCCCTCAAGGCTACTAATGGTGGTTCGCAAATACTTGTGTAACTGTCTGGTCTTGTCCAAACTATTTTTACAAATGTAAGAATCTCGCTTCTATCATGTGCGTAGATGAACAAAATAATTACAAATTTGATGTTTTTGATGCTGTTCCTGATAGTTAGAGAGAGAAACCAGAATGGGTGAAGTGAAAGTCTAAATAAAATCACAAATACCCATCACGCCTTAGCTGTTCATTTATTATATTCTAAGCAAAATCTGTGCTTTCTTTCTTAATCTGATGTGTGTCAAGGCGGAAGCCTCTGGTTTTCCTTAAGTCTGAGTTCAATCCGCTCTTGTAAACTCCATCCAAAATATCATAACTTTGTTTATTAAATTGAATTTTTATATTATTTGGTAAATCGCCGTTGAAAAACTAACGAGTATCCTTTCCAAATATTTCCACATAGACATCGTCATCTTCTTCTAGTTTTGCAAATTTTCGATGGGATTTTTTAACAGTTTCATTTGTTTATTTGTTTAACAAAGAATCTAAACATTCTAAAGGTTCAATCTTAAGCAGCTCATCTAAAATAGTAAGTTTAATCTCTAATAGATTTACTACAAATTGCACTGAATTTTAACTATCTTCCATTGGGATAATATTTTGTTAAGCCTATGGGTTAATCAGCTAAAGAGACATAACTAAGTCTCTGAAAAAATCAGAAATTTTCTCGTAACTTTCAGTCATTTGAGATACTTTTTATTTTAAATATATTTATTCTGATAATTTGGTTTATCTTTCTTTTTCGATTGCATTTTTATTAGATTTTATTTTAGCCATATTATTTTCAAAGTCAAATTTAACATGTTTTAATTCTGTCATAACATCTCTAATTTCTATGTCTAAAAGAGATAGTTTTAATTCGATATCTTATTTTTCTTAGGACAAATTGTTTTTGTGCATTCGAGCTCTCTTGAATATATCTAATGGTTATTTAACATTAAAGCTCGGAATGAGTTTTTCTTTTACTAACTTGAAAATAAATTCCTCTTAATCATCCGTTGCTTTCTAATCAGGATTTATATTTTCAAAAGTATAATTTTTAATAATATCTAATGGCTATATTTTCAAAGATTATCGAAGTTCATATTTTCTATCTTCGATTTACGTTTTATTAGTAAGTTATATATTAATTAATTGTTGTTTAACTAATTCTAATTATTATTCTGTGATTTGATTTTATATTATTGAGTTTTCATATATTTCTTAAGAATATTCACAGTCTTATACAAACACTTATAAAATTTAAGTGGATTTATCTACAGATACCTCGTGATAACGTTATTCCTCTAATAGTTTATGTACACTTTATTAGTAAAAGTCTTAGATTTATTATGCTTCTTTTACCTTGAGTTTTTGTTCGTCTAACCTATTTTCTAAAAATAAAATTTTATCTATATTTTCAACATGTATACTTTGAGAAATAATTTCTTATAATTTTTGTAGCTTTCTTTGACGTTACTACTTCTAATAAGCTAAATCATTAATATTATCCTTTAGCGATTTGAACAATTTTTCTTTAATAACTAGTTAGTGATCGAGTTTTTCTTAACAATAATGGGTAGTAATTGCCTAGTGTTTAATGATTATATTATCAGAAGCTAATCGGTTAGTTTTTTAGGAAACTGATCGATACCTTTACTATTTCATTTACTGTAAAATATTATTATGAGTTGTAATAACAGGTATATATTTATCCATATAAGGTTTAAATTGAGATGCATTTCTGTACACCGTTTATGAGCGAGTATTCATTTATAATTTTTGAAGCGGAATACACTATATGATTATTATATGTATAATAAATACTATATAAAATGAGTATTTAGTAATTGTTATTAAAGCATGATTTAATATTTGTTTGCTAAAAAGATTGCATATCAACTTATAAATCTTATAATATTTATAGAGAGCTACTACAAAATTTAAACGTATGTATTATAGCAGACAATATTCAGTTACCATTTTTATATGATTTATAAAATTATAAATATTATAATTATAATGAGTATTGGTAAAGTTTAGCCGATGTTGGTATCGCGACGGCTCCTTTTTTTATATATAATTTTTAATCAAACTTCGTAAAAATTTAGCCATTATCATAAGAAAGTCTAGATAAAGTTAACTTTCATTTCAAAAAAATCAAAAAAATCAAATGAATCATTTTTTATTCTATTTCTAACTCATGATCCATAATCCTAGGTCATCGTCCCCGTCTAAAAATATTTATAGTCCTAATCTTCCTATTTCATCTTTTTCTAGGCATTCACAACCAAAAATAATACAGTTTCTGGTATGATAAATGTTATAATCATTATAAATTAGTGTCCAATTTAATTTAACATTTTTCAGCTTATATTATTATATTTTGTAGAAGTAAAATCGTTGTTCTAAGCTCGTTTAGAAAGAAAAAGTTTATTCAGCTTTAACCATTAATTACTCAAGAAGATCATACTTTTACTCTGTTATTAGATATTTAGATATCAAAAATAATGCACGAATGTCTTTTAATTCTTCTATTAAGATACAACCTTCATTATTAATGTAATTATAAGTTTGAACAATAATTTTAAGATCTTCCCAAAGAAGGCTAGCCCGCTGGCAATCTTCTATAAATAATAAATATTAATAATTTAGGACAGCCCACCAAAAATCAGGAGAATTATTATAAATAATCACATACTTTAATAGCACTTTAATGGAAAGTTAATCTGGCAAAGAAAATATAAAAATAAGTCCTTTTGATAAATTTACTACCTCTTATGGCTTTAGTTACTTTGGGTGAAAAAATTATCTCAAAGATCCTAAAAGATTAACAAATTTATCATTTGAAAAAAATAGCGTTTAAGAATGCTCAATAGGCAACCTGTTATCTATTTTAAGTAGGCGTGGTTCTAAATTTAGTAAAAGTTTACCTTAATCTTTATTTAAATAAATATATTTGGCCCATAATTCCACTGACTCTGGTATAGATCCTATAAACTCTAATGCTGACTCATAGATAGATACTAAATATGGTTTTAAAAGATCAGATGTTTCTGCATATGAGATATAAAATACCCAAATTTAAATTGAATGAGGTATAGTTTATAGTGCCTACTAAATTATCTCTAAATTATAATCGGTTAACTTAATTAATTGAATCCAGTATCCAAAACATTACGGGAACTGCTGTGTAATTTATTTAAGTAATATAATTTTTTTTTAATGTTCTTCACATAGTTCTAACTATTTTGCAAGATCTTAAAAAATTTCCATTTTTTGAAAACATTCACTCTATAGTTAAAGGTATAATAATTGATTCTACCGACTAACAAATTACATTTAAAACATGATGTTACTTCATTTATTATAAATATGTTTGTAGCTAATTAGATAATTATTATCTAGTTGATATATTATATTAATCATAATCGCCAGCTTTTTATAAACACTTATTTTTAATTTACTAAAATACATTTGAAAACATATTCTCAGTTTTGTTATCTTCTCCAATAATAGTATCTATAGTGGTACAAAGTACATCTTATTGTAAGGATTTAATTATTAATTCATTTTTTAGTAATTAAATTATTTACTCAACTGCAAAATATTAATTTGCTAATTATAACTACTTCAATTCATAAGGAATGAATACATAAAAAAATAATTATCGTATAAACAGTAAAAATGAATACTTGGCTTAATCTTTTTTGTATGCCAATATAAATTACTAAATATATGCATAAGTTTGGGAGGTACATATCAATGCTTATTCTATTTATCCTGAAATCAAACAACTAAATATATAAAATAAAATTGATTTTATATCTAATAATTAAATATCTCGAAGTTTATTAACAATTATTTCTGCAGATAAATCAAGTTCTTAATCTGTTTATTAAAATTACTTATCTATAAAATAAATAACTTCTTTGAGATTAAATTAAAGAAATTTAGAAATATCCGTTTTTAAAGATACAAAAGTAATTATATCCGACTACAAAATATCAGCTGCTTCTTTATTTTTTAATAATAAAATTTCGTGATTATCTAAAATATCATTTATTGCATTATATGAAAATTCTTAATTTGATTGAATATATTCTATAAAAATTATTAAAAGAGGAGTCAACTTATTATTACATATTTATGTAAAGATTGTTGGTGTGAAGCACTAAAAAATTTATTAAATAAACTTTTATGAATTATTTTTATATTTTTCTAAAATAAATAATGATAACTATATCTTTGTAGTTGTTGAATGGTTTAAAATATTAATATAATGAAAAACTATACTTAAGAATTATGGTTCAATTAGTATATAATTATCTTCTATAAATCTATGAACCTATAATAATTTTTCATTACTAATTTATGATATATTATCTAGGTCTTCTATAAGCATTATATAATATCCATAGTATTTAAGCTTTTATTTGTCAATTTCTAATGGAAATATAACAGAATCAGGATATAAGTAAGATCCAACTTTATACAAAAATTCTTTTTAAAATTAAATATAACTTTAATCTTTTTCTAAAATTTCAGGAATTTTAGCATTAATTTAATAATTAAAATATGGATCTAAATATGCAAACATTTCCTTTGCACCCTTAATGTTTTTGTCTTCTATTAATTAAAATATTCTCTATAAGCAAATCTAAAACAATTACCCAAAATCATTTTTATACAATGAAAAAATAATCTTTTTCTAAAAACTATCTGATATACCACATTCGGATGCTAAATCTTCTATCAATTACTTTAAGAATCCATTAAATAGCTTGTTTGCACGATTTACAGTATAAAATACTATGCTATTATTATAAATTTTAATTAACTATAAAAAGTTCTTTTTAGTTGCATAAAAAGAGGAAAAGTATATTGTATCCGGTATTTCTAAAACTTTACCTTGACTAACACCAAATTTATAAATAATGCAATTTTAGCACCCAGCTAGTATCCAATCTTGTATATTTAAAAATTAAAGAACTTTAACCTCACCACATCCGGTATTAAACAATGCAATAATTTTAAATACTCTTAAATCTATAATACATACATCTCCATAAATATTGCCCACAGCACAAATTCCCTGAATCTAGCATTATGTAATGATACAAGGATATTAAATATTAATTAATTTAGTTTAATATAGTATATCATTGATGAATATATGACATTCTAAGTTAGAACTTGCAATCATTAGTATTTTTTAGTTAGAATAATTAATTACTTGGATATCTTTAACTTCATTAATTAATTTAAATTCTTAATTCAAAAAAGTAAAATTATTACCAAAATAGAATATATTATTAGAAATATTGCAACATTACAGTTCTTGTTTATATAATTTTTCTTCAATATCGAAATTTTAATTAATAAAAGTTAGACTATTATCAGTATGAGAAATTACTGTATATTGCTAGTGAAAATATACTTATATGATGGCTTTTTATAATTGTAATTTCTTTTCTAATAATATATTTGTGCCGTTAATTTTATAATAATACAAAGTATAAATTCCTATTAATAATAGATTATCTTCGTTTACTTTTGACTAAAATATTTATTCATCTAATGCAACTAGTTATTACTCAAATAAATCTTCAAATTTATATTCATTGAAACTTAACTTCATTTTTTAAATATATGTTAGTTAATATATTATTTAAAATAATACTTAAATACATGTATTTAATTTGAAATAATTTTTACATTAATTATTTTATACCACTTGATTCAAAATCTAGTATATATTAAGTAATTCATAATTAACATGAATACTAAATGGATAATTAATATTTGCAAGTTCATGACAACTGAAATCTACTCGTTTATAAAATTCTGTTTTTATTTAGCATTAAAATAATTAATATGTATTAATTTATGTAACTGTAAATTTTTATAAATATAGTGTGTTTATTATGAGAGTAAAATTAAGCACAAGTTATTTTTAGTATCACTGATATTCAACTGAACATTTAACATAATTTATTTTGTTTTATAGTATTTAGTAAATAAGTTACTATAATAAAAGCTAGAACACACATTATAGATTTAAAATAAGAATAAAATAATTATCATTCAAATACTAATTATATTAATTCCTTTATCTAAATTATCAAAATCTAATATTACTGTTTCATTTTTGTGTATACTAATTAAATATACAACTTTCTCCGAACATAAAAGTTTTTAAATATATGATTTATTTTATCCAAACGCAACTAAGATATCATATTATTAAATTAAACAATCTGAACTCATTTCTTTCATTGGTAAATGTAAACCTGCTTCAGGGTAAAGATGTCCAGATTTATATATCATTTATAGGTCAACTTATTTCCCGTAGTTGATAAAAATAATGATATTATTGTTATATCTACAAATGGAAGGATTTCCTGATCTTTTTACTTTACTAATCGGAAAGCATAAATCAGGTAATGGCTATATAGGCATTTAGAGTGAAGTTGGATCAGTATGACCACTCATTATAGTTATATTATCAAATTAAGATAGCAAACTGTCAATAAATTTAAACTAAGTTTACATTTAAATATAAGTGTCTGTAGGCGAAAATTCAAACAGTTTAATGCAATTATCATTACTTAATGGATCTTTGTATAAATTTCCTCCTATGATACAATTCTTAATATGATTATTTTATTTAGCGAATTCTTAAATTATTGCAAGACGAGAAACAGATGAATTAATATCTGAAGCTAATAAAGTCCCAGATATAGACTCTTGAGTCTCAAGTTCTAGTACTTATATAATCTAGTTGGAAAAAATAACTTCACCGCTTAGTTTATCATTTATTATATTTCCATTAATGCCAATTACTGTACCCTCATAAATATTTTGAAACTAATCGCCTTCCAAAATTATTTCTTCGTCTAATTATTTTAGTATATACTAAGGTTCACTATAGGTTTTTGAAAATCTTGTTTGTGGATTAAGAATAGCTGAAAATTAGTCAATAGCTGAAAAATTTTAATCCCTTTTATGCAATATTCCAACAAATTATGCGTTGATTTGAATAGATTTAAGCCTTGAATGCATTAAATTTATTATATGAGACGTTATATGCTTGTTCTAAGTAGGAGTATATTATATAGTATTGATCTCCATTTTCCATCTGTATAATGATTTATAATGTACTATAATTACTAATTATTATAATCTAAATTTATCTATTCTTTTTCATTTTATATTTGAAATGACAGAAGAATCATCAGACTCCACTGATTGGTCTTTACACCCACTTTTTATTGATCATACACCTTCATAAGCACATATTGACAAATCTCCATAATTATAAGGAATATAATCTATGTTATTTGAGGAGAGTCCTGATGTTAAGCAAGGAACTCTAAGAACTTAAGGAAATAATTGCATGGCAGTAGCTCTTCGTTAACAAGATAAAAATTTACTGCGTTAGCATTTAAGATAGGCATTATCTTGTTACACTGAAGCAATAGAAACAGAAACTAATGTTCTTGAGCCAGAAAAATCATTAAAGCTTGCTGTCATATATTCAAATAGATCAGAATGCTTCAGACTTCTAGAAGATTATGCGAGAGCATTTTAAGATGCGGATGCAGCCTTTACACTGGACTAATCAAACTGGAAATCTATCGTTAGAAAAGCTAAAATTTGTGAAAATCTTTCTGATTTTTCAAGAGCAATTTATTATTGGAAGAAGGTGTGGGATGTAACTAATTAATAATAGGTGAAGAAGAGTTTAAATGTATGTAAAATTATGCTTAAAAATATTGAAATTAAGCTATCGGCTTAAAAATTAGCATGCCAAGAAACTTGCGGCAATGTTCGGTTTGGCAAACTATTACCATTTATCGCTATGGAATAATCTTAGGTTTTAGAATCATACAACTTGAAAAGTGTGCATATATATATCTTGGATTTAGAAACTTTATAGGTAGACACTTTATAAGATTGCTATTTAGATACAAAGATGAAGGACTTTTAAAAAATATTAGAAACAAAGAAAAAATTCACATTTAGAGAAAATTGGACAGATATGTTTGATGAACATATAAAACCATCACAAGGATAATAAAAAGTTATCATTATCAATAATAACAAGACATTAAGAGAAATTATCAATGATGAAAGATATATAGTTCCTGGAGTAATAAGTTTTTATATAGAGTGAACACTTGTCTCATTCGATTTATAATAACTCAAGAAATGCATCCAGATATACTGATTATATTTTTCTCTAAGCTATTAATTTTGGATATGCTGTTTTAGAACCTATTTTTATTTCATTAAAAGACTATTTTTAGTCTTTTAAATCAAAAACTAAATTATTAATTTTAAAATAATTCCATCTTTAAATAAAGGACTTAATAAGTTCGATAGATGTAGCATATTATTTTCTAATTAGGCATTTTGAAATCTCTAACAATATTATTTAAGGTGGACACTCTTATACATGTTAAATTATAAATAATTTATCGTCGATGTTCAATAATTTTAAGTAAATATTAAAACAAGAATATTATTTAGTTATTAAAGATTTTAATATATTTGATGCAATAGGCTAATTTACTACAATATTTTATGTAATTACCTCCAATACATCAATAGTAATCTTACTTTCTTAGACGTTAAGAATTTGCTTGAGATCAAATTTTCTATCTTTTTAAACAATAGATACGTTCTCCAATACTTATATATTTGTTATAAGATATACTAATGAGTTGAGAATAAAGCAACTCTCATGTATATCCTATGAACTTTAACCTGCAGTATACGGAAATGATGAAATGATTTCGTCTCTAAAACCAGTACTTATCTATACGTCTAAAAATTATTAAATATAATGAACTAATATTAAAAGGGATATAAGGAATTATGTTTCATGTTTCAAAAGAAGAGGTTAAAGAATATTTTTTAATTTAAATACATCATGAATTTACTGAAGAAGATCCGTATTAGAGTGTTATGTAATAATATTTTCGTGCATTGTTAAATCCCACTACGTGGAAGGATTAACATATAAGTTACTATTTTAAGTATTTTGTTAATCTTCAATTATCCAAATAAGAATAACAATAATTTTAGGAGCAATCTATTCATCCTGTAAGCAGAATGCAAAATCAGAAATTTGATTAATACTACACAGTTTTGCCATATTTTAGTTCATTTCTTTTATAAAAACTCTCTTTGTATCTAAAAATGACTAATTTAATATTAATTTAACATTAATCTAAAAAATAGTCTGATATTACTTAAACAAAATAGTGAAAGTATCTACTAAATAAGATAAAAGCTAAGCAGCTGCTGTGAAAACTTATGGGTCTATATCATGTAAAGAATGAAAAATACATTATAACAAATAATTAGATCTAGATGGAATTAATTAGTTTGGAGTTTTCTCTAAAATAGACTTTAACATCATGTAAGCATCCTTTCTATTTTTAGCTGTTGAAGAAGTGGTTTGTTTTAAGAGATGTTCAGCTGTGTTTTGATTTTACGAAATTTGTTTAAGAGTTTTATAAGATAAGGATAAATTTGTTAATTTAGTATTAGCCTTTAATTCTCCTACTTTAGTTTTTGAAATCTTAAAATCTTCACTTTTGTTTTTTACTATTTTTGTTTAATGCGTTTTCTTTTTGCTAGGCATCAAAGAAAAGAAAAAATATTATTTATAGTATATACAATATAATAATATTTCGTATACTTTACTGGGTATAATGATTCAATCAATTGGTAAAAAAGTATTATTTTCAGCTATTAATCCATAAACCCTATCATCATGTGCTACCTCATGTGCAACATGTCCATCTTTTTCTTCTTGCTAAACGAATAAATAATCAAATTAGCAGCCTGATACAGAGGGAGCAATAGGAGTGTCTTCTTAATCTCAAGCTTAAGTAGTTGATACTTAACAATACAACCACATTTAAATAGGATAATAAAAATTAAAAATCTAAGTATAATCCATAAGAACATAGTCTTTAACAGATTGGGCTATTTATTAATATGGCAAGTGATTTCAATCAATCATTGATATTTTATTAATTTCCATACAAACTTCTTTCTACCATCCTTCTTAACAAATCCAATATCCATATATAGGTCTTACATCGATATTCTCTATTTCTATATATCCTTCTTTTTCTTCACCGCAACCAAATAAATCAATCACGTTAGTGATTCCCATTTTATTTTAAGGCTTATTTTCTGTCATCTGGATCATCTTATCTAAAATAAATAACTAAACTTTGTCTGCCTCTCGGGGCGCTTAAACCTCTAAATAGTAGCCGGTTTATTGTTCTAATACAGGTGTTTTAATCCCATTAGCACTCTTCAATAATGAAATCTTTAATTCTTCAGAAGATAAAGCACCTAACGATTCCACTATAGTCTTTTCTTCATCTAATAACTCGGCACTGGCTTAAATTTTTATTTTAGATTTTACTTTTTCTAATTATAGGCACTACTTCAATATAACAAACTGTGAATCATCGCCCTATAAAATTGAATTAAGTAATGTAGTTCTGCATATAAATGATCCATCTATACGTTTTACGAAACAATTTCCAAATAAAGTTTCTAGCCTTGCCTTTAATTTATCAACTGAAAATTAAACATCACATCCTAATGTTGTTACAAAAGTTTGAGTAGGATAACTTTAATCGATAATTTCAAAATCTATTCCACTCTACTTAATGTGTACCAATTGTTTATCCTGTTGGATAAATTATTCAAATGGTTGAGACTATGCATTATATTATGCCTAAATAGATTTTTATATTTTTATCTTAACAGCTTCTCCATTATCTGGAACAGAAATTTTCATATCTTTCATTTCAGAATAATCTGTATCCGGGTCATCTTTTTCTCGTAGCCCATTATGATATAAATCAATTAAATGAGCTTCTAGATTAGATAACGCTCCCTTAGATCCATGTATTAAAACTAGGTGTTTTGGCCTTAGTGTTTCTAATAATTTCATAGTTTATGTTACATCAGAGTGTGCCGAAAATGATAATTCTAAAATTCTTATCTTTAATGGCACTAATGTACCATCTTTCTTTTTAATTTATGTAGGCTTTTCTTTTGAATTTAATAATAAACTTAGAAATGATCCTTCGGCTCCATATCCGGTTACTAATAATAAATTCTTATCTTAACCAGCCATTTCATCAAAAAATGTTCTAGACACACCAGACTAAAGCATACCAGGGGTACAAAATATAACGCATGGTTTATTTTTCTATATAGTGAGTGCATCTGTCTCATGTTATACATATCTTTCTTCTTTAGAAAAATCTTTACCAATAGTTGAGATATAATAAATTGGAAATTTCTATAGTTCTAGATGTTAATGCCAATGATTATCTAGTATTCTTAAAAGTTCCTATACTCGACCAATTGCAAAAACTGGCAACAAAACTCTACCATCTTTCTAAAGAGTATCAACTATTGAATCAATAAATTTTATTTCTCGAAGTTTTCTATCAGTATGTTTCATTGTACCGTAAGTACCTTCTGTAATTAATACATCAGGTCTAAGTTTTTACGGTAATTCTGCCATTTTCAAATGTAAATCTTGCTCCATAGAATAATCACCTGTATAGAAACATGAAAACCCAGCAATTTCAATATGAAACATACAAGCTCCTATAACGTGACCGGCTGGATATGCAACTAAAGAAATATTATGTTTTAACTTGACAAACTCATTAAAAGCAATAGTTTTTATACATTTTTTTACTTTTTCAACTGCCGCATCCGCAGTAGATTTCCTTTAATCTTTAGGTATATGGTGAAACAATTTATTAGAATGTATCATATCCTTAAGATTAAGAAGCATTATAGTTCTAGTATCACTTGTCATGTAAATTGGCGGTGGGTTTTTCATTGAAGAAATGAAAAATGGGAGAGCAGACACATGATCATTATGAAAATGAGAAATTAAAATAAAATCTATCTCTTAATCTATTAAATCGAAGAATGGTAATGCAGGTATATCTGATAGAGCATTATCCTCAGATATAGAAGGATTAATTCCACAATCCATTAAAAACGCCGCTTTTGTACCTGCTCTATCAAATTTAACATAAAAGCAGCTTCTGCCAACTTCTCGTCCGGCGCCTAATGGCATAACTTAGAATACATTTTATTCCTCTTGCATTTAAAAAGAAAAGTATATAAAACTAAACTCTTTCTATATTATAATATATAAACTATAGCGATTTACAATGAATTTGAATTTTATTAAAGTCTAGGAAGAAGATTTATTTAACTAAGAAAATTGTTATTTTACTTCTCAGTAGTTATTAAATTAGTTTGATATAACACATAGAGAAATACGGTAGTTATAGGCTGGCACATATATGATTATTCCAAAACATAATTAGTTATTAATTTCATTAAATAAAATACCTTTAATAGTGCTCCCTACTTAATTATTAATATTATAGCTGAATAATGATTGTGTTACATTTACCTCATAGTTTTCAACATTAATGGAAGAAGTTAATCAATCATAATAAATTTGGGAACTTGCTGTATTTGAAACTCTATTATTATATCTAAATAAAATTATGAATGAAAACTATGTTTAAATATTAGTTCAGTTCAACGCTTTCAAGTATCAAGATCATACTAATTTGAATTTTATTCTTTAAAAAGTCAAATCTATTTGTCAGAAAATGGAAAATATTTTGGAAGATGTTTTACAAAATGAGTAACTTTTAGCATAACTAGCATTTATTAATTAGAAAGTAATTTTAAATGCGAATGCATTAAATTAGTCATGTTCAGATCTATCTTCTCAGAGTAAGCTAATACACACATAATCTAGGTCCAAACTCAATACTATTTTTTAAAAAGACTATAATTAGGATGAATTATCTAGATTGCCTTTATCTTTAGAAGCACTTATTGATATTATCGATTCATATAAAATCCAATTTCATTCAATATTTATTGAATCATGTGAAATGGATCTTAAAGTAGATCTTAAAATATTATAGACTTAGATAAAGCTTGATATTTAAAGAAATTTCATAGTAAATTTTTCTTTAAATTAAAAAATTATAAATGTAGCGTTAACTGCTTCTAGTCTTATAGGCGGTATTTTTGGCATGAATTTATTAAATCCTTGGTCTTTTGATAGACCTACAACAAACAATTCACCGTTACCGTTCATATGTTCGGTAGTTGGGACAGTTACTATATTTTTTGGGTTTTTGTTATCATTAAATTATCTGAGTTTACCATCTCGGAATAAATTTGCCGATAAGAAACGAGAAGCTTTCAAATTTTTGAGAAAAAGATATGAGAATATAAATTGATATTTCACTTTATAAGTTCGACGTAAATATTTTTTACTATACCTTCAATATTTCCAACTCGACTCCACAAATCATCTACTTTTGCATCTAACCTTTGAATTGCCTCTAACATTTTATTCTAAATCATAATAAATTCAGGGCCTATCTATATTTTTTACTAACACAACATATCTAATGTATTATTTTCCTGTTTCTGATGAGATGAGAATCTCTCAGCAGCATCTAGTTAATTTTCTTCCACTTTTGTTCTAAAATGATTTTTTGAAACCAGTTTCAAAATATCCACAAACACTCCAATCATGCGTATTTTCATAGCTGAAAAAGATTTCCTTTTCCATTACTCATAAGGTAATATCGAGAAATAAACAGATTTAATTTATTTTTAATGCTTTTGAATAAAATTAGCAAATATATTGTACCATTAGTCATCTTTAAAATGATTAAGAGGTGTAAAAATTGCTTCATCTATTAATATTTAATGTAAATTCAAAGAAACAGAATTTATAATTTTTTAGACTAAAATGATTAATTACTTTGGTTCAGCATCTGTATATACGTCTGGGTTTATATAAATATTTGGTTCAACAAATCCCCGCAATTTTGCTTCCAAAGCACGACATTCCGCAGAAATTTCCATTTTTTGATAGATTTTGCATATTAATATATTATATTATATAAGATAAACAAATTTCATAAAATTGATTGTCTTTCGTAAATTCTTCTTCTTGTGATAACTTCTTAAATTTCATCCTCTTGGCATCTTAAGCAATCGAATACGGTCTCTATTTCAAATTAGCTACAATTACCTACCCAGATCATACCATTAATTCCAATAAAACAATCAAATTTAACGTATTTTGATATTTGTACCATAAATTAATCATTTAAAATTTTACTAGATTTATGTGGGGATAATTAGAGTATACGGCCTTCTAATAATTATTTTTACACTTTAAGCTATGTTTAATGTCCTGCTTTGCAAAACTTTACAACACCGGCAATGAAATCGCCTGGCTAAAGTGAAGACTTTTATGTATCGCTCTGAGCGACAAAAGCTGGTATATTATTATTTATATCAACTAAAAATCCACCTGAACATCTTTATATAACAGTTCCAACTACAGGATGGTCTTTAATTGGATAATAAAGCTAGTTAATAAATTTAGAAGAAATTTACAAAGGTTGAAACTCAGATATAATTCCAACTGCAGTAAATAGATATTTTTTTCTGTGCAATATAATTGATTAGTCTATAATATCTAACCTATCAGAATCTTTTGAGTAAATATCACCTGGAAAAATAAGTGTCATAAAAGAAGTGGTGTATAATTAAATATAATATATTAATCAGTCATTGAAAAATAAATCTAACAAAGTTTTCATTAAGTATCTATTTCTTGACGCCACTTATGCGGAGATACTTATAATTACATTATCAATATTTATCTTTATATCTCCATCCAAGTGACTAATAATATCATATTCAAAAATACGATTATATAACAGTTTATATAATTGCTTAGATAAACGTTGGACTTACTTAACCGTTGTAGGTTCATCGTCTAGTATCTACACTAAAGAGTCTAAAACAGTTTAATCCTAAAAATTTTTAAGAATAAATTTTTAAGAAATAAAATCAAGACTAATAGCTCTTTAAAACCCGTTAAAATCTAATACTGCCATTAGTTTATCTTGATAAATATATTTAACTATTTTATTCGCCCCTATAAGAGGATTTTATAATATAAACTATTTAACTATTCTCAAATTAATCTTAATGCCATTTTATTCTATCAGCTTTTTTAAATTATAAGATCTCATTAGTATTTATCGCTTATTAATTATTTCTGTAATCTCTAATAATAATTACATATCTTTTCGAGAAATATTTTTCATTATTAATATATATCGGTTATGAATTAGTATATAATATTCACACTAGATTAAAAAGGCTTTTTACAAGCTTGATCTTACCATATTCATCTACTTTAATATAATTAAGATAAATTGTATCATCCGTTTCAACATAAAGTTTACCTGTATAAATAGATAGAAATATATTCTTCAATTTGACTCTATAAAAAGCTATTAAGAATTTGAACAATTTTTAAGATTAAAATAATTAAATATAGTTTAGCATTTCCTTAGTCTTCATAATATTTATAGACTAAGTATTTATAACAATTTATATTCTATCCTTAAGTGAAGCTATTTATGCATCATAAATATTATTACTTAATACATGGTGATAGCATAAATAATTTATTTTTTTAATGTTACACTTAATATTTTAAACTTATAATACATCTTTTAATTATAATATTGCTAGCTATTTAAATTAAACTCCAAAGTCTTAAATATCATGATTTTTTTAGTCAACTGATTATTAATATGATATCCTCTTAAAAAAAGATAGTCTGGAGTCAATATTTTTAATAACATTTAATTATGTAAATGATACTCTTTAATTTTAAATACTGACCTTATTTAAACTGTGATAATCGATAAAATTGCTTATAGAACTAATACTACTTAGTCTAAACTAGTAATCCTCTTTTCTATCAAGTAATAAAGCCGATAACTCAATAGTAAATATTTCCTATAAATAAAAACTAACACAGATTTAGTAATGCTGTTAATTACCATCCAAATACAGTACATATTTAAAATTATACTATGGATTGTCGATTGTGTTTACTAATTTTATAAATATTTTACATTCTTCATAGATATCTTAAAATATACTAGCAATAACATAAATAAGTTATTACTGTCCTTACTTATATTATATACCGTTTTCTGTAATGATATACGTTCCACACGCGTATTCTTCATTTAAATACAAGTTTATATTTTTTGAAGGATCAGGTAAAAATAAAAACTAATGTAAAACTTCCGAATAAATTGAATTATCTAATACATTGATACTTACAAAAGAAAATTTAAAAATATATTTAATTTAAATTACAATTTTATCTATTATTTTTTCTTAAAATAAGTACTATAATCCGTAGTCTTATTAATAACTGGATAATATTGTCTTCTTAATATCCTCTATTAATGTTAATTTTTCTGCTGATATTTCTTTACTAAACTAAACCCAATTAAGTATATCATAAAGATTCAGAGAAACTGTTAAATAATATTAATTTTTTAATTGAATATACTCTAAAATATTAGATACATTATACTACTAGCACAACAATAATAAAATATTAGGTAAAAGAATAACATTAATTTTTACTGCAAACTAATTATCATATTTATACACATTAACGATTTAATCATTATTTATGAATATAATCTCCTTTAATTACGATAATTCTATATCTCTATCAGCTAACAATTATATTCCTGGATTAATATCATCATCTGAGAAAGCAAAAATAATAATTTGAAATAAAATTTTAAATAATATAAAAATGGCTAAAAATATTTATTATGTGAATAATTATTAAATATTATAGTGGACTTATATCTAAGTCATTAAATATTATGTAATAACTTAAATTAAATTACATTTCGTTATCATAGAGTCAAAGCCTATACGTGGTATAAATAACTCAAATTTTTATAGTAAATATTCAGTGTCGTCCATTAAACTTACGATTGATAATCTAAAAATATTTTATAATACATTATCATTCAGGTTTGAAAAGTACACACATACAATTATTGAATAAAATGTCTCTAACTAAGTATGATCCTTGACCCCAAATGTGATAACTAGTTCTTCTAAATGAATATTAACACAAATTAGAAATCCATTTAACTAAAATATAGAAATGTCTAATATGTCCTATATACTAAATGACTATGACTAAATTTATTTAACAATTTCGATAAAAATTTCATCTTTTTAATTTAAATAGATTAAAATTCCTCTTAAATGCCAAACTTTTCTATGCTAAGATCTTCTATGTAATAATCCAGAGAATATCAACTATTTATCCATAAATCTATTCAATAATATATATGTATATAATTAATATCACATACTAAAATGTTAGTTATAGATTTTCAAAATATTGATGTTAAAGAATTGCCAGAGTTATTACCAGAAGACTCCAATTGTTAAAAAAGAAAACCTACAGATTATTAAGATAATATTCCAGAATAATATCATGCTAAATAATTTGGATTAAATTTAAGATCATGTAATATATAATCTCTATTTGGCTTAGGTTAGTTAGTTTTTGAAACTGTTTGGGTGCCAGATAATTTAGTATATTTAGACGTCTCGTCAAATTAACTCACATCCATGAAAGGTGTAGAAGAATGTCCAAATTTGAAAATATTTTATGCCTAAGGGAATAATATATCAGATATTAATGAAGTGCAATTGCTTTTGTAATTGAGGGAACTTTAGAGTATTAAGCTGCATGGAAACCCAATTATACTTTTAAGTAATTTTAGATAATATTTAATTGAAACTTTACCTTGGCTAAAAAATATTGATAGCGTGCCTGTTACGAGTAATGATAAGGTATGGGCTGACTATAATAAATCACTAGGTAATATTGATCTCAAAAAACGTAATAATGTTGTTTTAAGAAAGTGATCACTATCTATTTTTTAGAATTTGAAGTATTTATATTTGGCTATCTTAGAGTAATTCATGAGTATAGTTACTTAAATAATTTACCAGTATATTTAACTAATCAGATTTATATTATTACTAAATTTCAATTTTCATTTCTGATTTAATAATCTGCAGCACGCCTATTTCTTATGCATTAAATTAATATCCCCTTTAAGTTTGAGCTATAATAAAGCTTAAGCTATAATCCACTAATAAGTTGATATCAAGGATATTAACTTAATATCTATTGCTTTCAAATATCTCTAATAATATCATAACTATATCTGGGAAATATTCAGTCTAATTAAGATCTGTTATAAAATAATGGAAGAATTACTCTAAATAATTTTTATAAATAAAAAGATTAGTATCATATGATTATACTTTTAACGCTATATTGCTAGGATTTAATTTTTTAGTTTAAGAAAAATTTATCTGACAAATAGTTATTATGGTATTAAATAAATCATCATATGAACTAACAATTTATATAGACTAAAAGAAATATGTAACTATTTTACGCTGATATAATAAAGTTAGCGAAGAATTTTCTATACAATTTGATAACCGGATCATAATTTTGTGTAAGTTTTATTTGCTATTCGCAAGTGCTTAAATTTATTATTAATATAATAATAAAATTTTCTTGGAATCATCATTTATTAAAATAAACGTTTAATTTATTGATAAAACTAAGTTTTCTACCGATAAACTTTATATATGTTATTTTTCTGCCTTTGTGGCCTTGGCAACAATGAAATATATATATCCATAAATATCATTGCTTATTATATTCTCTGAAATAAGGATTAAGATATCAGTAAAATATTCAATTGAAATATCTAACTTTACAAAATTATCTATTTATTTCCAAGTAGGAATGTGAACTTTTCTTATAATATCATAGAATTCACAGTATTAAATAATAACTAGAGTCCGCTTAGAAGTTTAACGTAATGTAAGATAATTATTTAAGTATATATTTATAATTGAACTTTTAGTATTTAAAAATATTATATCTTTATATTTTTAACTTATTTCTAAGTGAGCTATCTGATCTAAACAATTATAATCCAATGAATAATTATAATTTTTTTATTGTTCTGCCATCAACAACCCATATACTTATTAATAAACACCAGATAATTTTTCATAGATATCTTTAGAAAATATGATTTTATCTCCTTATAAAATAAATTAGTTGAGCTAAGAAATCTATAATCCATCGAATAAATTCATATTGTTTAATATATACTCATTCGTGAATAAATTTTACATAATTTAAAATGCTATCGCCTCATTAATGGCAAATGTGGTGAAGTCTAATAATTTTATTTTTTCCGAAAGTGTTGGTTGAACTTTAGATAAATACTTAAAAAGAAAGGAGTTAAGAGGCAACAAATTATTCTATATGTTTTAATATGAGTATAAATAAAATTCAAACATATTTTAAATAAAAAATTCATAAGAAGGTTTTTCTTAACTTATTTTTGAATAGAACTATTTCTTTGATTAAATATTATTTGGTGATATCTAAATTAATTAATTTATTATTTTACCGGCCTTTTAATCCTAAAATTTACATATACCATTTGCTATTTCTACATTAAAAGGTGGAATTATATCTAAATAGTAATATTATTCTGGATAAAGTATTAAGCTTGAAATATAAATATTATTGATTCTAGTTTAAATTATATACTTAGATAAAGCTTATTAACTTATGTCTGAAAGTTGATTCATAAGTTATCTTATCTATATTTCATCTAAATAATGATTTAATTCTAACTCTTCATCAAAATTTAAGGAAAAGCATATTTATAAAAGATCTAATCTTTATGGCTCCTTAAGAGTATCCCATATTAAAAATAATGGCTTGATAACACTAATAATTATAGCAGAAAAGGTTTTTAATAAATAAACTTTATCTAAAAGTTTAAAAATCTTTTCCACATTATTGATATTACTTGATATTTCGTAAATAGACACATCAATATGTTAAGTTAGATATACTAAAGCTTCTTCTAAAAATATTTATTTCATTTTAAGTAATATTATATTTATAATATATAATAAAATATCTCAATAAAATGTTAAGAATTATTATTTTTTACTTCATTATTTCACTATCCATATTCAAATATAATCAGGACATTTTAATAGATTAAATTTTTATCGCTACTTCTATTATCCCTTCTTTCCTAGTAAGAAAGTAAATGTAGAAAATTTCTTATTATTAAATTATATTCCTATGTTCAATACTGCCTATTATAAAGTAGACTACAATTTAAAGAGACTATTTTATATCATTTATAGCTTCTACAGTAACATACTTTATTTTTTAATTTGTGTCCAAACTTAAATTTAAAGCGGATATGAAAATGCTAGGAGCACTTACTGCTGCAATTGTAACAGCAATATGCCTATTAATTTTAAGCATTAATATCTAATAATCAATTTTCATGTCTGGTCTAGCAGGATTTATCATTTACCTGAGTGTTAAAGATAAAAATATCGAAAACTGCTCTGTTTTGCTAATTTTATTCACTATTTTCCTTAACAGATATGGTAGATCCATTATATGATAATTTTCAATCACTTATTTACAATACTAAGTTTATGAAGCAAAAACAAGTTTAGACTAGCAAAAATCGCTATTATAGTAGCTACATATTTTATATTGCAAGATTCGACAATAGATAAATAAAATTTGAATAACATGTTACCCTTACTATGTTTATTTTTCTTTTTAAATATGTCCAAATCAATAAAAGAAAGATTTTCTTATTACTTTTAGTCTTCTAGTTTCGTATCTTAAGTTGATATATCTTTAGTGGTTTCGATTTATTTTACCCATTAAATCTATGATTTCTCTAGAAATTCTGCAAAATTCACTACATTCTCAGAATATTTTTTTGCTGGAATTACGATACATGGAATATGATTACAACCAAAGACAGCAAAATAATTAATATTTTCTTCTAAATATGCAACAGACAGCATGATAGATTAGTTAGATTTATAGTGGGCAACTGCCTGGCGCTTTAAGTTCTTTTCTGCCTAAGTAAATAGATTTCTAGACGTTACAAAAACAGAAAAATTAATATCTTTAAAGATTTGATAGTTATGTGATGAAAATGTTGGTAGTAGCTAAGTTCTAAAAAGAGAGGAGAACTAAATAATCGACTACTTATTCATTTCTGTGATCATATTAATCTCGTATTCACCATCTCTAAAAATGAAATAGTCATATGTATCTTGTACAATAAACGTATTTGCTGGGACAAATTGTTAGAAGTTATCTGGCCCTGAAAATACTAATTCTGCTAGAATTTGAAACATTAATTTCAATATTATATACATTATTATATATAAATGATATAAATCACCAGAAAAATAGCAAAGTATCTTTACAAACATTTTGAAGAACTGCTATAATATTATTACAAAACTCATCAAAATCAAGATGTTGAATTGAAAATTCTGTTAAAATTTTAGTCGCATTATAATAGTCACGTCCAGAGCAAAATATAAGCAATTAACATTGATATCTACTAAACAAGGAGATAACTGTATCTGTCATCTCATTATAGTCAGCCAGAGTGAATAAGTGTACATCTACTTATTTTGTAGAATAAAAACTTGTATCTAAACTAATTTCTGATAGAGCTTATGAATTATTAATTAAACTAACAAACGATTCGTCTATCTCTAATTTTTATAACTACTAAAGTTACTAATTTGGAGATAGTATACCTTATTAAAATCCAATAGAATACTAATCAAATATTACTACTTTTTTCTAAAGTTTAGAAAAATATGGTAAGAACTGCTTTTTATTAGACATAAGTAGTTCATTTCTAAATAAAAATAATTATTATTATGAATATGAATATTCTGTTCTCGTACAAGTGCTACCAAATTATAAAATCAAATTCTGCTTGTTATAAAATCTTCTTTGAACATCTGTTTAATCCATAGACTTTACATCACTTTAATGAATTATAATTTTAGGTACATATTTATAAAAATATTTTGATAGCTCATAGCCAATTTATTTCTATCCTTTGAATTTTGATCCAAAAATATTTTTATTCTCTTATTTAATTTTAAAGATCTAATTTTCTTTAATAGTACAGGTGGTACTCCGGTTATGAGTTGATACTATGTCAATAAGAAATTAAACTTTTGCCTTTTATAATGCTCTATTTTATGTTTACCATATTGCATTTTGTAGTGATATTACTCTTTAAAAAGTTTCCTATTTAAATATTTATTCAAAAGGTAGAAATTAAAGTTAAAATGATATGAGTATTTTAGTAAAATTTTTAAATTAATAAAGAAATTTTTATAAATAATCAATTATCAGTAAATGCGCAGTTTTATTTAATGGTATATCAATGTAATTGTTTAACAAACACTCTGGATCATATGGAAACCGACAGGTTGTGTTCAACATGGTTAATAATTATATAAATTAACTAACATTGATTTACTATCTGGTTTCAAAAGACTAATTGATGATAACGTCGCTATAGTAAGTTTAATTATTTTCTTTACTATTAATTAATATCTTAGAATAATTAAATAATTCAAAGATTCGCTAAACTCGGTATTACTAAATACAATATAAAAAATTATTAATTTTTAAAATAATAAGAATATCCTGTGTAAATGTCTTATAATCTTAAACCTTTAGTTATTTGAATTACAATTTTAACTCTTATATCAACTAATAATACTGTTATATCTATTATTTATAAAATTCATTCGCTTAAAATTATAATATTTCTGGATTTTCTTCATAAATTGTATATATAAGGTGATCATTATCGCCAGTTAAAATTCTTTGTCGTTTACTGTATGATTTTGCCTTAAATTTGTAATTCTACTATTAAAGAATTAAATTATCATAAATTTTGATAATTTAACTCATTATTCTATCGATTTTGTTTGATTTAACTGAATCATCTTAGTCGTAAAAGTCTAAAATTTCTGGCATAAATGAATGTGTGAATAGTCTTTCTTTTTTAAGATTTAATTATTACTTTTTATCTGCCTTTGAAAATCCTGTCAACAACTCAGGCCAAAACTCATGTGTTTAGGTATTCGAAATTTGCTTTTCTAATAAAACATAAGCATCAATAAGGTTATATACTTACTCAGTAAGTTCATATTTTGAAATTAAAATTAATTCTAAAAACTATTAAAGTATTTAATATATTTGATACAAATATGATAGCTTACTTGGATATATTACAAAAACGACATTATTAGTAAGTAAAAACGTAGAATTAATAATTTCTATACAGTGAGCGAATACAGTAGAAATATCTGGATTTTTTGGATCATTAATCAACCAATATTTAATGTATAATATTAGAATATGAAGATTCTAAATAAGATTTAGACAAGGACGCTATGATAATGATTATACTATTTTTTTAAGAACCTATGAATCAATAATATAATTCTCTGCTGATTAAAAAGTAAAGCCATCATCTTTGCTGAAATCTAAGTAATATTTTTTAATTATTTTTTTAGTTTATCCATCTTATTTTTATTTATCCATTAGTACATGCAAAAATTAAATTTTAAGCTCAATAATCTTATCAATATTAATCTAATAAGAAGATTTTTACAAAAAGGTTTATGTGGAATTAATAAAGAGCCCGATTAATTATGATTTATCTTATACCATAAATTTTAGCTAACTATTTGTCTCATCTACTGAAAATATCATTGAATATGCTTTAGTTAAAACATTTGTATTTGCTTTAAGTATTAAGTAGTGTAATAGTTATTTTCCAAAGAATAAATTTTCTACTACAGTAAGAGGATACTATAAATTCTCATTCCACGTTTAGTTAGCATAAAAGGAAATATTATATCCATTCATGTATGATAAGGCATGAACCTCATATAATAATACTAATGTTTTCTACTTTTCTGAAAGTCCTGTATCTTATTTAAGAAGTTGGCAAATTAGTAAAGTCGTTGCATATTATTAGTTTTTTAACAAAAATTATAAAAAGTATTATATGCTATCAATAACTGTTTAATACTTAAGTTAATTAAGGTGATCTACAATACTATTTTCAAATTCTGTAAATTGCTACTTTACTCTATAAACTGAATTGCAACCATGTTTAATATAAACTCTACATAACTATGATTATAATTAAATAAGTATTTCTTTATCTTATTATTGTTCGATTAACTATTATAAAATAATAATAGCACTTTGGATTTTATTTGCTTTAATATAACTTTCAACTCTCTTAAAGTAAATATCCATTTAGTTTAAACTAATATCTAGATCTACTTAAACTGTATTGTATGATGATAAATAATCGTTTTCAGACGAGTCAATATGTTCTCTTTTAATATCTATATCTTTAAGCTATTCGAGACTTTTAATTGTCTTTGGAAATTTATACAAATCTTCTATGTTAAAAATATCAAAATGTGTTCTGATATCATGTATAACAGTTGTATTAGATAATGCTTAGCAATAAAAATATTGTGCAAATGAGAATTACAAAATTTAAGCAAATGCATCTGCAATAAATAATGATAGCTTTTCTGACTTATCCAATTTATATTCAGATAATAAAATCTCTAGAATGCTATCATAGTCTCCTAAATCTTATAGTAAAGATACAATTTATTAAATTAACAAAAACTTCTATACGCTTCTTGATGTAAGAAGCAAGGGTCGAATAAGAGATACCTTTAATTGGTTGAAACCTTCAATATTCTGAGCAATTTACTACAAAACATTCAGCGAATAAAATCCGGCCTAACTTAAGTCTGATAAAATTTCAATACTTTGATAAACTTAGATAGAAGCTAAAGGATCGGTAAGTACTAGTGTATCACTTTCCTAATTAGAAAAAAAATCTTTTATGTATTATGATGCTAACTCACAAGGAAATAATAAATTTTGTAGAATTTCAACAGGATATCTTATTGATGTCATAGACAATAATAATGAACAACAAGAAAGGGAATTACCAATAGCCTCTACGAATTTCAATTATTTATCACCTAATTTGATTGTATAGTATTCAATATCTGAGTCTAATGATGATGAAGCTAATTATGATTTTTACTTAATATTTAGCGGTTTTTATTTTAATATATAACGTCTTACCACTCGCAATAAAAAATCATCTTACAATTCTTTAAAGGTTACTGGGCTAACATAATTAATAATACAAACTAAAGCTTAAATTATTTCGAATAATACATTCATTTCAAAAAATGTTCTATGGTCAGTATTACTAAGTATTAAGACATATTACTATTTCTATACAACAATTTTGAATAAATCTTCTGATAAAAAACACTCGTTCATAATGTGCTTGATATTAACAGTAGTATGTTTTACCTCATCATCAGATAGTAAATCAATATTATCTAATAAAGAAATATTTAATATAGCCTTTGCATACATTTAAAACTTATGTGATTACAGAAGACCTATAATATATTAAAACTAGGAAGTATAGAAAGTTATTGTCGATTTATCACAATACTTAACTAATAATTTAAAAATATTCAGATATATAGTTAAATCATCTTAAGTTAATAATAATATTTTAACTTATGTAAACAATGGTAAGAACTATTTTAAATCAATTACCTAATCATTAAGAACATATAAATAAAGTTATGTCAACCGGTCCTTAAACCCTATATTAATGATGTCCTAGAGTTCAATTTAATTTGCTGTAGATAGATTATCCATAATGTTTTAAATTATATTGAGCTCTGTGATAAACTTTGAATTTCTATTTAGTGTGAAATTTAATGATATCTATGTGCTTTATGTAAACGTTGGAGACCTTAAAGATTCGTATTAATTGATTAAAAGATCATTATGAAAATCTAATCTATTTGATTATTTTTCTAAAACTATTAATGGTTTGGGTTATTAAATCTATTACACTACACAATCTGAACCCCAATCAGATGAGTCAGAATCCATTTTAATAGGAAAATTTTAATATATATAATATTATAAATGATACTAAATATGTTGCTTAGATTGTTATAATCTAGTAAATTATATTATAATTATAATTTTTTATTTAGTTTTAAAACAGATTCAATTGGATATAAATTATCTAATAATATCATATTTTAATTTTTTGTAAACACTAGTTTAGGATAATGGGGTGCTAGTAGACAGAAATATCACCAGATATCTAAAAACATATTAAATAACTATAGCTTAATAATGATAATCAATATCTACAACATGTATTATAGGTTTAATAAATTTCAATTGAAGAAACTTGCTTTTACTGCCTTTAAAAATCTCCTTCGTTTGAGCTTCTTTGCGGACATAAATATCACTCACAATGTGTTTAAAACTAATATAAAAGTTAACAAATTTGTGAATGTGGGTATGATTTTCTTACTGATGTTTTGCCCGTCCTATTTTGTGTTGAATAAGAATGTTCAATATGTTTTGAAAAATGCTTAAATGATATCAAAAGGCTATAATGTGGTCATATTCTTCATTAACAATGTTTTAATGATTTATTAGCATTTAGTAAACGGTGCCCTGTTTGTCGATCTGCTATAGAATGATATATATTTTTTCTGATTTTATGAAATCATTACAAATAATTTTATATTTTATGCAAATAAAATTATATGCAATTGATAGTTATTACATTCATATAATTTAAAGCGCCAAGCGTTTATTTATAGAGATTATAGTTGATTTATGAGTAACTTATATGACATAATTTTCGTCAAATTAATTAGCTAAGTATAAGTGAAAATCTATTATATTAAAAAATTACCACTTAGGTCTTAACAAATGACAGTAATTATATTGAAGATATGCTATATAAAATAATAGAAATCTATAAAATTGTGCCAGATTTATAAAATATTTTAGATTGCTAGTTAAAAAATTAATGATGCAATTCCTAGTTGATGCTTTAAATTTAGTATAAGATTTAAATATGGCGTAAAATATAGATGTATTGAAAATACTTTTCAGTTTAAAATGTTTATTTAAATAATATAAAGAGTAAATTCATATATGGAAAAGAATCAGAAGTAATTAATTTAGTAATAAATATAACTAAATCCAGACATAGAGATAAATATAATAAGATTATCATCAAAACCCTATGTATTAAATTCAATAATGGCACTAATTATACTAAATATTATAGCATCAATAAGTTCAAATTTAAAAATATAAAATCCCAAAACACCCCCAATAATAAATAGAGCTAATCCTTAATATGTTTTCTAACCAGTTTTTTTAGTTTTAAATAATTCACCATAACCTGCAAAACCATCACCGAATGTGAAGCAAATTAATCCTACCAAAATATACTTTTATATTCCATAATATCTTGAAAATGGCCATAAAGCCCACAGTATACCATAATAAATAACACCATTAATTTTTGAAGAAGAAGGTCTAGAAATAAGGGCAAGTAGAGGCGTAATATTGAATTATTATGCGACAAAGAAAATAAAAGAAGATTATAATGGAATTAATGCTGCTAGAGATGCAGATTTGAGGGTAAATATTTAATGTTATAATGAAAAAAAGAAAACTGGACCAGCCATTATATGTAATGCTTTTCTTACGGAATATTGGCTAATATATTAAAATAATGCCAATGATACAAATAATATAAATATATTAACAGCAGCTTGGATGATTGAAGCATAATTATTTAAGAAACTCATTATTAGGAAAGGTTATAAATGTATCATAAATTATAAGTTATTATACGATAATAAATTATCTAAAGTGCAAAACTTTATTATTGAAATATAATATAGTTTAACATGATAATTAGAATTTCTAGGTCAAAGGAAAATAAATTTGGTATAATAAGAGTCTAGGTATTGATACTTAACTATAGTATATTAGTTATTAGAAATTCATTAAAGTTCCTATATATTTTTAAGCAGTTCGTTAAATTAATATCAATATGACTTATTCATTTAAACGCTTTATTACTATAGAAGTAATAGAATATAGTTGTTATCAACAATATGAATATGGCTATAAGTAAGTATATTATTAACAATGGTTAAGGACAAAATATATTTATCATTCAAAAATGAATCCAAAAGTAATGATAAGTGCAGTCTTCAAAAAATAATTAATATCCTAATAATCTTATAAATATCATATTACTTCTACTTAAACTTTTTCAACATCGCTTACCCATAAAGTTTATACTTTATTTTAGGCATTTATAAACTGCATATCTTTTACATAAACACCACTTAGAGAATAATTTTCAATCTTATAGCTGCATATTGTATATGGTAATTTAGATATTGATTCGGTAAATTTAACAGTAATTTCGCCTTATTTTTAGGATTCTGAAATTTACCATAGCAAAAGCTACTATCGATCTGTATAATTTAGTGAAACTGTGCCGTTACTGGATGTATTAGAAACAACTTGATAATTAGCCAAATAAATTTTTATTTTTAATTAAGATAGTTTAGGAGTACCAAACACATCTGATTTTTTCATTTCAGAAATATTATATGTAATTTTATAGTCATACCCTTAATTATCTAAATTTTAAAATACTCTAAAAGTGATCGGAAGAGATTATTTTTATAAGCAAGAAGAATATTAGCAAATATTTTATACTCCGTCCTTAGGTACAAAAACTAGTTTTTGACTGTTATTAAATTATACGGAAGAAATATTTTCGTATAATCGAACATTACTCATATTTCTAATATCAATATTACACTAAGGAGATGCACTGACTTCAGTCTAAGCAGATATATTACCTACTAAACATGCTGATTTAACAATACCATCTTCAGATTATATTAAATGAACACGCTCTGCAATTGTAATCAGTTATTTATTTAAGATATAAACGATATTTTTATTTCTATAGTTGCAACTATAATCATATTATAAATCGATTTTATCATTGTTTAGGACATATCGAGTGGTTGATGGTGAATTTTATGTTTTTGGTACAATAAAATTAATAATACTTTCAACAGAGGAACCAAAGTTAGTTGCCATAGGAATCAGTTTGTGAAGTATATTTGATTCTTGAAAATTAGGATAACCATTTTATGTTAGTTGATTTATAATTTAAAATACTAGATAGTCATTTTTTATAATATCATTAACGTTACATATAGAATAAGTTTCAAGATGCTAAAAAATGTGAATTATAAATTCGAATAAGAATGCTTAATTGTTATCTGATTTAGCTAGAATAATAACAAAATAATCTACTTTTTACTCCCATAAAATTATATGATCTCTAAACCATGTTATATTATCGTATTCTTATGTTTACATTGCCAATAAAAATTCCTATATAAGTAGCCGCTATTTCTATGCTTAAAATTCCTTTTGAACTAAAATCTACGAATCTGACGTACAATAAATTGAATTAAACATTTTATTTATAATATTATTTATAATATAATACTATATCAACACTATTAATAATGAAACGCTCTTTTTCACCATAAAATTATACGAAAGTATAAATAGCTAAGCTATTCAAGCTGAAACCAGGCACTACTGACCGTTTTGATATAAGAAATAGGCTTATCTTGCGTGAGTATATTTCTGACACTATCGGTGAAGATCAAGTTAATTCTATTAATACCGAAAATCCGATATACTCATTCCCCACAGCTTTTTATAATGATATTGATCCAGTTCGCACGATTTTGCATGATTTCCATAACTCCTAGGCTTACACCCCAAATTGGCTCTATACAACACCCGCAGACGAAATTGTTTTTGAGATTTACCACATTTCCGAGGCGGTGGGTTGTGCTCATTATCTTGCAAATTGTACTTTCGGGTGTAAAAAATGTGAAAACTTATACGGCTGTAAGTACTGCCATGATGGAGTTGAGGACCACACATTTTGCCTATCGGAAATTTGCTGCAGAGACTGCAAGAAATTATAAAATTTCAGCTCAAAATGTTAATTTTGCGATCTCAAGTTCGGAGAAGTTTCATGCTAGCCATGTAGTTTTATATGCCACATTGGAACTGATATAAAACCTTTTTTTCACTGCAATGAATGTGGACACTGCAGAGTTGGAAAATAGGATGATTTTATTCATTGTAAAAAGTGCAAACGTTGTATTGGAAAGGAGGAAGTGCTAAGTCATATTTGCAAAGAGTTAGGGACGTGTAGTATTTGTTTAGACGAAATTGAGCAAAGCAATAAAGGCTTCCTGATGCCAAACTGTGGACATGCGATTCATGGGCATTGTATGGACTAACTGCGTGGAATTAGCTGCCCGGTTTGTCGTAAAACGCTTTTGGATGACAATCGAATCGAACAAATTAAGTATAAGATGTAGGCCGACAGAGGCAAGAAGATCACACCAGAAATATTTTGTAAAGGCCAATGCTGGGATTGCATGGAGATGTTTGTTTCACCAGTTGCTGGAGTAATTTGCTAAAAGTGTAGGTTCGTAAATTGTGAGCGTTAAGATCAGGCGTCAAAGGATGAATACACTGCTTATAAAAATAAATTTAAAAATTTTTTCGAAATTGATAGAGTTGTAGGTATAGAGGAGGCACTTTAAATGGTTGATGGCGAAGATATTTTGAATTACACACAAAATAATAGAGACAACAATTTAATTTTCCACTTATATAATAGAATTAATGATATGATTGCAAGTAGAGGAGTTGAAAGTGAAAAATGATATATCATTAAACTTTCCATTTACTTTATTGTTTTGGTTTGACAACCATTTCAACTTTTTAAGTAAAGTTTTCTATGCATACATCAGAAAATTAAATAGACACAATGGTGTCTTTTTTAATTTAAATTGTGCTAAATACTTAGTTATCTGATGTAATACAGTTTACCATTACTATAGATACCGGTGTATAGGCTTATAATATACCTGATATCGATGTTGTATTTGTTGTAACAAATACAGCTTCGCCTGTTGATTGTTATAAATACTAGTCTGGTTACATTTAGTCGAATGATAATATTTATATATAATATAGTATTAAATATCTTAATAATGAAAATAATGGTCTTGAATTTAAGTAAAAAACGAAGTAAGAATGCATTAAGATCTGATTTAGGATATTTTTTAGAATATTATGGTTAGATATAAAGGCTAGATATAATAAGATCTTCTAATTCTTGTTATGCTATTGCCTAATTTATTAACTGCAATGCAATGGCTGAATTATAAGCAAACCAAATAGTATTTTAAGGAAAAAATTTATTATTTAAAGAATATAAGTGAAATTTATTACGAACTCACCAAGGTAAATCTCTTACCATTTCCATATCTTTTTCTTTTGCTACAATTTTCATAGTCTACTCAATAGGAACTTTAGCATAAACAATTTTATTTGCTTCAGGAACAACACGAACAATATCTTTTGGAACCGATTGTACTGTTCTCTAGTTAATGGTTTGCCCACAAAAAGTTTTCGGAGCAATATGATCAAATCTTTTCAACGTGGTTTTTAGAAGTTCTTTGGGAATCATTTTTTCTGCTTCTCTACGTTCATTCCATGTAGTAGAAAATCCAGATACTTGGCGATCAGGGTTAGGATTTTTCTACCAATCACCCAATGGTTCTGGCTGATACCCTCTTTTAAAATCATGCCTGATAGGATAGCACTCTGCACCAGGACCTGGCAGTCTTCCAACAACTTCAGGGCAACATGAAAACTCATGAGCATGAAGATTTGAACCAGCTACTGGAATAATTCTTGGGTCTGTTCCTTTAGGATATGTCTTCTTAATAACTAGTTCAGATGCTGCTGGAACATAAGGTGGAGGATCTAAATCTGTTGGTCTTTCTAAAATTGGTACTTTTTTAAGATAACCCGTCTAATAACCTGGACATTATGGGTGTTATGCATCAGATTTAAAGAAGTCAGGATTTTTATAAGTTTGGCTAATTGAGGGTGGTTTCGGGTATCTATCTTTTGCCTAAATATTATGATATTCTTAACCTATTTAATCCGATGCAAAATCAGTTGATTTTTAATTAAAATTATAATCTCTCGTCATAGTCTCTTTCCATTTATTTGCAGAAGTTAATTCTTCAATTTTAGTTTTCTACCCCCGCTTTGCCGAACAATCATCTGTTAGGGTATTATCAATAATAGTATCTCTATAACCATATTTAAATTTCTTCTTCCATTCTTTTTCTTCTTTGTATCCAATAATATCATCAGTTCGCATATTATCAGTTTTCACATAGTCACGAGAATTCCAAAGTTACTAACGATATGGAACTGTATGCGAAAGTCCCTCCATTGACATTTCTTCAGCTCCTTTCCAATCATACCTAGTATTGAGCATATCACATTTTTATCTTTCCAATTATTTTTTGTGTCTGACTATATCTGTAACATCAAGCATTTAGTCTTTTTCTCTTGGGTTTACAGCTACCTCAACTTTTCGCTAGTATGATATATCACTACAATCTGTAATATTCTTCAGTGTATGCTCCCGAATATGACCAAGATTGGTGTTAATTAATTTTGACTTATGTGTTAGCCCTTAAATATCAGTAATATCATGGGCAAAATTATATTTCATTGGCGTTTCTTCCGGCTGAATTGTTTAATATGATGCTAATTTATACCTAGGCTCATTAGGATCTACATGTCTCTTAATAATACACTAATGTGGGCGAGGCCCATTTTCAATTATATCTCTAGAATCAGTAGTATGATCAGGCCTAGACTTTGAGGGATTGATATTCGGATGTGATATTTATGGGTTACTGGATATAACACTATGGTACATACCTTGTGGTGATTATGGCGCCGTCATTGCTTATATTGCGGAATGAATAAAATGGCGCGAATAATTTCATGCTATTTTAATATATTATATTAAGTATATACTTTGTTTATATATAATTTTTATATTTAATATAAGTATCTCTTAGAATTTAAAAAATGAATATTTAATGGTTTGAACTAATTTCATAAAAATCACCAGATATTTAAGCCGTAAGGAAATTATCATTGGCATTTGGAAAGTAATTTAATGATAATAATAAGACCGCATTAATGGTTATAGCTGGAATTAAAAATTCTCCTATATTTAGAATTCTTTTATAGAAAGAACGTGGAATTGCAAACACATATAATTTTACTGCGCTACATTAGGCATGTATTATCGGAGAATTAAATTATGTTTCTTCACTTCATTAAGAGGCTGATTTTTCGCTAACGTAGTATTTTTCATTATGTTATAAGTCTGAGTACCCTATTCATGTAGCAGCTCGGAATAATCACTATAAAATTGCAGGTGATCTTTTATATGATTCAAAGTCTAGTGGATTTACAGAAAATTTTTTAAAAGCGGCATAAAATATCTAATGTAAACTTGAGAAGAATACAGATTCGGCAGGAAGAACTTAGTTGATGTATATTGCTATGAATAAAGACTATAATACTGATAACATAATATTTTTTGGATAATAGTAAGGAATTATTGATGATTCCGGGCTGTCTGCTTTAATGTATGCTACATTATGTAATAATATATAATTTGTTAAATTTGCAATAGATAATTTACCAAAGGAATTAAAGTTATAGACAACAGATCATTTGAACTAAGCCCCGCCGGGCACAACGGCATTAATGTTTGCTGTTATCTATGATTATACTGAAATAGTAGATTTGTTGAAATTTTCTGAGATAGAAATTTAAAATGAAAACCAAATGACAGCATAAGAAATTTGTACTAATTAAAATATATTAATAAGCCTTAATAAGTTAAATCCAGTTAATAAAATATAATATAATCGTAGGATAAGTTTAGATAGAAATTTAAAATGTTTAAATGAGTTTTATAAATCAGATATTAAGATCAGTAAATTATAGTTTTCTGGAATTTAGACATTGAAAACTTTTGATTCTCATATGTCTTCAATTTCTTCTCCTTTAACATCCAGAATAAGTCCCTCAGCTAATGAAGTTTTAAAGTAAATATGCGGAATTTTAGGTTGTTAGTCAAGTAACTTAGTTTTCAAAATAAAAGAATAAATATAAACATATAAAGTTGAAATGGAAAACAAAGAGATTCAAGAACGATAAAAAAATTAAGAAGAAAATGAACTATTAGAGCGTTAAACAGAAATTTCAGAGTAATAAAAACAAATATACCGAGATCAGTAGCAATTAGATTATTTAAAAGAAATACTTTTTAAATCTTAAAATTTATAATAAAAAAATCAATGCGAGTAGACATAGGCTGATAACTAAACGAAAGGTATCTCAACAATTTCATTTAAAGGCTAGAATTAGGTTGATTAATAATGTTAAATAACATATTACGAAAAAGAAGCTGAGAGTTAAACTGTCTTATCACTCGATTAGTTTGACAAAATATATGAAGTTTTAACTGAAATTTAGCCAGAAATGGCCAGTATTGATAGAGGTATTGCTAGAACATTTTAAAATTTTAGATAACAGAAACGTAATTTTAGAAATTTTTTAATAAATACTTGTGAATAATTAGATAAAGCTGCTGATTTATAGTTTAAGTTTAAAACTACAAGTAGTGTATTTGAGTAAAATGTTACGGAATAAGAGGAGCATGTAACGTTTGACAATGAACTTTAGTTGAGAGATCTTCTTTCTCCAAAAAGAATAGTTGTAGATGCATAGTCATTATATAACGAAAGAATTAGTCTTATGATAAAGGAGGAATAACTATAAAAAATTATACGTAGTCAAGTTAAATTAGAAAATTAAAGAAATTAACTTTTACTTCAGCTTAGATAGGTAGATAATACTCTTAAAGAAGTGACATAACAGTGATTTTGATTTATATTAGCTTGTTTTTAGTAATAATGGAAGTTTAAATTAATATAATGATCTTTTACTTATATTGATAATCAAACTCCTTCCACAAGATGGACAATCACTCCACTACGTACTACTAAAAGAATTCGCACTAAACTAGACTAACCAAGTAATTTAAAGCCCCTCCACAAAGAGCTATTTTCATATAATCTTAAATGGAAACTGATTTATTTAATGCACCGAGTTTCTGTTCATTTACTAATCGATATATCAAATTTAACGACAAGTAATATATTTCATCGTAATTATTAGCATAAAATCCAGGTATAGTTGTTAGATTGATTTCTGAAAAGTTTGCATCAAATCGTAATTTTGATTAAAATTTTCTAATTATTGGATATTTATAGCTCTATTAACCTGTTACTAGGTCTCTATTTTAGCGGTTTATTGATGAGATATAAAATTTTGACAGATTAGTAGATTAACTAACGTTTTAAATTTGTACAGATAATAATGTTTTACCAACTTAATTAAAGTCTACACTATTTAGAAAAAATGAAAATATTAGAGTTATATAGTATGTTTAGGCAATATGTAATATGATAAGAAATAATAGTCAAACGGAATTACCAAGAATATTGTCAGAATTAATTAAATGAAAATTCATTATTATATATTTATTATAATATATAAAATAACATATTAAATTAATTATTATATAATACAAAGTATAAGTCCTTTCCAAACCCTGTTTTACACTAGAATGTTGATTTTATTATTTTCAATTGACTCGTCTGCCTGTTATAAATGTCTTGAATAAAATAATAATCTTGAGATTTATACCCATTTTTGGTGTGTAACTGATGGTACTTGCAAATCAGTATCAGATATAGAATCATGCTCAAGTTATGAAATGCATGATATGCTTTATGATGCTAACGTTTGTTGTGTAGATATAGCAACAGAAGATTCTTGTTTAAGTGGAAATACTATTAGTTATTGCTTATGGTGTCCTACTCATTTGGTGGATTCCGTTAGCATTACTGGTAAATGTATGTATTCTGGACCTTAAGGCCCTGAGCTAAATTATGATAATGTAAATAAAAATTGCCTTACTGCTCCAGATATATCTTCTAAATGTTCTTAGCTTAATGATTGCCCAACTTGTGCCGAAAATGTTGTATGCGCATTTTGTCCAGTGTAAGGCCGCTGCATCACGAAGTTGTTAGAAGATAAACCATACCCATAGTCATTATATAAATGCTCAGACGGAATGACAACTGTTTGCTGCGATTCATATTCTGATTGTGAAACGTGTGCTTTGAATACTATGTCAATTACTTCTCCTGTATGTGTCTGGTGTGGGGGTGGAAATACCGACAATGAGACACCTTATTGTAGTACTGCAGATAAGGTTTTTGGAAAATGCTCAACAGATATGAATGCATTAGGGGCAAGTTATTGCTCAGACTCATGCTACTTAAAAGGTAAAACATGTACTGAATGCTTAGCACAAAGTGGCTGTATTTGGCTAAGTAATATTAAGCTTAATGACTTCCCTAATTCTCCTCCGATCTAACTTTGTGCTCCGGGTGGTTCCTCAGGACCTAAAGTTTCAACTATTTAATTTACCACATAATTACCATAAAATTATGGATTTGAGGTTGTGACTTTTAATTATTTAACATGTAGTTTAAATGCAAGCTAGTTAAATTCTCTTATTATAAGTTTGTGCATTATCGTTGTACTGGCAATTGTTATAGCTTATTCAGCTACTTTTATTTTAAAGAAAGTACGTTATAATAAATTATTAAAGGCAGCATTACTGGCAGCTCTTTCAGATGAAGATAAGAAAATGGTAGAAGAGGAGCAAGCCTTCGATGTTAATGATTATATGACAACAGTGCAGGAAATCCCCTGGGAGGATGAGATATGAAAAATTAATTATTTCACCAAATTAGATCTAATATTTTTTGAATAAAATCTACCTTTACTTTTGGCATTCGTCGCTCAGGATAGAAACTAATTGAATTTGTGCCTTGGTTTCCTTTTGGAACTGTTCTTAACCAGTTTTCTTACGGCTCAGTTATACCAATGACTGAATTCTAAGACAGTGGAAGTGCTCTGCGAAGCAAGGCTGCTTAAGCAAATAAAGGTTCTGCAAATCTTACTAAAATAAGAGATGAAGACAAAACATGTTGTTGAACTACCTATCCAAATTATAACAATGAATGAATAGCAAGTAAACGCGTTTCATGAGTTAAATTATATACAGCAACCCAACAATCCATAATTTTGATATAAAGTGAAAAATTTATATATAGTTATATAATAATAAATAATTTCTCAATCTCTCATGAAAACTGCCTGTTCATGAATTTTCTAATAAAGCTCCTTGCCCATAAAGCCTTCCCATATCAAGTCACCTTCCATGTCGTATAAAAATCCTCTAGGAATCGCCCCTCCACAATGTTGGAGAAGAGATGGAACAATTCCAGAGCTCTCAATAGCTACTGTAAGATTATGCAAAAAAGGTCTTTTATCAAAGAATTTTTAAACTCTATCTTATCTTTCAGATGTTAGTGCAATAAATTAAATTTCGTTATACCTTAAGGTTAGTTCTGATAGACTCTGTAATGCAGCCTGACATGGTGGGCATGATGTCTAAAAAATTTCGATCAAGCAGGGTATGCCTTATCTATATTCACCGTTAATAATATTAATATCAGTAGGTACCTGATTTTTCTGAACTATAAACTCACCATTTATTACCATCATAGCTTTATTTAAAGCTGGATCCCTAGGATGTCCCTCCCAAATAAGTTCCTGTTACTAATTAAATAAGAATACTACAGGAATTCCAGCAGTTTCCTTTTATTTCAAAAATAACATGAGGCTTTTATCGCCATCTACTGCTACTGATTGATTTTTCATTGAAGGGAACTTTGTAACAAAATTAGACATTTTATCAATATTTTCTGTAGATGCAGAAATCACATTTATTTTTCCTTATTATTCAACCGCTAATTATGAGATAAATGGTATACAGTCATGACATGGTGGACACCATGTAGCAAAAAATTCAAGAAGAATGGGTAAATTAGGGTCAAAAAATGGAGATTTATGAATAAAAATAAATGATTCAAAATTGGGTTTCATTTATAATAATATATCTTTGACCATTACTATTATATACTGATATATAAAATATCGTTTGCTATAATATATACATAATAATAGTTTTAAATATTATTGAAAGTAAATATTCAATATTATCAAAAATGAACAACGTAAATTCATTTTTAACTTTAAATTATGATAATACTAGATACAGAATCTAACAATTACCTTTTCATATTGGTTCTGCTCCACCCTGCTAATTATAAATCTCTTCTTCAACGCCAATAGTATTTTCCATTATTTTTGATGTCTTACAAAAAGCATACTAGGTTGTTGTTTAAGATGATGTTACCATCAACAATGTGGACTTTGAAAAGAATTCTCCTAGAATACCTATTTTCAATGAATCTACAATAATATATAAAAATCTAAATTTCAAAGTTTTAATTAATCAAGTTCCTGATAGTGGTAATGAAGTTAATTTTATAAGAGAATTTAATTATAGAGTTATTGGTTAATGAAATTTGGATGGTTCTTTTATTTTTTTAGAAACTTAAGGTATTAATATATAATTTTACTTAAGTCATTATTTTTCACTCCTTAATTCCATTCCTAATGTCAACAAACGGAAAAGCTCTTAAAAAGTAATAGAAACTTGATTTAGAAGAGAAAGAATTAGTTATTAAATAGGTAGGAAAATCATAAACTACAACTTTATAATCATTTAACTATGATAATGAAACAGTATCAGGTAGTAAAAAAGATATATCTGGATAGTGGCCACCAGCATATAACCCTATGCCAATAGAATAATCCTGGTATGAATATTGGAATTAGAAAGGTTATTTTAAGCCTATTAAATCTGATCATAAGTTTGTCATATTGATACCTCCACCAAACGTTACTGGATCATTACATATTGGTCATGCTCTTACTAATGCTGTTTAAGATGCTTTAGTACGTTATTATCGTGCTTCAGGATACGAAACGTTATGGCTTCCAGGAATGGATCATGCTGGTATTTCTTGCTAAGTGGTTGTAGAAAAAAAATTGGCAAAGGAAAATATAACTAAGTATGATTTAGGGCGTGAAAAATTTGTAGAAAAGATTTGGGAGTGGAAAAATGAGTATGGTAATAAAATTTATAAGTAATTAAAAAAGTTAGGCTCATCGTTAGATTGGGAAAGATCAGTATTTACTTTAGACTCAGAAAGAATAAAAGCCCATGATGAGGCATTTAAAAGATTTTTTGACGATGGACTAATTTATCGTGATAACCGTCTTGTTGGTTGGGATTGTACCTTACAAACAGCTATATCAGATGTTGAAGTTGAATATATGAATGTTACCGGCCCAATTCAATTAGAAATTAATGGGAAAAAGTATCCGTTTGGGAACTTATGGAATTTTGGATATCCAGTTATTCCAGACAGTTTAATATAAAAGGATGACTAAGAAATAGCATAATTTTACGATGAAAATATCACTGAACTGAAAAAAGATGTATTGATTTTTGGAACTACTCGACCTGAGACAATGATTGGTGATTCTGCATTGGCAGTACATCCAGAAGATGAAAGATATACATTATATCATAATAAATTTGTGTATCACCCTATTAGACGTTGTAAAATACCTATTGTAACCGATAATATATTAGTTGATATAAATTTTGGAACCGGTGTTGTCAAAATTACTCCAGCTCATGATCCGAATGATTTCGAAACCGGTAAACGCCATAACTTAGAATTTATCAATATGTTATAAACAAATGGTAACTGCTACGCACCAAATACAGAATTTCACGATGTTCCCAGACTAGATGCTAGAATTTAAATAATTTAATTTTTCACAAAATTAGAACTGTATTAAGGTAAAACACCAAATCCTATGGCAATTGGTTTAAGCTAAAGATCTAGAGATGTAGTAGAACCTATGCTTAAACCATAGTGGTATTTAAACTGTGAATCTATGGCTAAACAAAGCTTACTTGCTGTCGAACAAGGGGATTTAATTATCACACCAAAACAACATGAATAAACATGGAAAAATTATTTGGAAAATATTAGACCGTGGTGTATTTCTAGATAGTTGTGGTGGGGTCATTAAATACCACTTTATAAAGTTTGGATTGAAGGATAATCTGCCCCAGATGGATCAACAATTGATCATTGGGTATTTGGAAGAAATGAGGAGGAAGCTAGGAAAAATGGTATTTAAAAATTGAAATCTTAAAATATTTAGGTTGAAAGAGATTAAGACGTTACTGATACTTGGTTTTCGTCTTCATTATTCCCGTTCTCTGCATTTAACTGGCCAGATAGTAATGAAGATTTCAATAAATATTTCCCTAGTACCGTTTTAGAGACTGGTCATGACATTTTATTCTTTTGGGTAGCAAGAATGGTGATGACATCTTTACACCTGCATAAAAAACTACCTTTTAAAGAAGTATATTTACATGCTATGGTTCGAGACTCAAAAGGTGAGAAAATGTCGAAATCAAAAGGTAATGTTATTGATCCCTTAGATTGTATTTTTGGTATTTCTCTTAAAGATCTTCATGCACGTCTTCGTGAAGGAAATTTATCTGAGAATGAAATTAAATTGGCAGAAAAATTGCAAAAAGCAGAATTTCCAGCTGGTATAGCATAATGTGGAACTGATGCTTTAAGAATGGCTTTATGTCTTTATACTGGAGCAGGTCGGTCAGTTAACTTAGATCTTAATAAAATTATTTCACAAAGAAACTTTTGCAACAAGATTTTTAATTCGGTTAAATATGCTATATAATTTTGCAATATCAATGACGACACTATAGGAGAATTTACATCAATCGAAAAGTTTTTTGAGTATAGCTATCAGAATAAAGCAAGCCTGCGTATTGAAACGAAAGATATTTTACGTAAATTATCTTAAGCGATTTATAAATATAACAAATCTTACCGTTAGAATCTTCTTAATGAAGCATCAGAGGCTGTATTGATATTTTGGTGGGATGAATTTTGTGATAAATTTTTAGAGACTGTCAAACCACTTAATAATGATTTATTCACCAAATAGACATTATTGGCAATTATTGATACGTGTTTACGTCTTATTCACCCATTCATGCCATTTTTGGCAGAAGAAATGTATCAACACTTACCACATTTTAAAGCAGAAAACTTTGATTCAATTATGGTAGCCACTATGCCCAAGGATTGTCACTGGTTTAATTTTGGTGATTATTAAGAATTCATTCAATATGACGAAAAATGCGTTAATATTGATTCTATTTACACAAAAATAAGAACTGATTAGGTATTTGCTATAGGTTCGGAATAGTTTGATGTAGCAATGCATTGTACAAAAGTTATAAGAAGCATTAGAGCATAATATAAGCTTACTAATTAAAAGGTTAAAGTTTTTGTTAATTACTAACTTAATAAAGAGCAGCTTAATATTATTACTATCTTAGGTTAACTTGAATCCATTGAGGTTATCGAGAAAGAAGAAAAAATGCAATATTGTGCTTGTGGTATTGTTAGTGCAGATATAAGTCTTTTTGTCTTTCTTAAAGGTCTAGTAGATTTCTAAAGAGAGTCAGAGTTAAAATAAAAGGAATTGATGAATATTAACGAATAAATTATTAAAACTTAAGTATTAATGGAAGGTGACAATTATTGTAAAATGCCTTAGAAGCTTAAAGATGGATATCAAGTAAAGCTGGCAGATTATCTAAGTAAGAGGAATACATTAGAAGATGTTATATAATAATATTAATAAATGGCAGAGTGACCCAGTATAAATTCACTTCAATGTTATTTACCAACATTTTACTATTCCATGCTTATCCCAAGTAAAATATTAATCTTTAGTAAGTAGACTCCCTGCTAATCCAGCTTCATGTGCGAACATACTTTTTAATATAACATTTCGCTAACAGTCTATAACAACTACCATTCCAATTTAATTTGCAACATATAGGATTAACGCTTCTGTATCTAATTGACTTGATACAATTTTTCCACCAAGAAGTCGTGTGAATATGATTTCTTATTTCTCATTAGCTAAATCCCAAAAGACGATCATACCCTAAGTATCTCCTGTTATAAGATAATTATTCGACTTATCGCAATAAATAGATTAAATCGATCTAGAATGTACAGAATATGTTTAAATATTAATACTATCATAAGTTGTAGGAGAGATTAATGAAATTATTGAGTTAGCATTGATTTGTTATTTAACTAAAACTAACGAATTTTATGATGGTTTTATCTTTGTAAATATTGAAGTATTAATAATATTTTATTTACAAACTTTGTAATTTTCCGAAAATTCAAGTTTAAACAGACTATGAGAGGCTATAAAATATGAATTTAGGCCCTCGTCAAAACAAATAGAGTTAATAGAAGATGTATCAACTTTTGTTGAATGCAATAACTAAAACTAGTCAATCAGTATTCTATATAATAGTAAAGCTGAAGTTAACGTACCAACTATTAAGACATTATTCTAGATATGACATGTTGTAATTTTATCGTTTATAGTGATGCTATGCTGCTGAATATATGAATTTTTAGTTTTCATAAATAAGATCATATCATATTATGAAATTACCAATATAGCATCTTATATGGTAAAAATTACACTAACTCTTATTATTTTATGGCTGAAATGCATTACTTATAACTACTCCATTAAAACTCTTGTTTTGGACATTCTTATTTAATAATTACACAGATATAATAATAGTAATTATTAAAAATTAATTTTTATAAATCAAATCGTCCCGATATTTTCCTCTAATAATTTACTTCTTCTTGCGAGCTCGTAGAAATAGCCATAATCGATTTAAACATTAAAATGCTCTAACTCTGGGCATTTCCATTCGTTATCTAACCAGAACTCACCTATAAACTATTTTCCCTCCTCAAAAATGGTATCCTTAACTACATCGAGCTACAAATGACCAAAATTCACATGCTTGTCACACCCAACGAATTCCTAGCGTTCTAGAACCAAAAATTATCCAGGAACCCGTTATATTTCCTGACGCCCTACACGCCAATCGAACAAACTCTGAAACGTATAAATACTAATTTTGAAGTTTGAAACTAGTATAATCCCAAAGATAAGGCGTCTAATATGATGCTTAAAAAAACCTTGACCGGAAATAGAGATCTTGTAGAAATTTCCTGATTAAGTCACACGAAAATGTGTGATTTTTCTTATAAATTCACGTGTATTCTTTGCATTTGGGAGAGAAGAGAATGGTGCAAAATTAAAAAAGGATAGCGAGGTCTCGAGAATTTCTTAAAGCATGTTTAAGCGATCTAAAGGCGAGAGTCTGTTGAAATCGGCTTGCTATTATAAGGTAGGGTCATCAATTGATGGTAGGGTCGATAATAGAAGGTATGATGGGATATAGTATGCATAGTTTCGACCAGTACAATATTTCAATGGATCGAACGATTTACAAACGCGTTGGAGAGAAAGGAATCTAATATCATTAGGGAGAAGAGACTTGAAAATTTATAGATTTTAGTCTGACATCTTAAGAAATAACGAAAATGCTGCTTAACAGGCTGACACACCTGAATCAGTACGGGATACGCGTTTGAAGTTAGCTTTTTGAGGATTTTCGGACAGTTTTGATGCTGCTAGTGCATCAAAAAGTACCTATTCAACAGTTCTAGTTGGCTATTAACTGTTTTAGATCTAGGAACCATGAAAATGCTGGCCTTTGTAAGCGACTACTAGAAGGTAATATTGTAGTTTCATTAAATATAAAATAGATAATAATATTATATAATATAATATTATAATGAAAAATCTAATCAGCAACATCCAGATTTCTTTTCTCCAGTGATTGGTTCGGTAGGCTTAGAGATAACGGGAACATTGACTTATTCCTCATATTTGATCTAGTCAAACTTTAAATTAGTTAATATTTTATGAACACCAAAGCCAACTTTACAGCTAGTACCATAGAAACTTTAGATATTATTATTAGTAATAAAGGCCTCGACTTCTTCAGCAGATACTTGCTTTTCTAAATCGGATTTATTACCAATGAGTATTGGGATTAAGTCAGTATTTATCTATTTGATTTCCTTCATCCAGATATTAATATTTTCAAATGATTTTTTATTGTCATATGAAAAAACAAACACTACAAAGTTTGCAGAACGTACAGTTGCTGTGGTTGTAGCTTTATATTGTTCTTAACCTGCAGTATCATAAATGACACACTTCACGTTAAATTTATCATTAAAACCAAACTCTTTGATTATTTAATCAGAACCAATAGTTGATACATTGTTCTCATTAAATGAGTCATTTTACCAGCGTTAGAAAATAGAAGTCTTTCCGGTATTAGAATCACCAATTAAAGCTACTTTGAAGAGTCTAGTTTAAATGGATGAATTTATTTTAGAATAGCTAGGAGCTTCATAAAGCAAAGAATGATCTACAATTATACTATCCCCTGCTATATTCTCAACCTTGGCTTCAGATTTCTCCTCAGCCTTGGCTTCGGATTTCTCCTCAACCTTGTCTTCGGATTTCTCCTCAACCTTGGCTTCGGATTTCTCCTCAACCTTGGCTTCGGATTTCTCCTCAACCTTGGCTTCGGATTTCTCCTCAACCTTGTCTTCGGATTTCTCCTCAACCTTGTCTTCGGATTTCTCCTCAACCTTGGCTTCGGATTTCTCCTCAACCTTGTCTTCGGATTTCTCCTCAACCTTGTCTTCAGATTTCTCCTCAACCTTGGCTTCGGATTTCTCCTCAACCTTGTCTTCGGATTTCTCCTCAACCTTGTCTTCGGATTTCTCCTCAACCTTGTCTTCAGATTTCTCCTCAACCTTGTCTTCAGATTTCTCCTCAACCTTGTCTTCGGATTTCTCCTCAACCTTGGCTTCGGATTTCTCCTCAACCTTGTCTTCAGATTTCTCCTCAACCTTGTCTTCAGATTTCTCCTCAACCTTGTCTTCGGATTTCTCTCTAATGGTGTCGATCTCACTATCGTTCTATTCCAAAATTAGATCACTTTAAGACATTTTCAATGTATAATTTTTTAATAATATTAAATTTTTGGTATATAATATCTAGAATTATAATTTGTGGTTTAATAACATATTAAATTATTTAATATAGAATTCATTAAGCAAATCCATATGAAAATAGAATTAATTATTAATATACAAAATATAATGCAAATATATTTTAAAATATTATTTTTTAATGTGTAGTATATTTGTTTAAAGAATTAAAATAATATAATTTCAAGTATCGGATCACTTATATTCTTCAATAAGCGTAATAGTAGGCCTAGCAGCAAGAGCAATAGCTTCAGCATCAGTTGCATCAATAAGCTGTAAAGAACCAGGTTAAACATAATGATCTTCAGTAGCCCAGGAATCTCTGTTATCAATCAACATTTTCATAGGCTTACCAACTAGATCTACCATTTACTTTTAAATAACTGGAGTTGGTTTACCATGTCTCATTTCAACATTCATTAAACAAGTAAGTGGCAATCCAACTGGGATCCAATCTTGAGGTGGCTTAGATAAGTTCTTTAATGAAGCCATATAGCCAGTCTTACCGTTAGCAAGCAAGATAGAAGCAACTGATCCAAGACCATAACAGTAGGAAGAATCAAAGTTAGAAGGAGGGCAGCAACGTCCTTCATAACCAAAGAAATGATACAGTGGGTTGAACTTAGCAACAGATTTACGAGCTTCAAGTACTTCTTTAACACCAGCAACTAAAAATTTTTCGGTTTCAATTTAAGAAATAGCAATATTACCATGTGGATCACGATCCAACAAAAGTTAAAACCTAATATTACGAGGGATAGATTCAAAAGTAGCACGTAAGTCAGCAGGTAATTTAGCGGCAACTACCTCAGGGTTAAGCTCACCAGTCCAATGGGGAAGTAAGGTATTATTAAGATAATCAAATAATTTATTATTTTCGGGGATGAATTCAATTAAACCTTCTGGGATAAGAGCAATGCCGTAATTTTTGCCACTCTTAGCACGATTATCGATTATATCAGCAATCATCTCAAATACTTACTTGGAAGTTAACTTTTTTTCTAATATTTCTTCACCAATTAAGCAAATATTGGGATGTGTCTATAAGCCACACTCTAAGGTAATATGACTAGCTGAGCGCCCCATTAAGCGAACGAAATGCCAATATTTTTTAGCAGAGAGAGCATCAAAGCATAAGTTTCCAATTAACTCAGAATATACTTTAGTAGTTGAATCAAATCCAAAACTAGTCTCAATACCTTTCTTGCTTATTAAATCTCTATCAATAGTTTTAGGAACACCGACAATATTGGTCTTAATGCCTCTAGTTAGGAAATCTTCAGCTAATACACAAGCGTTAGTATTAGAGTCATCTCCACCGATGATAACTAAGCCATCTAAGTTGAGATCCTAAGAGGTTTTAGCAGCCGCATCAAATTACTCTTAAGAAGCTATCTTGTCACGACCAGATCCAATCGCGTGGAAGCCACCCATATTTCTATATTGTTCTAAATACTCTTTAGTAAGAGTAATATGCCTATTCTTCATTAGGCCAGCAGGTCCATCTAAGAAACCAAGTAAAGTAGATCCTGGGGCAATTTATTGTAACTTGTCATAGAGACCGCAAAGAACATTATGACCACCTGGAGCCTGTCCACCAGAGAAAATTACCCCAATCGTTTGAGGAGGAAGTTGAGTTGCATGGGTTGTCTCAGCCTTAATATCAATAATAGGAAGATAAGTTGTTTTGGTAAAGGTCTTTGCTATTTCAGCAGCATCAGAAATAGGCACAGACTTCTCTCCTTCATGAATAGAATAAGAGGTACCTCTAATAGATTCAGGTAAAACAGGTGTGTGTTTGCGACGATAAATCTCAAACTAGGACATTGTGAGAAGTGGTTAATTATGATTTAATTTTGACTGAACTATTAATTTTTATTTATATTAAAAATAGTATTATGGATTACTATATAAACCACAATTCATAACTTATGATTATATTAATATATAATAGTAATAATTATTTATTTAATATATCACTATAAAAATATATAATACTGTATAGATTATCAAAATTTTAATTATTAAATTCTTTTTAAAAATGGACTTTAAGTAATTTGAAGATTTAATATGTTAAGCCGAACTGGTATAAAAGTCTTCTGATATTAAATCTATAAATTAATTTAAATAAATTGAGAGTTTACAAGAAACAGCTTAATTGTAACAGTTTAATTTTAAACCTAAAACTAAACATACCAAGTAAAATTAAACAGACGCTATAGTTGGAACAGCTAATTTTTCTTCGAATACATATCCTATATAGGATTTTTTGGTAATAATTCCTGATACAAAATCATAATACACTTAAGTTTAGATAGAATCTACTGAAAATTCTACAGCGATGATTAGTGAAGTCTGCTAAAAATTTATTTAAACTATAGAAATTTAATTAGATCAAAAAGATTACAGTTTAAAAGAAGAAAATATTGAATTTTATAACTAAAAATTGAAATTAAAATAAGCTAAAAAGTTTAATGATTAAATATTAACAAAATTAGAAGAGACAGAATTGGATAATTAAAATTTAGCAAAATAATTATAAAACTTAAATAAAAAATGGGAGAAATTGGTCGACTAATTAACTAATGACAATAATTAAAAAACAATAGACATACAAGAACTAAAGTTAGAAATTTAGTCAAAAACCGAAATACATATTAATGCTAAAGCGTAAACATTACAGTATGAATAAATTATTTCAGATTTAAATAGCTAATTGGAGGAATTAAAGTCGATAATAACATTCTAGTAGGCAAAAATTGATGATTTAAGTTAAGATAAATTATATTTATAAACCTTATCTTAACATAAAGAGCCACTTATCCTTTTAGAAAAAGAAGTCTCAACAGATTAAACATATCATTTGGAGAATTAGTAATAAGTTGAAGTCTAAGTCTATGAATTTTCTCTTTAGGTAGACTATATTGTGACTAGTGAAGATAAATAAATAGACAATATCTGCGAGGTTAGAAATAGAAAAATATAAACAAGGGATGAGATTACCATAGGAAATGATAGTTGTATATAAGTATATATTTCTTGTGAAAATTGTCAAGAAATAAGTAATAAGTATTAATCATAAAGTAATCTTAATAAGGATAATAAAATATAAATAGATGAGTTAGAAGAAGAGATAATTGATCTTTAGACATTGGTGAATGATTTATAATTAGAAAATGAGAAGTTAAAGAAAAAAAGTAGATTATCAGAGAAAGAGAACTAGCAGATGAAAGATCAATTAGAATAATTCGAAGATCTAATGAACGAAGTTAAACAATAAATATAGGTGTTACACATAGATTTAGATTCTAAGGATGGCATTCTCCTATAGAAATAGGACTAAATACTGTAGTTAGAACATAAAATTGAGGTAGTAATTGAAGAAAGAGATAAAGCTATTTAAAATTTTGAAAAAATTAAGGTTATGTTTAAGTGAATTATATTAATATATGATTTAAAATATTATTTTATAAAAATTGCAAATGTCAAAAGCTGCTGGTATTCACTCTGCTTGTTATTAGGTAGGGCGTATGTAATTAGTCTAATGGCTACATGAAATGCTAAATGAAAATGTCGAAAAGGTCGAAGATGTATCATCTGGTCATCATTATTGCATACTACTTGAAGCTTTGTATCCTGGATAAATTAATGTCCCAAAAATTATAATGAATGCTAAATTAGAATGGGAAAAAGTTAGCAATCTTAAAATGGTATAAAATTGTTTGATTTAACATAAAGTTGATCGTGCTGTTGATGTTGATAAACTCGCAAAAGGAAAATTCTAAGACAATATAGAATTCCTTTAATGGTTTAAATGGTTTTTTGAGCAGAACTTTGATGTAGGAAGTGGTTTTGATGCAGAGGATGTGAGAAGAAGGACAGGTAAAAAGTCCACTGCAGGTACTAATGCGGCTGTCAAACCTGGGGCGAAGCCTACTGCAGTAGTATCAAAGGCTTCTACAATATCTAAATCCGTAATATCTTCTTCAGGAGTTAGTTAGAATAAACCAAATCTAGATGTGTAATAGTAGCTTGATAGAAGGACCAAGGAAAGCAAGTTTTATTTCAATAAATTAAGAGAAATAGAACTATATATGGGAGAACTGACCGAGTAAGCAGAGGCAGCTGGATTATAAGACGATGGCAATTAGTTAAATTTAATGAATGTAATTAATAAAGTAGAAGAAGTTTTATATGCTACTTACACAGAGTGAACTTGTCTTCAAAAAAAAATGGATATAAATTAAATTATGTTTCATTATTATTACTAATATAATATTATATAATATTATTAATTTATAAAAAAATAATTAAATAAACTAATATAGAAGTATAATATATCACAATAAATTAAATTAAAATTAAAATTATTAATATTTTTCATATAAATTATAACTATTATATAGTATACCTTGTTAAACCTACTTTTCAAATACCGCCACCTTTTTAATTTTTCCCACTCCAAAGCAATTTATAAATGGCTGATTAAGTAGAAAGAACACTCTAAGATTATTGCACTCAGCTTAATGAATACTATCAGACATTCCATTCTGTTGACAAGACTTAATAACAAATGATAGCTAAGAAGGTAGAATAAATTTCAGTATCCTTCAATGAATAGAATGATACCTTTATTAATGTCCTTTCTGAAAATACTATTGATGATGCCAAGGTTAATGAGATCTCAAACCTTTATTCCTAAGTTACTGATTTAATCAAGAAATTCCCTAGGGTAGATTCTTCGCACTCTTTTGCTGCTTCCCCTAACTCATCCTTGTTAGCTCCTCCTCGTGTTTCCACATAATCTGCAACCAAACTTAATGATAATATCAAATCTTTGCGCTCTTAATTATAAAATATTCATAAACTTCTTAACTCAGCTTAAGATGCTACTGAAGTTTCTTATGAAGAGAAATAAGATTAACAACAATCTCGCGATATTTCAGTTATGGCTGTTAACTAACTTAAAGCTACCACTAAAGTTTAGAATGAATAACTTAGAGCAGAAGTAACCAATCTCCGTTAGTAGGTTGATGAACTTCTTCGTGAAAATAACGAATTAAAGCAAAAATATACTGATGCTTCTCATAGTTTAGACTAGATTTAAGATGAAAACCAAATTATGAAGAAAAACTAAGACTAATTTGTTAATGACCGCAAAGAGCGTTCTGAAACTGTTCAACAACTTGTTGAAGAGCGTGACAAATATCTTGCTCGTTACTAAAACATAGATCAAAAATTAGAAATGGAGATGGATAGAGCTAGATAAGAGAGAGAATCTCGTTATTTCTAGGTTACTGAGTTAGAATCTGAAAATACTGCCATGAAAGCCTAAATTTAAAAACTCAAGGTTAGACTTGAGGAATTAGAGTCTTGTGATGTCGAGACTGCTGCTATTGAAGTATAACGTGCAGCTAAGACTGTGGAATAACTTAATTCTGTTATTACCGAACTTAAAACCAAATTAGTGGAAACTAAGAAATCTCACAACGATCATGTATAATAACTTAGAACAACTATTGCAGTTCTTTCTGAAGAGATATATGGCGATGATTAAACTGATGGTGAAGAACGTGTCCCTAGAGAAGAGTTAGAAAAGAAGATAGCTGCTCTTATGCAGTAAAACGAATAATTATAGAATACCGTTTAGGATTTCTAATCTAGAAGCCAGAACATGAGTTAACAAGCTCCAGTTTAATAACCAGGACTTTAACTTAGCTCAATGGTACCTGTTTATGCCAATCCTGAAAGTATGCTCTAGAGCATCAGTTTATATTAAGGTAAGAAAATGGATGCCCCTAGAAAGGAATAATCAGTAGCTAAGAAGGATGATGATGATGTTATTGCTATTATCAACTAACGCAGAAAGTGAAATTTTGATTGATAATAATATATTATATTATCTTTGTTTTAAAAATGAGACCATCATATTCACGGCCTGTCCCAGATTTATCTTCAAATCCACGAATGTATTCAATTATGCACGATCCTAATTTTGACAGCATATGCGAAATAAAAATAGATGACTTTGTTGAATAGTAATAAGTTTTGAAGTCAATCTTTAGATTATCTAATTTGTAGTTTGAATAGTCTAAAGTAAATCCTCGGAGTACATATTCTTAAAATGACTATTTCAATAGTAAAGCCATAATTCTGTAGCGAAAAAATTGTTAAAAATAACTCAATCCTAATATAACATTATCACCTTAACGAACAGCGTTGAGATGTCTAGAGAAGCAAAAATAATAAACCAAGTAATTAACCTTTAACATAAATACTGTCTAATAATAATTTAATTTTATAAATCTCGGTTTGAGAGGAGATGTGCCACGTCCTACATCTTAATTTGTCCCTATCCGAGTTAAATCTTAGAGGATCCCCAGGAAAGGAAGTATGATTGATCTGAATATTAGATTTCAGTGACTATTTATTATATATAATAATTTATTACTATTTAGTGTAAATTTATTTTAATTGATTTCGTAATTTAATAATGCAGCTTCGTGAATCTGACATAAAAGAATTTGAATCGTATGCAACGAATCCCGAATACATTCATATTGTTAAAGATATGCTTCTTAAAAAAATTATTACACCAGGAGACCTTTAAGATCAAATCCCTTCGGAGAACGCTAAAGTTACCGTCCATTATACAGGAACTCTCTTAGATGGGACTCAGTTTGATTCTTCACGCACTAGAAATGATCCTTTTGAATTTCAGATTGGACAGTCCTAGGTGATCAAAGCCTGGGATTAAGGTATTGCCACAATGTGCATAGGCGAACGCTGCGACCTCATTTTACACCCATCTTTTGGTTATGGAGAATCGGGTTCTGGCTAAATTCCAGGTAATGCGGCGTTGCGTTTCGATGTCGAAGCTCTGGATTTTGCAGAAATCGACCATGAATACCCAGAGACCTTAGAACTTAGAAGAGAAGCATCAAAAGGCCGTTAGGAAAGAGGTAAGCAATTGTTTAATTAAAATAAAGTCAAACGTGCTCTGGCTTGTTTTGAGAAGGGAAATGAACTTTTGGAAGACGATCAAATTGTGGAATCTAGGAAATAGAGAGCGAAAATGCTCGGAAATACATGTTTATGTTACTATAAGCTTAATAATATTTAGAAATGTATTGTAGATGGTAAGTAGAGTATGGAAATCTTGAAAGAATTCACAGATGAAGATGACTTAATGAGTAAAGTAATTAAAAGAATAATTAGAGCGTATTTAGATTAAAATAAGTTTGATGATGTTATCGCTTTAGAAAAAGATAATTCCATTAATTCTCATGTTTAGAGCCTCATTCAAAATGATATAGTAAAAGCCAAAGAAAAGTAGAGAGAGGTTAATGCTAAAAAGAACGATATGTATAAGCGTATGATGTCATTTCGCACAGAACCAGGCATTTAGTCTATCGATACCTCAAAAAAGAATGATGAATGCTGTAATGAGTGATAATTAATGAGTTTCACTTAAGAGAATATTTACCTTTTTCGAGCATAATGACCTCAATAGTCACTAGTCTCTAGATAATTTTTTCAAAATCTTGTGGGATAATTCCTTTATCTGCACATTTTTTTTATAATGCTGTGACAGAAACTGGACCATTCTTTAAAATTCCTTTTACAATACTTGTAGTATTCTGTTTAACCTTTTATTTTTTAATAGTAGTTTCAGCACTTTCTTCTGCTGCTGCCAAAAGGGATCTAGCTGCATCAATATCCTTTTCTTATACTACTTCACTACCTCTTAATTTAGCTAAAGCTTAGCTAATTCGAACGCAACTTAGTAAACTTCTAGGAGTTGAAAAATCTTTTTCTGCTCTATCAATACAATATCCTTCAACATACCTAGATAACATTTCGGGTTAAATTCTAGCGTGAATACTTTTAACTTCTTCTAAATAAGCACGTAAAATATTTTCGTCAATTGTTTCCTTAATAATTTTTCTTTAGTCTTCTAACATATGCATTTAACCAACAAATAACCCTAAATCTTTATCTCTTTCTTCGTCTATCTAGTCTTTCATAACAAAAACTATGTCAAATCGACTGATCAAAGCCTCAGGTAGATTTACATTATCCTTAAAAGATAATTAACTATCCCATTTACTATATTTCGGATTTGCAGCGGCAACCACAGTAGTTCGAGCATTTAAAGTAGCAGAAACACCACCTTTGCTAAAACTTAGCGTTTGTTATTCTAAAACTTCATATATTGCACTTCTATCCTCTTCATCAATTTTATCAAACTCATCTATGCAGCAAACACCCTAATCGGCCAAAATAAGTGCACCAGGTTCAATTGAAAACTCTGATGTATTGTTAATCCTTATTGCAGCAGCAGTTAAACCAGCAGAAGATGTTCCTTTGCCTGCAACATAGTTTGAACGGTACGATGAGCTAACTGTTGCTTTTAATAGCTGAGACTTTGCTAGTCCTGGATCTCCAATCAGCAAAATATTTATTGTTGGTCGTATTTTAATGTCCTTTAGATTAGGAGGTGTACCTCCAACTAGAGCACACAAACATGACAACTTAGGTTAAAATAAATGATGTAGATTCGGTGCAAAAGAATTTGTTAGTAAATTATACAGTTTTTCGCTTGGTAGTAGTTTTAGCTCGTTAATTTTAGACATATAAGGTTAAGAAATTAAATTTTTAACCTGAATGAGCAAAATTGAATGCTGTAAATATAAAATAGGTTCAATAGCGAAAATAGACTGGTCAGTTGGCATGGGAATGACAAATCCTTGAATTTATAACCGGTCACCAGGTCTAATTGACGAGTTATGTGCTCCAGTAGGCAACTGATGGTAAACTTTGACCTGTCTAGGTGTGCCACCTTACGGGACTTCATCTGGATGCTCCTGAATTGTATAAATTCTCAGGTCGTTAAATTTACTTAGAACTGTTTGAAGTTACAATTAAACAGGCAGAGATCTGCATTATTCTGATATACATTGTTTAGGGGGTGAAAATGAGTCAGAAGTAACCGGAACAAAAAGTTAGGATTTACAGTTTTCACAATAATACGTAGCAAGACTACAATTTGGAAGTATTTATGACGCAGAAGTGACTGTACCGTTAAATTTTAATAGCTTTCCTATTGTTAAAGGTACATCTCTGAACTTCGTCAGTGGTTATTATGATGGTGCCTAGAAGCAAAACTATGTTTTGCGGTGTAAAGCTTCAGGTATGTCTGGATTGATTAATTCTTAACAAATTTAGATATAATATAAAGTTTCGTCAAGAATACATTAAACAAGATCTGGATAGTTTTAGATAAGGTCATCAAGTTAAATAGTATATACTTTACCAGTAAAATTTTGTAACTATTCATCTAAATACAATTTTAAAATTTCTTTATGAACTTTAAAGTCGTAAATAGTGAATGCAGAGTTTTTCTACTATTGAGATTTTGACTTCTACATTATATTTATATTAATTATTAATTTAATATTAGATATAATAATATTATTATTATTTTGATATTGATGTTAAAAATATAAAATATACTAACATAAAGTTAATAGAATTAAAAGTATAACAGTACTCAGACGATAAAAATTCTTTCTCTAATTTCATATAGTAAACCACACAACGGGCACTCTAAATTAGCATTAATAATTTCAATATTATATAATGCATTATAGACTGCTTAATTAAAGCTATCATTATTTTCGCATACTTACTCAGGCATGTCTATATTAAGCATCTTACAATGATTATAAAACCCCTCGTATTCAGTTTACAAACATAAAAATTTTAAAAGATCTGGATTGTATTCCCGTTCTACCGTTTCTATCTCAAATTAATTTATATTAAAATTTTTAAAGCAGCTCTTGCATTTAGTATCTTTACAATTCATAGTTTTCAATGTCAGTAGTAATACCATTAATAGGAATGGAAAATATATAGTCATATTATATCATAATGTATCAACCACACCAAATCCAATAGGTTGTTCAAAACTTAATGAAAAATTATTTCTATCTGTGTAACCTGATAAATATTAAGAGTAAAATCTATAATACTTTCCTTATTCTGGACTAACGCAGCTTAGAACAAGCTCCCATGAGCTAAAACTGAAGTTAAACTGATTCTTAAATATTTATCTGACATTTGCATCTAAAGGTGTTATACTAGTTAATAAAGAATAAGCAGTTATATAATCTAGATCATAATATTTTGATACAAAGTGAATATTTTCATACAGCAACAGTATTCTTTTTATAGATTTCATACTCAAACTTAAATCTAAATTTAATTATCCCATTTTTAAATAATTATTCAATTCAGAAACTGGAAGATCTGTTATTTTTAAATCATTTTTATATATATTTTAGTATTAGTTTAATTTTCTAATACATCTAGAATATCCCCAAATCAATGCTTATTAAGAACAAAATATCGCCACATATTTTTTATTTACTTAGCTTTCAAAAAATTCTTAGTTTTACATAAAATTCTATTTCCTATCTACTTGTAAAGCTTATTACAAATCATTTATTATCAATGTCGATGATTCACTATATTATATAATGTCATCTAAATATGTAAGAATATAATTAATTACAAAATCATTTGAAAATGGGTATAATAATGTAAACGTAGGCAAATTCTCAGAAATTTAGTATTTCTAATATTATGGTGGAATATTAAGCTTATGATCGTCATAGTTGATAGCCTCTCCTTTAATTTAATTTTAGCAGGATTTAAAAAAATGATTAAAAAAATCCAAATTTGATAAATCGTATTATTTTAAATGTAATATCATCAAATAATTTATCTACATGAAAAATGATTGCCTACTTAAATATATAAAATTATTTTTATGTTTACTGTAAATTTAGTATGTATTTTATACTTAATCTATTGTTTTAGGTATGTAAGGAATAAATATTTGCTATTATAGATCTTATTTTATTTAATATAGCTACCATAGTTTTTAATATAAAATACTATCTACATAAACATCAAACATTTGTTAGCATACTGCATTTGCTTTTTAAAATTCCCCAAGCATATATTTGACAAATCCATTCACATATTTTTTATCCAATCGCTATAAAATTTATCCTAACCGACATAAAGGGCACCCTAAAGGACAATTTCTACCGATATTATAAATATTTATAATATCAGGTTCAATTTATTCGAACTAATTTAGATTGATTAAAAATTTTGTCCTATTAACAAAGTCTCGCAACAACAATTTCGGTTGCTCTTCCAGATCTATTTCTTCTAGTTATTCAAACTATTAAATAACTATTTTATGGCGATAAATTAGTGTTGGATCCACTGCTGCTGATACGATGAAGTTGAATGCCCATATCATAGCTTCATCTAAATCTAAAGTTTAATCTTCAAAGCTACCAATTGCTGCGGTTCCAAAATGAGTAATATTTTATATAGCGATAATAGACATTGATGTTGGTATTTCAGATACAACTAATTATAATTCATCTATATTTTCCATAAGATCTTTTAATTATCTATAATACAGATCTTCTAACTAATTGTAACTAGTGTTAGCCTCGTCATGTATTGCACTTGAATATAGATCGGAAAATAATAAAAATAAGTTATCCCTAGTATTGATTACTTTATTTTAGTCAAAAATAACTTCTGAAAATTCATGACATATTATACTTTCGACTGCTGCCCCACGTTTCTTAGAGTTAGCTGGTAAGTGATTATATACATTCCAACATTATGGAATAGTTTGATTTTAAGTATTTGGTTTATTTGACAATCTAAATAATGGAATATTAAGGTAGTGGCTTAGCTAAAGGCTAATAAAGTATGAATTAATCTTATTAAGTGGAGTATTTGCATCCAATAATTCTTAATACTCATAATTTCCTTTATTATCTCTATTTAATAATTAAAATATCTATGGTTTTTTATATGCTTTAACCTGTTTTAAAACTGTAATTAAATTTATTAATGAAAATGTGTTATTATCTGAGACTTTATTGATATTAAATAGACTCATGTTAGAAACTGAGGAAATACTTTTCTCTAATTCATTATCAGAGTTTTATTAGCTCAAAATTAAATTATCGATATGATCTTGCTTTCCAAAATTCACTATTTTAATTCCAACTTTTGAATTTATACCAGTGCTCCTATCATTTAACATTTTGGCAAGCATTTTATTGCCTAAGAAAGCATTACCTTTATTTATTCCAAATTTAATTGAAATATTATCAGAATTGAAACATCCAGTCAAAACTAAATCATTTACTCTTCCTTTAACTTGAACTAATTCTGAAGACCCAGTGAAAACTAAAAATGGAAAATTTAATGATAAGTTAGATTTTCTCGCAGCTATTTAAAATATTTAAAGCAATTACTAAGACATATTGTTATTTAATAATGTGTATTCAGCATCAAATAATGATACGATTTAATTTTCAATACAAGGATGCAAAGTAAATGCTTTTTTAATACCAAACATCCCTAAAATAGATGATTCCGATTTTATTAATCTAGGAAGATTGATAGGAGATGACTATTCTGGATCAATTATACCCTTTCCAGATATTTCTAAAAGTGATTAGTTTTCATTAGGATACAGAGTTAAATATGATAAATAAAACGATTTTTCTAATATTTATATTGGATCTTGGTTATAAATCCAATTAGATGAAGGTGTTTATGATGATGGTAGAAAATCATCCAACTACTATGACAGTTAATTAATTAGTTGTTCTTGGATTTGATAATTCATTTTTGGTATAAAAACAAATATTATAATATAAAGTATATCTTATATATTAAAGTTAGAAACATGGTCAAAAATAAATCACTATTGCATAATTTATTCTATACCTATCATAAACAACTCCAATTCTTCAGGTTCCATAATATCCATTACACTGGAGAGAATTCCTTAGAGCATAATGCTTAGCATTTATTAATCTTTAACAATAGTTTTCATAGCTCTAATTTAAGTTAGCAATTACTCAGCATTTAAAAAATCGTGATTAAAATTTATTAATGGAGTTCTTTGATTGTGTTACGCAATTTCATCATCAGTAGATTATAGTTCAAGTGAGCTATCAATCGGTAAATTACAAACGGGGCAATTTTCATTTCCAGATAAGCACAATTAATCAAAGCATAATTCGTGTAAATCATGTCCGCATTTAAGTGAAAATGGGGTATGTTCAATTTATCCTAAGCAAACTGGGCAAATTTTATCTTCGGCCATTTGTTATCAAATATCAATATTATTATAATACAATAAGAATCACTATTCTCTTCTAACGAACTATATCTAATTTAACTAAGACATTAGCTTAAGATTTTCACACTCAACACCTTTAGCACTACCACAGCCAAATAATATTATAAATTATACTTAAGATCCATCCTCTAAGACATAATTCATAATGATTTCATAATTGTTCATATCAGATTGTTTGCTCAGTTTTAATAACTCGCTAAGCTTACATTCAGAGTAATGTGCTATTAATTCTGAACAGTTCTCGTTAATAAAAGGTAATACATCAGGCATTTATGACTCTTTGAATATATCTCTATTCTAGATAGCATTTAAAGAAACAAAAAATTCTTTAGACTAAATATGAGAAAATAGACTAAAACATACAGTAGTAGCATCTGTGTCAACAAATGAAGTACAATTATCATATTTATTAACATATAATGGAACTGGGAAGAAGACATCTCCTTCATAACAAAATACAGCCAAAGAAATTGGTTCTATAAGCTTCAAATGCTACAAATATTCCTGTAACGAAGCAATATCACCATTCGTTTTCATCTAATTTAATGAATCAAAGCCATCATGTTATGGACATTCAGCTAAATCTTACATATATTAGTTTTCATCTACATTAAAATCATATATCGATTATTATAGTTATTTCAAATCTAATTTATAGGTTGCTGGGAAAATAAAATCTTTATTTTCCTCCGTTTATATTAACGATACAAATAGTTCATCTGTTGGTAAATCCTCTGACTATTATATCGGCAATTTACCTCCATTTTGAATAATTATTTATTTTGTATTCTCAAGTTCTAAAAAACGTTCATAGTTTCTCTCTACTTAATCCACTAATGTTTATGCTTAAGAATTATTAGATGCAAGAGTTCTCTACTTAAAATTATAAAGTGGTTATTATACATTAGTATGATCTTCATCTACATTTTAACTTATTCTCTATTACCGAGAGATTTTTAATGTATTATTCTAATATTATTACTATGAAATATCAGAAAATTCAGGGTCTAAATTTCCTTTACTAATAAATGTTTCCTATAAATTAAAAGATTACTAATTTTCTTAATCCTTATTTGTAATATTAAACTCTCTCGTATAATCTCTAGCCGGCTTAATACTAGTAAGGCAGTTTTTACTATTATATATTGATGTTTTATCTATTTATTAATCACCTTTAAAATATATATTATGTAAATAATCTGTTTTTAATGAATTTTTATCTATTCGTTAGTCAATAAAATTTGTTGCTTTCACTGCAAAAATATTTATACTACCGCACCTATCGCAATATTTGCCATTAAACAGTTTACATTCTAATTAGCAATTTTTACAATAAATTTTAGGAACAATATGAGAACTATTTATTTATGAAGCATCTATCATTGTTCCTAGTCTTATAGATTTTTCTAAATCAAATTTTTATTTGGCTAAATCGTCAAGCTCAATAATTCTTATTAACTGATTCCCTCTATCTGCAATAAAAATATGTGTTCCATTATACTTAATATCTGAAGGATCATTAAACATAGCTTACACTAAACTTCCATCAACCCACCCTTTTTTATATCTATTACATGATTTAATTTCCGTTTCTAAGTACTGAGACTGATATCCTTTAGGTTTTATATGGGAGTTTAATAAACTTTGATTTTTACTGATTAAATTTATTAATCTAATACAATTATTTCCAGAATCGCATATAAGTAAATTACCATCTGGCAATTCACAAATAGATTTAGGATTGTTTAGTAGTTATTTTCCATCAATTTCAATTTTTCCAGATTAACCAGGTATTCCAAAAATTATCTTGCCAGTCTCTTATAAAGTATCTATTTAAATGATACAATGATTTCCTTAATCTACAACATACAATATGCCTTAAGAAATTTTACTAACAATAATGCATACTATTTTATTAAATTTTAACTTTTTAAATACTACTGTTAAGTCTACTGGAATTTAACCGCTATGACCTATAATACCACAAAGTGTTGATACCTCACCATTTTCAAAATCTATGCATCTTATAACATTATTTCCAGTGTCGCAAACAATTAAAATTCTTCCGTTACATGCTGATGCTACTCCAGTAGGACTATTATACTTTGCTTACTATATTTGACCATCTCTATGCCCCGTATTTGATCCAGATAAAGTTGAAACTTCACTATTTTACAAATTTACTCGTCTAATCTTGGCATGCACTTAATCAGTAAAATAAGCTATTTAAAGATTATTCTATGGAATTATAATAGAATTAACAGGTAATTACTGTTGTGTATGAAATTTAAAAGTATCTAATTAATTTTAGTCACAAATTCTTACACCAGATTATAATTGATCAGACACAATAATTGATTGTGTGTTAGGAATAATGCACAGTTGACTTGGAAATGAAAAGGAAGATGCACCAACTGGTCCATCTTTAACAGAGTTTCTTCCATTACCAGCAAAAGTTTTTACTATAGCAGATTAAAAATTTATTTCCTTTAACTCCGTCATTTTTGTTTTTGAAAATATTAATTATATTATAAAATTATAAATAAAATTAATATAAGTCTAAATATTTTCAGAAATTATAAGTCCCTATCTCTAATAATCTATAAATCCTTATGAACTATCATCATGTAATTAGCTGTACAGTTTTACATGCTAATTTTTAGATTACTCTAAATAATTTTTTAAGTAACGACTTGATATTAATTTATATAAAGATAAATTATTCACTTCCTTATCCACTTTAATGTTTAGTAAAACTTAATTTACACTCGAATAATTCACACTTTAATTTTCTACTCTTTTAAAGCTTAATTTATATGAATAATATGAAATTATTCAACTGTAAAATGAAACATTAGCTAAAGAGAGAGAATTTTCAGAAACACAAAAATACTTTCCAACTAGATCTGAATAGTATGCGAAATTTTTATTTAAATAATAGCAGGATATTAATGATAAGTTTACGTTATCATTTTCTGGTGAATCATAACCTAAGGAACTATTTTTTAGTAAAAAACGAGGTGTTGAGGTTCTTAATAAATAAATTTAAAAGGCAAATGATTATGATATTTGTCTTATGGTAATAACAGTTCTTACAGAATTTAAGCTGCTAGATTTTGGCAAGTTTTTATTTGATAAGTGTATGATTAAGTTTCCTAGTAAATCACTACCTTATATTTATAAGGCAAAATTGGCAGAAGATATAAGTATATCACGAAGAATTTATTAATAATCTTATTAAAATATAAATGATTTTCCAGAACTCATATTATTTTATGGTAATTGGATAAATTTAGAGTTATAATTTATTGAAGATTTAATAGGATAAGAAGAAAATAAAATTGATCTCAAGACAATCAAAGATGAAAGTCTAAAAGAGGTAATTCAAGGAAAGTTAATAAAAGAAGTTTTATGCCTAGCATTTATATAAATATTATGTACTAGTATTTTTGTTAGAATTCCAGAACAATAAAGAATCAAACTATAATCTTAGGAAAGTATAACTTATTGGAAATTATCCGGTATAAATAGAGAAGACATACTACAAGTTAATAATATAAATATAGCAATTAATAAATTTTCTCCGTTACTTAAAGAATTTGAGTACTTAATTAAGGATGTAATGCATACTGTTCTACACGAAATAGCTGAACTAAAATATGACTCAAGTAGCTGGACTAGAAGCTTCGAGAAATGCGATTTAATGCAAATTTATATTCAAAATACTTAATAATCTTCAGGAGAAAGTGATATGGGAGAAGATTGAAATGATTTTTACAGTTCTCAATCCAATTCAAATATTGTAGTTATATTGATTGCAGTCATTATTGATATTTTCACTTAGTGTTCAGTATCAAAAAGTTTAAATATGACCAATCAAAATAAATAGATGATGAATGAAGTTGACGGGTAGTTTAATTTATTCTTGAAATAGTAAAAGGTGAGTTAAACCCGGAAATACGCTATTATGAACGAAACATAATAAATTTAATCAACAAAATCTGTTGCTATCTAGTAAACGATTCAAATATTAGATTAAATTATTATTAAAATAAATATTTTATCTAAATATTTTATTCTGGATATTTAAATAAGTATGGAACTTCAGAATTGTTATCCACTGAAATCATTTTACTAGTTCAAATTACGTAAAATTTAATATAAATTTAAATGAAGGAGATATTAACAGTTAGAATTATCTATGTATTGTATAAAAATACTCTAAAATTAATTCAGATTCGGTAAAAATATAAATAAAATAGTAAAATATATCTTCTTCCTACGTTCGTAATCTAGTGTAAATTTATAAGATATCATCTTCATCCATATCAGAATATGTCAGTATATAACTAATCAATTGACTAATAAACTAGAAATTAATACATTCAACAGTAAATTATAATTATTCATCTAAAGCCTTTATAATTACAATATGTATCAAGTATTCGGGTATAAAGAGGCTTACTAGTGAAAATAATTCCTACCACCGTTTACAGTTATCAATTCCTGTCTCTTTATTAAATTCAACACGGAGGGGCTTTTTAAAATATTATATGAGTCATTAAACTAGTTAAATTAATTAAAACTAGATCATGCCACTTTTCTATTCACATATATAAGTCATATTTGGTATGAATCTTCAACTGAATAATTATTAGAATTAATATATATCTCACTTAAGCTGGAATCTTTATGATAATTCTAATGCATTATGTTAATAGAATAGTTAAAATAATATATTTAGATTCAAAATCAGTTAAAACTGGAATGTTGACAATATATTATGTTAAGTGTATAGTCTTTTTTAATATATTAATTCTAATGTATCTCTTTTTAAATTTTTTATATCAAATGTAAAAGACATTATCATCATGTTAAATATATTCTTATGAAAAATAATTTTTATTAATAACAAGTAATTTAAAACTATAATTATAATTGTTTATTAGCAGATAATATATGACCTATAGATTTACTAATAAATTACATTAAGGTAATTTAGTATTCAGACTCATTATATAATAAGTTGTTTATTTTAAATATAATCTAAGTAAACTTAACTATATTAAAACATCATAATTAGTATAATGAGTCCAATCATAAAAATCTATAAATTATGACTTATTATCTTAAAATCACTAATAAAACTTATATTATAAAGAAGAAAATAATATGTTTCTGATGAATTATTATTATTTTAGATAAATGAGAAATGAAATTATTAAAAAAATTATTAAGAAATATTTCTATTCAAAATAAGAGATAATCATAAAATAGTTACAATTTAATGTCTGAAAAATAATATTATCAGTAATAAGAAGCTTAAATATTATCCCAAGTATATTGGATGGTATCTAATTTACAGACTGACAATTGTACATAACTTCATATAGATAATAATCTTTTACAAAATATTATAATATATTATTCATTTTAATTGCATAATTAATACATTAAAATCTGCTCTACAATATTTTAAATATCAAAAAGACATTCTGTCAACAAATATTAATAAGTCCAATAACGTTATCAGTAAAACCAAATAATAAAACTAACTTTCATTATTTACTAATATGTATGTTTAAATAAGTATCGTATTTATATCTTTTGGTTTTCTATTAGATTACCTTATAAATATCATATTAATTAAATGATTAGAGTTACGAATAAATTTTTATTAATTCAAAATAAATAGTCATAATTATATATTAAATCATTTCTGAAGTGAGATTATGTAATATTTTCTACCTTATAATAGTTTAAGTGGTATAATTTAAAAATTAAACAGATAATTTAAGCTAATTAATTATCGATGATTAATTTTATATTAACATTGTCATGAACAATTAAATTATAACAAAATTATATATAATATTAAATTTTAATAATTGTTCAATATTATAATAGTAAAAGAATAGTATTTTCATCACGAAATATAATATTTTTATCTATATTAAGAAAAATTGTTAAAATAATAATTATTAAAAATTCTTAATACCAATAAAGTGTAGTCTAAGATGCGTAATGAAATATAATATAGTATAATAATTATGCACTTATTTTTACAGTCCTTAAATAAAAGTTATTAGGGGGTAAACATTGGTTTAAAATAGATCAATATTTATATTTAAACAAATTTCTGGATTAATTAGTAGTAAACTCTTAACCATATATACTCTAATATATTAATATTAATTATATTAAACAAAAATATTGTCAATTATATCTATTAAAAGAAAAATACTATGTTATAATAGATACATGCTTTTAAAAATATGGTAGATAATAAAATTATAATTCTAAGGCAAGGGATATTATTAATAAATGTATCTGAAACAGAAAATTTAGCGTTTTAAAATTTACCAGGTAGAGTAATTAATCAATTGATATTCTTAATATCATATTGAATTTATATCAAATAATTCATTAGAACTTGAATAAAATATTAGCGAATTTATATCTCCGTAAAATTTAGTTATTATATCTATAAACTAAATACTTATCACCTAATAGTGGTTTATAATAGTTTATTCAAACTGATTAAAATATTGAAATATCATAATTCTTTATACATAGAGTTTATACATATTCTAAGATTGCTAGATACATATATAAAATTAAGAGTTTGATGAATATTATACCGCGTTTAGATCCATTCATAATTAGAATATGATTTGATTAAAAATTTAATTTTTTGTAAAAACTAAAGAAATAATGAAGCTGCCAATGGAACCTAAGTAGAAATATGTATATAATATTTTAAAGTTCAGGGTATTGTATACTTAAGCTTTTCTGTTTCAATAATAATATATAAGTTATTGTATATAAATTGAAGCGGGTTGAAGTTATTAAATTAAATTAAGAATATTGGATAACACTATATCTAAGAAAATTAATGATTATTTCAATATTTAATGACTAGGATCTTTTTAAGCTTTTATTATTAAATTATATACTGATTAATCAATATTTATTATATATGAATATATCTTATCACTGACTAAAATAAATACTTAATATTATTATACTTAATAATAGTAATAGTGTTATTAAATTAGGGGCACGGGATTTTTAATTTAAGGTTTAGACATATTTAATTAAAAAATTTATATAATCTTATAATAAATCTACTATTTGATCATTATAATTTTCTGAGTGTTTATACTATTAAAACTATAACTATAATTATAATATAGCTGATTAAATTACATAGACATGGCTCTTCTCAAGCATATTTGATTATAAACTTTTGTCCATCTTTTATATAAATTCTAAAATCTCAACCCCCTTTTTATCTTCACCTTGCTAACTACTTAAGTCTGATAATACTATGTTAAGTTTTTGAGTAAAGTCCATTTAGTTTAAAAATATATATTATATTATAATATCATTATTTTTAAATGAAAATATATAATATTATTTATCAAAACTCACGAAAAAAGATAAGTCTTATAAATGACTGTTATATTACAGATAACTAGCATACCTTCATTTTTGACAAGTAATTCGCTTCACTAACTGAAATTAATTCATTTATTAGCGATTTATCATTTCCAATTGTAAATATTTTTACTAAGCTTGCAATTTAGGATTCTTTACTATATTAAGATTTATAAAACAAAAATTAGATTGATAAATTACTTTAATCTTAGCATGTTTCATCATTTCTTATAAATGTTAAATCACCTATTGTTGGTTTAAAATTTGGTATTTAATTTCCTAAAAATGATATCATTAATGTATTTATGAATGAAAATGCACCAAATAAAATTATTAACTATATAAATAGAGTGTCATTGCTTATATAAAACTCTTCCACATATGACTAAAATAAACAAACTGCAACATTATTTTTTATTAGAAAGTATTACAGAATAATTAAATAGTATCAGGAACCTAATTTAAAAAGATCATATTCATGTTCCAATTTAAGTTAAGCTGTTTTATACGTACCATAGCTCTTAAAACCGTTAGCAAAGGTTGTAAGCTCTTCTTAATAATCTAATTTTTTAAAATATACTCTTAAATATATAAGTTTAGATACAAAATCACCAGTTACAGTTTTTCTTAACTTATATTCATTAACAAAAGTTAGAGTTGGAGCATATCATACTGGTATATAAATTTAAAATACAGAAATAGCTTATGGTGGTCATTAAAAAAACTGCAGTGGTATCTATTTTATATAACCAAAATCCAATAAATAGTTCTATTACCAAAAATAAATTATACTAGGATAATGTTCTCTGTCAATCGTAGAAATTATCACAATTTTAGATAATATTAGCATTAATTGGATGGGAAAATAATATAATATATTCGCAAAAAATTGTAATGATTTTAGTAATTAACTGAGCTTAATTTTATTGTAGCGCCCTATACCAAAATGGGTTAATAATTTAGCATAATTTGGAAGAAAATTTATTTGACAGCTCACTTCTATAAAGATATGTTATGTAGCACTTTGATATATGCAGAAATTTTGTGATTATCGCCTTTATTGAAATCAATATTAGGAATATTAACTTAGTAACGGGTGATGGGTGTAATTACTTCATTTTTTATTTATAATATATTACCAGGAATCCATAAATCTGTAGAAGAAGAGTAATCGGATTACTCTATCCATTCAGATAATTATCCATCTATAAACTGTTTTGGTACTATTTTCTAAATAGCCTCCTATTTAATATAAAATTTACTATATCTACAAACAGGATCATCTTCATTAACATAGTGCTTTCCAAACGTTTTCAAACATAATCTTGAACCAAGATGTGGAGGACAACCAAAAGTAACACAATATTAATTTAAATCTGGAATATAAGACTTAAAGAACATACTAATAATACTAACAACAGCAGCACCATAACTATGACCCGTTAACACAATTTTAGATATCATTTTATTTCTCCAAGCAAATTAAATAATCTACTAAACTTATCTGAATACATATACTGCAGCTTTAAACCACCCTTCATGAATTGGCTCGTTAAATCCATCAATAAGGCAAAATAATGGTTAAAATTAGCTATCTGTTATACCATCGGTCAGCATCTTTTCTGTGCCTCTCACTACTATAAATATTAAATCTTCTTCGCTGTAGCATTAAAAAACTGGCATGAAAACTTTAGCATCTTTATTCTATGATAATATATTTTTACTTAATGATGTTTCAGAGTAAACTGTGTTGCACTGTTTCGCCATTTTTAAATCGAAATCTAAATTATTTTTATCAAAAATTTCATTTGAATTTTAAGGCATACTTAGATTTAAAAATTATTATTAAAATTAATCTAAGTCTTACTATTCAATTTTTTTGTCATCTAACATTTTCATTGCCTTAGAAACTTTAATGAGACCTTACATTCCTAAAACTAAAGCTTTAACTGATGAAACTTACTATTTATTGAATAATCTTTATTAAATACTAACTCCATGTTAAATAATCAAATATGATTCCTTAATGCAACTAATTAATTCTAAATAACAAGCTGCATCAAATAAAAAATCAATTAAAAATTAAGAAGGTTAATAACGTTTTGATTCCTAAATAAATATTTAGATATATTTTGCTGGAGAATTTAATGATTTTAATGCATAATAAGCATTATACAATATAAATTCATACTTTTTAGTCTTAATAAGTTAAACAACAGACTCACAAAAATTATCATAATTTTAATTTATAAGGTATTATTTTTAGGTGTTAAGTTACTACATTATAGTCTATGGTCCTTTTTACGATGACAAAAATATATAAACAGTATTGTAATAATGATCTGGAACATTAGAATTTATTAGCATTTAAATTAAAGTAGTTATTATTATATTTATTTATATTATATTTTAATAGGTTATAAAGTAAAAGTCAGAATATTATACCAATTAAAGTAAAAATAAAAATAATCCGATACTGTAAATAAATCTAAGATATTTTATTATAAATAACAAAACATATAATTGATATAATATCAGATAGCTTTCCAATCCACAACTAACATTTTGGCAACAGTACTAATTGCCATAGACTAAATTTCTTCATCTAAAATTTGCATACACTGCATTGAGAACTATAATATCATTGGGACTTTCTATAAAAATTCTCTACCTGTTGGGTGGTTTACTGCAAACTATCCAATATCATTAAGTACAACTTTAATTGTTGTATTATCTTAATTTTTAATTGCAGCTGAACCTACTTAAGCCAATTATTTTAATAAATTTCCCCCGTCTGCGGTAAAAGTTTAACAATTTTGCTTCCAAAATAAAATACTGTGGTGTAAAGGTGTAAGTTCCATTACACCGGCTTCTATCTATGATCTATAGTTTTCGATAGTTGATATATCTTTAATCCTTCCAGAAATTTCATCATAAAGCTCTTTTAAAGGCCCTTCTATTCCTTCAGGCCAAGACATTTGCTATAATTATCTTAGAACTATCTATAATTCAGAAGCTATCATTTATTCAACACCTCTGTTTGAATTTAACGTTTTAAGACCTAAAAGAATGCTTCTTACTACTTTACTAGATATTTATACATCATGTGATTTTAACATTCTGCACAAAAGTCCAACACATCCGTTATTGATGAAGTAGTTGGAGATAGTATCTGACTACTTTGCAAGTACCCATAAAAGAATGATTGATGCATATGTGAAGTTTGCAGTGAAAGGTTTTCTCAAATTTTCTACTGCAATATTTAAAAATTAAGTATTGTTAATTTTTCCAAACTCTATTTCTTAAGAAGTGGAACTAAGCAATTATGCAACCAGTATACTATTTCTTGAAAATCGAGCTGCTGAGAGTATAGAATATTCATCTCCTTGGATACATTTTTAATATACAGATAAAGAATCCAGTTAAATATGGGAAATAGAAACCTATGATAATAATCTATAATATACCACGTAATCGGCCTATGAAAGACATTACAGTTTATCAAAGCTTTCTGCTAACATAATTTAAAATTTATGAGATGAAGTAAAATCGCATAATCTTAGGGCAATAAAAGATGCACGCTAAGGAGAATTAACAAATGTAGGTATATTTTAAATTAGCACTGTTATTTATTATTCAGTAAGATTAACTAAACGTGAATCCACAAATAATCCAGGCAAATTTTACTTTTCTTGTTCGGTTACAGTATTTTTATCAAAGGAACGGGCTTAAATAAGATTGTCCATTTAAATGATTTGATTGAAATTATAGAATATATTTATTATATTATAACAAATAATTTATTATACTTGAATTCATATAAATTATAATATAATAAATATATTTCACCAGATTCCTAAATATTATCCAAACTCTAATGGGACTCTTTATGTAACTATTTCTTGAAAAGGTAAGAATTATATAATTTTAATTAGTTAAATTCTTTCTTCTGGGTTAACCTTTAACATTTTACTAATTAAACTCTTGAATAACTAGGGAACATCCGGTGGTAATTCTGTTGGCGGCCCTTTTATAATACATGCTAATAGTTCATCTTTATTGTTTCCTTGGTATGGTAATTTTCCTGAAAATATATAATATAACATTATTCCAAGTGACCAAACATCAACTCTATAATCATATAGAGACCCTCTTAAAATTTCTGGTGCAATAAAATATGGTGTACCTGTTTATGTTGATGTTTTGTCTATTATTGAATTAAGCTTTTTTGACAAGTTAAAATCTGATAACTTTGCTCGATATCCTAACTATTTATCATTAAATATTAATATATTTTAAGGCTTCAAATCTCTATGTATAATAGATTATTTTTATAAATAGTAAATTCCAACTACTATGTCAATAAAAATTTATAATATTAAGTCTAGATGTGTTTTTTCGGCTCTATTAAATTATATTCTTTTTAAAAAGTCATATAAATCTCCTTTTTCTGCAAATTCAGTAACAATAACCAATGTCTATGTCTCTTGATCAAAAAACTAACCGTACATTTTGAGTACAAATGGTGATTTTAATTGATTTAAAATTTCAGCTTCATGTAGGTTTGAGCTTAATGCTTTGCTAGTTGTTATTCGTTTTAATGCAAATAAACAATTCTCATACTATCCTTTATAAACAATCCCAAAAGTTCCTTTACCAATTATTTCTATGTTTGAAAACTATGATAATGAAGTAAAAGGTGATTAACTCATTTTATTTTAATGATTTTATATTGATAATAATAGTATTAATAAAAAAATTTAATTCATAATAAACCAAATATGATATATATAATTGTTATCAAAAATGTCAAATAATATTATTCCTCAAAATGTTTAGAAAATGTTAGATTAATCATAATAACTACTTGATAAAATGGAATAGAAATAGAATAAATAATCTAATGAATAGAATATATAATCTGCAACAAAGTAGCTACTAAAAAAAACTGCATAATTACCAGAATTGCTAGAAGACCCACTTCCAACTAGATCCACGGCGATGGAATTTCTTATGAGAAATAAAGGTTATTTACTTGATGAAGATATTAAGAAAAAAAACCAACTTATAGAAGATACTGCTAAATAAGTTGTTGATTCATCATTAAATAATTTCTTTTACAATAATGTTCCAGATCTTTCATCTGCTAAGTATACTGAAAATACATAACAACATGTGTAATAAGTTCTATCTCAGGCAGCACCATAGAAACCATAAAAATATACATTTAAAGCTGCGAAGACTTAGTATAGAACATTAGCGAAATCAATTAAAATATTTGAAACATTTATGGCTTAACCAATTTAAGATGGTGCTAGTTTGTTCTCTTATGCTTATAGAGGGTTCGCTGGAAGTATGTTTTTAATTGATGATCTTATGGAAGCACTAAAAATTGACAATAAAGATTAGGCTGAAGCTCTATAATTAATTAAAAATACACTTAAATCTGCTTTTAGCGATTAAAAATCTGGTGAAATGTTACTTGTTGGGGAAACAGCTCGTTTACGCTAAGAATTATACTAAATAAATATACTATTATAGAAAAATAAAGACAGAGCAAAAGAATTAATAATAGCATTGGAAAATAAACGGAAGTCTGAAGTTAATATGCTTAATAATAAGATAAAAGAAGTAGAAAATAAAAGAAGTTAAGAAGTTCAATAAATAATAGCTAAAAATATGGAATATGGTGACTAAGTGAGAACCCTTAGAGGAATTTTAGATGTGATCAAAAGTGATTAATCGGTATAAGAGGTGGACAATTTAAGAACAAAATTAAAAGAAAATGATACTTAAATAGAATCATTTATCTAGTAAATTAAGTCATATTAATAGTAAATAGAAGATAAAGTCAAAGAATTTGAAGATTTTAAAATTTAATCGTAAACTGCTGAAGAATAGATATAAAATTTAAAATATGAACTCAAAAGATCTGAAATGTAAAAAGATTATTGTAAACTCTGCAGTGCAAAAGTTCTTGACAGAAGTATGAAGCTTACTGAGGAGATTTAATTCAAATTAGAAAGAAATGTATAAATTATTTAAAACATAAAATCCGTAGAAACTTAAATCTAGCAGTAGTAAAAAATTGATGATTTATTTTAAATATTGAATAATTAAATTTATGTTGATGAGGGAGATAAGCTTAACTACAAACTTGATTTATTATAAATTAGTAAAGAGCTATTACTGATCGAATTAAAATTGCGTGATATGCCTAAAATTCAAGATTTAGAATAAGATATTTAATTCTAAAAACTTGAGATAGATAGACTTAAAGTTTTAGAAAAAGATCTTACTAGTTTAAAGAAATTATACAAAAATGCAATTGCTAAGAGTTCAGATGGAATGAGCATGAGTAATACTGAAACTATTTAAGGAGCTAGTGTCACTAATTAAAAAATTTCAGAAAATTAAATAACACTATTAAGATGCTAGCCATTATTCTTACTACTACCTAAATTATTTTCACTGCATGTAACAACAACTAAGTCTGATAATGTTCTTAGTGTATCATCATCATAAGTTTAATGCATTATTTAGTAATTTTTAAATTAATTAGTAGTTACGTGTTTTAGAGATAATAACTCGATGATAGATACGATGACTATTAAAATTAATCCACCAACATCTAATGCACCATAATAATTAAATGAGCCTATTTAAGCTATCTTCAATGGTTGGATACACTAATAATTTGTTTTTAGTCAATCAAACAATAAAGTTTAAGATGCTGAATTAATTGTAAATAAAGTTGCGTTTATTTTAAATGTTTTTAGTGATGTGAACTCAGATATTGATGTAGACGATGATAGTAACTTTTTATCTATTGGCCATTTAATATTTAATCAGCCTATGACTGCAGATGAGTTATAATTTTTACTATTTGTATATAATCTAAGTGTTGGTGGCGTGGATATAACTAAAAAGCTAAAACCTATTTACTAAATTGCTCTAACGGATAAGGTATAAATACAATATTTAACTCTTAAACGAGCAATATTGATAACTTAAATTGTACTTAATAAAGCAGTATTAAAAGGATATTTTGAAAAATTTATTGAATAAGGAAAATAAACAGATATGATAAAAGATATTTAACAAAGCGATATATAAGATTATAATGTCTGCGATGCTAATATGGATTTTGTTAAGTCAATTCTTTAAAATGCTACACAAGTTGTAAAAATTGAAGGAGAATTAGAAGGAATTGTCAGTTTGGTATAAACTTAATTTTTTATCATGTCGTTATTGAAGGCATATAGAACAGAATAATTAGTTAGAATTGAAGCTTTACGCACAATGTATGCTGGATTTTTATTAGATACCAATGAAAAAATTATATCCGATACAAATAGATATCGTATAATAAAGCAGATTATTGAATCAATTAACCCAATAGCCCCAAAGCCAGTTATCGATTCGATTTACTTGGACACCATCTGGAGAAGTCCGAGTGGATTGTGGGCAATTTTAATAGATAGTTGCCGTGTTCGAGGATTATTCAGTTCTGGGCTGAGACTACCACCAATTGATTGTGCAATGACCTTGGTTGGTGGCTATAAAGATTAATCAAAAGATTATTAATATGATTTATTGTATAATAGGTTAATTGGCTTTATTAATCAGTTTAAAGGTATATCATTACATCTTATGTAATTTGAAGTTTTTGATTTGAAGGCTATTGGTATTTAAATCAATACGATTCTATAAACATAAATAAATAGATAAAATATACTTATGATACTTAATATCATTAAAACGTTGATTATTAAAGGTATAACAGTAGTTTTTAGCTTTATATCCTCCACCGGAAATGATTTAGGTAGCTTAGATATAAGAAATGGTGTTGATTAAGGATTTAAACTATCAGGAAGTAAACGATTGCCAGCTGATATATACTTAGATTCATTGACTGGACTTTTAGGTGCTTTCTAAAGTATCTTAGGGTGGACTGCTCATGATGATGCGAAAAAAGAGACATTTAAGACTACTAAGAAAAATAAGTGATCACTCTTCTTACTAAGATACGTCAAAAATTGAGAATTCCTCCTCTATTAAATCCTTTAAAGAATATGATGATACAAAAGAATCATTTTTTAGTTCGGAACAATTAATAGTAAAATCGTTTTAACAATCATCATATAATTTTAGATTTAATGATTTGATAGGTTTTACTGGTAGCAGTAACTACGTTTGCTGCTAAGGAGTAAATTCCATTATTAAAAAGAATAAAATGTGTTATATACTTCATAATATCAATAATAATTATATATTTTTGGTTTATATAATTATTTATATACCATATAATTATATAAATACCTATACATTCAAGTAAAATAAATTAAAAACTAATATCATAATATATTAAAAATTTATTATTATATAATTTATCAATTTAGATATATACTTATCTTTTTTTATATCCTTTAGTAGTTTTTTAAAAATCTATAATTGGAAATAAACTTAATTTTATAATATATTATATAATAATATATATTGTTGATATAATTTGTACCGAACAAGAATAATCGTTTTATCTTATTCAAATATACAAAATTTACGATCCTTCACATTATTAAATTTAGTAAATACTATTTTTTGAGGATATTAATAATTTAATAGAAATATCAGCTTTTTAAATTTAATGATATATTTTTAAATTTAAGTAACCTAATATTAGTTTATTTAACTAATATTAATGACAATAAAATAAATGATGATTAACAAAAGAGTTTGAAATATCGTACTATTAATAAAATTTATATTTTAAAATCTTATAAATGGACTGAATAAAAATTATCAAATAAACATAGGTAGCGTATAAAATAAACTTTAGAAAATAAAGTGAATAATCTATTAATTAATATATTCTGCAGAATATGACATTAGAACATATAAATTAGTTTTCAAATTACTATTTAATAGTTATACAATGTCAAATTTCTACTAAATAATTATTATTTCTGTGATAATTTTTAATAAAAACATTCTAAATTATTTTTTTAAAAGTTAAATTGCAGTTGAATAACTATAAAATATGTTATTTTCTATAACAATAATTTATGTAAATAAATTATATATAAGCGAATAAATATTAATAAGCTGAATAAGGTTGCGTAAAACTTATAAGTATATATTTTTATGAATCAATTTATAATACATATATATTTAAGTAAATGCTGGTTCTTACTACTATGAATTTAATTTTTTTTAATTTCTTATTTCGACTTACTTATTGCAAAAGAATTGCTAGTAAATATAGTACGTAGTAAATAAGGTGTATATTTTATAATAGAACATAATATAAATATTAATACATATTAATTTTAATTTAGATATACTAAAAATTAAATAAAAGAGGTTAGTCTAATTGTTTAGTTTACAGTATTAAAACAAATGATTTCTAAGAATACATATATAGTGAAGTATTTTAATATATTATAGATTCTTCATATAATATATACGATGGAAGTGTAAATTTATTTATTGTTTTAGAAAAAAACGGATGTATTTATTAATAAACTTTAACATAAATATTAGTATGTTGCTACTATTTTTAGGATAAAGATTTTTATTAAGGAGTGAAGTTTCAGTCATAAAACTATGATATAAATAACAAAAATATCATAGTATATAAAAAAGTATATATATACTATTTTTTTAATCCAATATGCATACTCGTTCTATATATATTTACTACAATCACTTTAATATTGTATTAGCAGCTAGTTTAATTAATTCAATGTTATACTTTTAGCTGTAAAACTATGACAAATCAATACTTTAAAGTTCATTTTATAAATATATAGTATAATTTTCAATATTTAACTTGGCTTCTTCGACACTAATCATTGGAACTAATGATATGGCTTAGTTTTCTATATCTTTAATATAGCATGAGAATTCTAATAATTTTTTATTTATAAAGTTTTAACAGATTTTGGCATTTGCAGTTGTTTCATTAACGACTTGCATTTGTTCAAAAAACGGTTATATTTGTTTATTATCTTTTATTATTGAAAGAATTTATGGATCTGACATATTTTAACACCGAGTATAGTCAGGAATAGAAATAAAATTTACAAAAGCAGAAAAGTTTTAAGGTCGGTAATTAGATATTGGTAACACCATAGAATGAACTATATTGAAAAATTAATTTACATCATCTGTAGATTACAAAAATACTTATTAATTAAATGTATTGCTTTGATCAAAATATGATAATGCATCACAACGAGGTACTATAGTTATTATAGGTAAAAAATACTATTTTTTATGAAAAGATTATGGGTTGGGGTTCATTGTTAACGTATACATACCTGCAGTTTTTTTCATTTTTAAAGTTTGATTGATAAAGTTTATGATATAGTATTATATATATTTTATTATTCTCTTTATTTACAGATACCATGAGGATTATATTTAACTGGCATGAAAGTAGATGATATTTAAATTATATATTGTTAAAAAACGTAGTTATACGATATACTAGAACATATAATATTATTTATATGGGGTTAGTGACCTTTAGTTTAAAAAAATATAATATTGCTTATTTTATTTTTAGTGATTTGTCACTTTAACCGTACTATTAATTACTATATCATAAACTACAGAATTTTAAATAGAATAAGACAATTTATTCAAGTAAATTAAAATATATATAAATAATCAATATTAAACTAAAAATAGGTCACGCAAAACAATTACTTGCCATACCACCAGGAGGAGGAATAATTGCATTCTAACAAATAGCATTACTTATAATATTATCTACGTTTATTTGACCATTCTTATAAATTTAACAGGTTTTTGTACCACCAGCAGCATCTAAACATTTTGAACTCAAACACATTATACTATCACATACACCTTTTATTGACAAAATATTAGTACGAACTTACAATATATTTGCTTAAACTGTATCAATGTTGTTAGCAGTTAAATTTGTAGAAATTATTGGATTAGCTGCTAACGTCTATGAAGTCATATTTATTGCATTAACTATTTATGATGTTATAATAGTTGCTGTTGCGGAATTAATTGTGGTTATTGGAGCATTTACTGTTAAACCTGGTGTCACGAGTTGTTAGCGGAATGTGATACTTAGAGGTAACACAATTACTGGATTAATAGCTAACATAGAATATTATACATTTGTAGTAAACCCTGTATTGTTGAGATTTGAAATAAATCCATTTTGCTAGTTAACTATTGTTAAATTTTATAAAATAGTTTCATGTGCTGTTTATACATTTGGAGTCATAAGATTTCCATGATTAGTAAAGGTACTAGTTGTTATTTATTAATCGGTATCCACAGAAGGGACTTTAATATTACAATTCATACCTGCCCCATGGCCTCCACATTATAAATTTTATAAATTAGATTAGTTGAGTTTCAGATTTTGTCCTTTTAAGTCATTTATATTCGTGGTAGCGTTCATTGTAATATTTCCATTATATTAAAAGTTAATAGGATTAATAAAATTTTAGTTAGTTGAAAGGACGAAGTTTGAGTTTTAATTAAAATTTAAAGTTGGTAATGCATTCTCCGCTATAGTAAGCTTAGAAGTAAGTTAGACTGGAAAGTTTGCTATAATAGGTTAAACTGCAGTCAAAGAAGTGGTTAATGCCATATTTGTTGTCTAGATTGATGTAGCAGTTAATTACGCCAAATTTGAAGTAAGTACCTAGCTGGATCCTTACACATTCATTTGACCAAGAATTTCAAGTGTAGTTTAAACATTTAAATCGCTGATACTAATTAAATCTGTGGCTTCAATTGATGCAGTAATTATATTATTTGTAGTGAGCTAATCAATATTCAATTAAGAAAAATCAGTATTTTATTAGAATGTTAATGCACTTGTAAATGTGAGGTTTTTCGCATTTAAAATATTTAAATTAAGATTAGTCACCGTGGGGTTTATCAATTATGTAACTGTTAATAATAAATTATCGCCTGCACAATCCATTGATGTTTGTGAGGAAGCTAAATTTGCAGTAGAGGCAGTAACATTTTGAGCATAAAGTTATTACGTATAAACTGAGAATTCAGATGCTGTTAGTTACTTTTTCGAGATAGTTTAGTACACATTTTAATCAAAAAACATTTATTTTTATTGTATATTGGTTGGATTTGCTAGAAATCTGTTCATTTAATCTAAATTTTATACAGATGGTAAACCTAGAAACGCTTATCTTTAAATTATTAAATCATTTAAGACCATAGTAGAGTTTAGCCTATGTGTGATTAGTGACATAAGAACGAGTGAAATAAGAAACATGCCAATAAGAATTGCTATTATCAACCACATACACCAATTAATTTCTATTGAATTAAAAACAGCTTTTTACTAAGTAACTTATGCTTATGGCTAATATATCAGTGGGGTTTCATGTTATACACTATTAAGAACAGGTTATAATTTAGGAGTAATAGGTTAAATTTCATACATTTTGTTTAATTTTTCTCTCATGACAATTTCGCAAAAACTTAAATTAAAAAACATATAAAATTCTAATTTTCCTGCTGTTTTAATTATTTAACCTTAACCTTGAATCCATTAATTGGCTTTATTAGGGTCCAAAAAAGTCATATCATTAATTTAAAGCGATGTTTAAGCTTGTTAATTACATGATAATGCATAATGGAACTAGTTTTTAGAATAAAAATCAGAAAAAATGCTAAATATATAATCTTTTCTTGAGAATCCTGTAAGTAATACATATGTATCATTATTTGAGATAAAAGAAGAAGGCATCAGTTCCCCTGAAAAAGATGCAATTATTGGAGACTTGTTTATTATTAATTAATGAGAGCATTTTGAGCAGGCCCGTTTTTATTAATGATTAGAGGAAGGAAATATAGCGGTTATTAATTCTTGTTATCCACAGGATTAACATATATATTAGATACTAAAAAGTTATTAGAGAACTTCTTTAGGTAGTGTTTCTATACACTTTTTAATTGCCATTCCAGTTGAAAGAGGTAATGGATGGAGCAAAGAAGACAATAAAGTTACATCTATATTTTGATTATTTAGAGCTAAATTTATGCATTTGGACCATTCTTATTGAATTTATTCCTAAGCCTTAGAAAATAAAGGTGAATCTTTAATTACCTAATAACTTGTAGCAATAAGTCTAATAAACGAAGATACTATTCCAGATTGATCATTTATTATATTATACGTGACTGCAGATACCCGGTGCAGTGGACCATATGAGGATGGACTGCCGTACATTTTGGATTTTAGAATAAATATACTGTATTTAGTAAGATATTATAATTTTTTAAATAATAAATATTTCTATATAGACTAAATTTCACTAATTATCATTAATTATTTTACCAATTTGCTATGTTAACTTGAGATCGGCTATTTGGGAACATGTATATAATTTCGTGGCTGATAGGTTAGTTATAAACATATAGCTACTGCTATCTTATACTTCACTTAAGGTATCTAATCTGTAAATATCTAACTTTAGATTTTCAAAACTTGTTTAATTTTTTTATATACTATTAATATATAATAATTTTTATGTTATACTTGTAGTTTTTGCTTTTTATTTAATTATTTTTTTAACATAATCTTCTCCTTATTTGCGTTTCTTAAATGGTACAAGAGATGAGCAGCTTAAAATATCTGAATTATAAGCATTATCTTTACACAATTTCAAACTAGTTAAAGATTTAGTAACTTTTTCTTGTTTATTTAAATGAGAAGGTTAGATATTGGTATCTAGCTTATAGGCATTCAATTATTATATTAAATTTATATTTGATCCTAGTTTTGAATTAGTACTATTTAAATTCGCGTTACTTTTTTCTAGTGAGCCTTAGCTTGATATTCCCATTTATTGCTGACTTAAATTGTTAATATTGGAACAAATTAATTAAAATATGTAAAATAATTTTATCATTGGAAAGGCATAAATGCAACACTTTTTTTTTAAGTTGGGGCTTTCTATACAGTTAGGTCAGTAAGATCTAATTTACCCTATTTATTCTATACAAATGTACCCGCTCCTACTTTAACTCCAGTGCTTACTGCACCAGGTGCTTTGAAAGCGTTAAGTTATTTCTACTATGCCTAAATTTTAATAGATTATTACTAAGGCATTTACAATTAATATATACCCTATTAAATTCCACTAATTATTTCGATTTGCACTAAAAAATCTTTTATATCTTATTAAATTTCATATATTTCACCACATATGTTTAACTCATAACATGGAGTAGTACCAGTTTGAAGTATACCTGAAACAAAATACTCTTTATTAATGTTTACTAAAAGGTGTAAAATTTTAATTTTACACTAAAATCTTCCACTTAATATAAAGGCTGAACACACATATTCTGTAAAAGGGTTACCACTAAAAACAACACTAGTTGAAGTCCCAGAATCAATATTTAACTCTTTACAAAAAACAAGTACATCAAAAAGAGCATTTAATGCTGTGGTTAGTTCTTGATCTAAATCTTTTCTACATTTAAAGTCAATATTAAGTTTATGTACATACTTAGAATGATAACTAGTTAAAAACTACATTTTGTAACCTTTTGGGATCTCTGCATTTTCAACAACACACGCAAGTAGTTCAACTATGTACTTTGTTAAATTCTATATTAACAAACTAGGTGAAACATCACAATTAATTATTAAATCCATACACATATCAATATCTCCTCTAGCAGCTAAAGCTTGAGTTAGTTAAGCATAATTAAGTTAAACCACTGCGCTTGGAGCAATAAAAAGATCTTTTTAGCTGCCACTAACACCTCCACCTTTGCATCGTCCCATATGGCCTTCACAGAGGCAAATTCTAGCCTTCAAACTGCAATAAAATGCTTTAATCTCTTTCAACGTCCATCTCATACCCTCACTTTTCATATTAATATCTTGAATTGACTTAATTTAATCCTCTAAAAATGCTATTTTTCGTACATTAACATCAGCCTCTTCCTATGAATTAAATTGCTTTAGTTACTCAATTTCATCCTTAAAATTCTACATCTTTGCGAACTTTTTACCCTCTCCAGAAAAACCCCACTCAGCAAACCCAGAAATTTAGGCAGCAGATAGCGACTTTGCAGCCTAAAAGAAAGCCTTTTTAATACTAAATATAATATTATTTTCTAGCGAAGAATTGAGCTGGGAAGCTATTTCAACAGCGGTTAAGAATTATTTCTCGCTTCCTCGAAAGGCAGCACCCGCCGCTCGTGGAAAATTTTATAGTGATGCAAAATGTGAAAATGTATGATTAAAAGTTTAAATAGCAGGGGTATGCTCACATTTCGCTGTTAAGTAATCAGATACAACCGTCTGGAAAGGTCCAAAGGTTATAAAGTAAGCACGATCTAAAAGTGCATATAAACGTGCAAGAATATCTGAAGTTATCTGATTGTGTTTGGTATACAGTTAGTAGATTTCAACAAATTCCATGGTCTGTTAGTCTACCGACAACATTTTAAGTGTTAAAATTTTTAAATAAAAATATATAATAATAATATATTTCTTTCCACTTTCCATTTTAATGGAATACGATCTTCATTATTTATCTATCTATAATCCAAGTATTATCAAAGCTGATGTAGAGGAATTAGAATTAATGTAGCTTACATCTAACGCTTTAGGATTGATGTTTGCAGAACTTTAGAAATGTAAACGTGAATTTTCTTAAGATGGTTATTTAATTGAGTTACCTATGGCTAAACAAATATTACCACGGGAAAAATCTTTACCTTTACCAGAAAGAACAACTAAATGGGATAAGTTTTCTAAAGAACGTGGTATTCGCAAATTAAAGAAGGATCGTTATGTTGTAGATTAAGCTACTGGTGAGGAACATCCTCGTTGGGGAAAGGATAGAATTTCTAAAAATTCTATATCCACACCTATTATAGAAGGAAAGAAGGGTGTATCAGATTATGCAGGTTGCCCTGATCCGTTTAGTAAATAGAAATAAGATAAAAGGAAAAGAATCGCAGAAAATTCAGAGAGAAGAGACAAAAATGATAAATTTAATAAGTAACATGCTAAAAAGCATCCTTTATATGAAAAAAAAGAAGAATAGGAAAAGAAAAGAGGTAAGAAAGGTAAGTGATCACTTCTCAAAAAATTTTTTAATGCCATTATGAATTCCTTAATCATCTTAGATTGAATATTTATTTCTAACTGCTATCAAAATAACTAAAGCCTACTGAATATTGTTAACACCCGTAATTTTTTTAATCATTTATTAATCAATAGGATCTAATAAAATGTCATTAGTCATTTTTTATTTAACAATGATTTCAACGGCTTCTTTTAATAACATAAATGATGTTTTCATCCAAGTGTTAATTGTTTCAATACTACTAATAATTTCATTAAGAATATTCATTTTCCCGTTGAGATTGGGATTTATTAAAGAATAAATAGAGCAATTAAAATGAAAAAATTAGCTGATTTAATCAATTGGATTCATTTCCTATTATATCAGCTTTTCATGATTTTTAATGAAAATTGAAATTCTATTCGCTACCTTTATGTCAAAATAAGGATCATATACTAATTAATCAGTTATAATTGATGATATTTGATTAAAATACTGATAATTAGAATATATGACTAAAGGATTTAATTTATAACCTGTAATTCCGATAAGTATCTTTATAAATTTAGTGAAGTCATTCTATGAAATCTATCGGACAAAAGTTTAAAAGTTTTATTCAGGATTCATTATTTTAAATTGATCTTATGTATTATATATAAAATTATTCAAAACTAACAGTAATCACATATATTTATATATAATTTTACTAGTTTCACTTTTCAAATGTCATTTAGAGTTGGATACTACGGTGATGTACTTTAGCTAGATGATTAGGATATTATGTTCTCATAATTAGGTGGATATATGTGCTAAGCACCAAAAACTAAATTAGATCTGCATTGTTAAATTTGCAATAAACCTTTGGAACATATTTTTTAGTTTGTTTCTTCGAAGTCAGATATATTGGTCCATAAGGTAGTGTATGTACTTCTATGTGATTCAGATCATTATCATGAGAGTGTCAAAGTTTTAGTCTGGCGAGGCCAATTACCAACATAAGAAGCGAAAGATGAATAGTAAAAAATAGAGACAACAAGTAACGTAGAGGAAATTGATTTATTAACACTTGTTTCTGATTTAAGTTCAGCTCATTTAGTAGATTAGTATAAGATTAAAGAGCATAACCCAAGAATTTATAGTTAAAAAAGAAAATCTAGATTATGCCCTGCTTATGATATTTACACAGAAGAAGCAGAAGATTTCTTAGAAAACTTAACAGAAAAAGCAGGTAACCTTATAGATAATTTTAATTAGATATATAAAAATGCAATTTATGTTGTTTCAGATACCACTTTATGTGAGTAAACATGTAAGCAAAAAATGAAAAAGGGAGAATTTTCTCAAGTTGCGTGGGTGGATTTAGAATATTCCGATTCAGATGAAAATTAAATAATGCCTAATATAGAAATAAATTTAGACCCTTGTTAATGTTAATATTGTGTCAAGTTTAATGAAAATTATTAACATGAATTTGATTTGTTTTCTGGCGCTATTTGGCCATTAAAACTCCAGTATGCAGAGTTTAAAGCTTTATTTATATTTAGTAATGCAAACACATAATTAGGTTGGGCCGAGGGTGTTTGTTTAATTTTAAAGGATGAAGATGATGTTTAACAACTTAAATTACATAAAAAATGATTAATTATCATCACTCTTAAAAAGGGCAAAAATTAAGAAATTCGTCTAATTTTAGTGGTTAGTCATTTTTAACATTGAATACTTAAAATATAATTCTTTCAATACTTTTATATTTTAATACTTACATTTTTTAATATGGAGTGTATAGATTGTTATCTTATTCTTAGTATTCTACAATAGGTTGAAATCCTTATATTTCTTTATTAATAAAAATAGTATCCTCTTAAATTGGGGTGTCGCAAAGAGACGTGAGCCCATTTCTTGCTGGTCTCAGTTTCCAACGATTTTCATTATTAATTGCCTCAACTATACCCTTTAATTCTATTTACTCTTTTCTAAAACCATCTAGCTAATTTTATAATAATTCTAACCTTTCTTGTTAATATAATCTCGTTTGTTCAATATTAAACAATGATTGTTATACATGTTCTTTAATATACAACGTGATTTCTGATAATTTTGTAATATTAGATGAAAGTGCAGCGAATTTAGAATCAGTAATAGCTTTTAGATAATCTTACTATTTTAATTTTTATTCAATACAAGGCGTAAATATTGAAAAATTATCTATTTGTAAATTTGATGACTAATAAAATCCTTTCAGTTCTTAATAAACTTATTAAAAATCAAAATATTATTAGCATGATTTAATTTAAGTAAAGCTCTAAATTTTAATGTCAATTAAATTATTAAGCTTTAAAAATATTTATTCTGCCCGTTTTTGAAAATTCTAAGAGTCTTTATCACAAAGCTTTTAAAATCTTTGTTCATCTTAGATTATTTGTTGTTCTTATGAATATATTTATCCTAATTTTTCTTAATATAATTATTTAATATACAAAGCCTCTTTTTAAATATTCTCCATTTACTATTTTTTCTTTTGTACTTAATCTTTAAATTAATCTCTTCGTATTTATTCTTAGCTAACTAGTTACTACAATTCGTCTGCTTATGGATTAATTTTATAATACTACATCTAAATTGAATAAATTTAATCCTCATTGACCAAAGATTTATGTTCATTTTATGATAGAATCGTCTAGTTTATATATTACTTAGATTAAAACTACTATGATAATGTAGTTACAGCGTTTTATTTATCAGATTTTTTTTAGGAACTATCTACTAAATTCACAGTTTTAAGTTCTGATTCTTTCTCTAATTTTAAAAGCTTTGTCTTCAATAATTAATGATCTTACTGGTGTTTTTATATTTAGAGATTACATTAATCTATAATATATGCAGACTAAAGTGCAACTTCATTTTCTTATACATATTTATTTTATAAGAAAAGTTTGTATATATTAGATAATAGATGTTATATTAATAGCAAAAATTGACGCTAATAAAATTTAATATAAAACTATGATTACATTAATAAACATAATGGAATATTAGTAACGTCAGAAATATGTTTTAAGAATGTTTAATGAAAAAATTTTTAAAAAGAATTTATTTAGTATAGATCATTTTCCCAGATAATAGGTATAATTTAGCTACTAGAAATTAGTTATGATTATAGTATAAATTTTTATAGAAACTTTGGTATGAAAAATGATTACTTAGCAAAGATAAGTTAATAGATGATTGTTGAAAACATATCTTTAGGATATAGATTATAAGCTAGCACAATAATATTTTTAAAATTTGTCTATTAATCAGACTGATTAATCTATTAACTATTACCCTCACGAATAATCAATTAATTGATTATCTCTTACGTATAATATGAAATAAACTTCTTATTTTAAACTAAATATTATATTTACTATGTTAAGGATAAAATAGAATTATATTTCTTCTAAAATGTTGGTATTTAAATATTATTACTGTTTGTTTACAAAATTCTAAAGTGATTACATTATTTTTTGCAATTTAGGATCAGAGTTTTATCAAAAATTTAAGACATTTTATTTTGATACGGTTAAATATTTCGATTTATTATAAATTATGGTACAAAAGGTTAACTCATATTCAGTTATTATTTTTGGTCTTTCATTATAATGACAAGGGAATGATATGAAGTATATTATTATATAGTATAATAGTTATAATTATAGTTTTATTAGTCGATTAATTATTATGTTATATTTGTTTTTCATTTTATCTTCCGCTCCTTAATATGTCCTGGAAATAATTCAAGCTATCTCAATAATTATTAACAAATATTATTTCATTAGGTTGGGAAACTCCTACTTAAGTATAATTTTAGTCAATACCTTTAGCACTAACCTCTAGAGATATTTTAGTATCTTCACATACTGGCACAGGGAAAACAGGATCATTTCTTATTCCATTAATTTAACGTATTTCTCTATAAACTCAGTAGCGTAGAACTTAAGTTTTAATTTTATCTCCAACCAGAGAACTGGCGGAATAAACATTTAAGGTTGCCTAGTTATTGGGGGATAAAATATCAACGGTGGCCCTTATTACATCTTCAGGTCCAGTTAGAGCCTAAGAGATTGTATTATCATCTTGTCCATAAATAGTTATTGCTACACCTGGAAGGCTTATTGACCATATTATGAATTCTCTTTTTATGGTTAACGATATTGAAGTATTGGTATTAGATGAATGTGATAAAATGCTTGAGCTGGGATTCTATAAAGAGTTATTGGAAATTATTAAAAATTTACCAGAAAAAAGGTAAACACTATTATTTTCAGCAACAGCTTAAGCGGTTAGTAAAATTGCAGGGGAGGCATTGAATAAACCAATGTTAATATAAGTGGATCCAGTGAAAAGTATTGGAAAAAATATTGATCAGTAATTTATAATATTGAATAATTTTATGGGTTTACTCGATAGTACGTTAAAATTTCATGGTATCGGCGAGAAGTATATTTTAAAATGTTGCATTATTCACTAATTGTTAGAAAAAAGCTTATCTGGATAAAAAGTTATTATATTCTGTAATTATAAGAGTTCAGTAAAGCTCTTACATTATTTTTTAGAAAAATTAGGTTCTAGAACAATTATGTTTAGTGGTGAAATGGGTTAATAATAACGCACCGAAACTATTAATGATTTTAATGAAGATTTTACTCCAATTATCAGTACAGACTTATTGAGTAGAGGAATTGATATTAAGTAGGTGGATACAGTTATATAGTTTGAAATAGGCGCGCCAGATTCTTATATTCATCGTGCGGGAAGAACGGGAAGAGCTAGTTTAGATGGAGTAGCTATTAGTATAGGATATTAGAAAGAAGTTTAAATTCTCACTTAATAGTTAAGTAAAATGAAATTTAATGAAAGAGTTATTGATATGATAGCATTTTCAAAAATATTGTCAAATATTGACACTAACTTCTTAGAAGAAATAAACATCTCAATTAAAGAAGAGGAGATAGTGAAATAAGAAAAAGAAATTCAAAGATAAATAGAAAAAACTAGTAATATTGATAAATATTCTACAGAAATTTTATCATCAGAAAAGAGAAAATGGATGTTAGACACTAAAGAGAAACACATTTTACAATAGTTAAAAGATTAAGTTAAATAAGGATCAATAAAGGAAAAAGACGCAAAATAAATTATATAAAATAAAGGCTTAAAGGAGTAGTAACGTAAACTTAAAAATATTGCCGTAGCCTAGAAGCGAGCATCTAAAAACATTGCTAGTAGATTACCAGAAGACCTTAAATCAAAAATTAAAAAATAGAAAATGGAATAAAGGAATTATAAAGGTAATAATGGTGCATTTAATAGAAATGAAGTAGTGAAAGGAACAAGTTTGGTTGAAACAGGGAAAAAAAGTAAGAAAAATGGAAAGTGAACTCATTATTATTTCTTCAACATGTTTTATAACCCTCTACAATATGTGAGAGAACTCAATGCATTATTTCGTATATTTAATTTCTTTTTAGACTAAATAGCCTCAAGCTTTCTTTTTTCTGCTAATAAGGATATTTCTTGCTGCTCTTAACGCATTTTTTCTTACCTCTCCTATTACTTTTTAATCATATTATGTTAAAATTCAATACAATCTAATTTCTTCCTATCAGCTACTTGACTTGTAGTTGTTCTCACCCCATCTTCTAATTATCTTTTTAGAACTTGTGTTTTGAAGTATTGTTACTCTTTTAAAGATATTGGACTGGTTATTGATCTTTAGGATTGTGATAGATCTGGGAGAATTATATTTTTTTATTCTTCTTAGGTAATCCCTATATTACTTTTAATAATAGGACGTTAAAATTCATTTATAACGAATTTTGGAGCCATGATAACCCTACTACTTAACTGATTGCTCCTAATTTTATCTTAAAGTGAGCCATCTTGAACTTCCTATTAAATAATTTGTTCTAATTCTAATAATAATTTTTTAGGCTTCTGTATCATTTCTAATTATTTTTATAGGTTAATTTAAGTAAGCTCATGCACAGCTTACATTTTTTATTTATTTTAGTTCATAAGTATATCTCGCTTAGCTTCCTTTGCAGCCAGTAGAAGACAGTGATGATATCTAACTTCTGTTGCACTTAAAATCTTAGACTGTGTTATTAACATTTTAGGAGGAACAACTCTAATAGGAATTGTAGAAATTTATATGTTACTAGTAATTTTACTGTAAATAGTAGGAATAATAACCGCCTGTGTTATTTATTAAGCACATTTAATTAAATTTATTGCCGCTAACTCCCGTTAAGCTGCCAAAAGCTGTCCTTCTTTTACCTAACTTTGCTCATCAAACAGCATATTTATTTTTTTTAATAGTGTAGTATTTTTAGGCATTTATCTATACTATTTTCTTGCATGATATGCCCTAATATGCTTTTATATGGTTATAGTGGAAAGCATTGCATTTAAAGTGAAAAAAGAATTAGTGACACCAGGATTAGTAATGAAAATCCATTTTCTGGCAATAAATGAAAATGTGTCAAACATTAAATTCTTCGGGTCACAAAATAATAATTCCAAAATCAATGCTTTAAAAGCTATATCAGATTAATGTATATGTTAATTAGCTGGCAGTCTAATAATTTTCAGACCTTATACATATCTTTACGCCAAATCTTAGAGTTAACGTGGCACCAGATTCAAATCGAAGTCTATAATTTCAACATTACTTAAAATATTTTCAACAATAGACTTATAGTTCAATGGACTAGTAATTACTTCTAGCTTAAAAAGATCTAAAAGTCTATCAGTTTCAACACTTCCACCCCCACCATTTCTTAAAGCACACATAGATTTAATAGCATCTAAGTCTAAAAACATGTTTTGTTGGTTCTATATTTCAGACGAAATTTACGCACCAAAAAATTCAAATTATTGCTATTCAATATCCGGTAAATGCCTGACCCATGAGAATAGAGCTTTTGAAGTCAAAGGACTTGACCCTAAAAAATCAGATTTTAATTAAACAAATCCTTCGTTTTCGCGGTTTGCAGTACCAAACAGTTATCCAGTAAATGCTGAAAATAGATTAGAAACCTTAATTGGTAATGAAGCAAACTATCTAAAAATAGAATTGGTTTGAAGATGGACATTCATGGCTTAAAGATCTACATTTTAGTCTTTAAATATTTAGTTTGCAAATTGTTACGAAATTGGATATGAGTAATTCACATGAATTGCCTGCAACCAGTGTGCTGGATTTGGGTTAGTTCTCAGTTTGTTTAAAGTTTCTTCGTGGATAAAGAAAAATTAGTTCTATAAGGCAGATGTAAAAGAATCACGCATTCTATTCAAAATTAGTGATTTTATTCTTCCTAAAACTCCTCTAAAACATCTTTAAATAAGTTTGGCAGCACGCTAAAGCAATAAAAGCTAATGAACTCTGATACTATCTTTATTTAAAAGCTAAGCAAACTTAGTTGTTTATATTTTATTGGATTAATGCATTCTAAAGCATTTTTAAATTATAACTGCTGAACTAACGGATCTGACAAATAAAGGCTCTAAGATAATAAGTTTTGATCTCTAATCTTACTTACCAAGCAGAGATATAGGTATGACATGATTTTCGAATAACATAGAAATTTGATTTTTTGGACCTGCTGCAAGAAGTTTATTGAATATGAATGAACCATATTATAGCGCATCCTTATGCTTTTATGACCACTTAATATTTTAAAATTCTTACAAAATATACTTTAATAGACATACAACATCTTTTTGCTTGAAACTGACTAAAAAGAAATATGGCTAATCTGAATATTCAGATGCTTAATGCTGCGCAAGCTCAGAAGATTTAGTCATATCTAATTAAAAAAGCATTTTTTTAGTTTTCTGGTAGATCGAATTTTTTAACTTATTTGTTGTTGATTTTAGTGCTTTGATAAGTGTTTTATGTTAAATAAACTCCTCAATATTATAATCTTGAGTAAGTTACTTAGAGATTGTATTATTAATACTTTCTGGATTAATATATTTTATACAATAATCTTTATTTAAATTAACTTCATCTTACAGAATCTTGTAATTAAATAGTTTGTATTTTGTATAGCTAAATTCAAAATTAACATTTTTGTAGTTCTATATATCCGACGAAGAATGTTAAGATAAACTGGATGATATTTCGTCTTTTAAAAAATCGCAAATTTGTTAAAAAAAATTAAACGATGATTTTTCGTCATCATATGTTTTTGCTACGAAAAGATGCAAGGAATATGGTTCGTTGTAAAAGTCATCCACTATTTTTTAGAAATTTGTGTTAGTTCTAACTAATTTCCGTTTTCTTAATGCCTAGATAATTATATTTCTAGACATAATTTAGTGGAGTTTAAATAACTAGTCAAACTCATATTGCCTTACTATTTTTCTTTCCCTTAGGAAGCGAAGAATTATTTGTAATGCATAATGCTTCGCTTATACTCGTAGTTTTATTTGATTATTATATAATATAAAAGCATAGGAAGCACGCAACTCTCTTTAAATAACTGTGATAGATGGTAGCTATTATTTATCAAATGTTTTCAGTCGTTTTCTAGCAAAGTACCCTCTAGAACATTTTTATATCATAGTAATAGGACAATTTTTAAAATCTTTATTTATCTAGAGAGCATCTTATAAAGATGAAAATAGATTAAAATTTTCCAAACAAAATAAATCATGATAGTCTTTAAGATCAGGATTAATCATTTCACATTTTTTTAACTATGAATTAAATTTATCGACAATTTACTAAATATGTTAGGACTTGTATTATTACTTAAAAAGATCTGGTTAAGATGTGACAAAATGTTCAAATTTTGATCTACTAACAAAATATTTCGAATTTCCAATTTAATCCGAGTATGATAGCCTCATATTATCTAATACTTGTAAGTTAGGAAATATATCAACAATAGTTGTGAAATAATTATTTTACTATGCTATAGGATTCAAAAATAATGTTAACACAATGAGTTGCTATAAGTCCTTTATAATATTTATATCTTAAAGATTTGTTATATTATTTCCGTTAAGATATAGAAACCGCAAGTCAACTAATTTTTCCCAAAAACTACGAAATCCTAAGCTTGTTAATTAATTATTTTAAAGATCTAATTTTATTAATTTAGGAAACACATTAATTTTACCTATAGACTTAATTTAATTATTAGACAAAAACAAATATTGCAATTATTTGCACTTACCTACTGTAGATAAGAACTCTTATAATCCGCAGCCACTTCCATTTATAGAGGAAACGTTCACTAATCTATCATCTAAAGTGCCATATGGATTTTTGAAGAGCGATAAATATAATATAAATTCATCTTTTGTAACGCCTCCTGGTTATATTAGATCGGAGTGACGAGATAAAAATTCTATACTGATTTCCATGATTTTGCAATTACTTTTTAATATAAAAATATATAATTATTAATGTAGGTAATAAATATTGATGTAATATTTAAATATATATTCAGTAAATATAAATTCCGAAATGCAAAATTATAGTGTAGATAAAGTAAGAAATAGAGTGTTTCGAAATAACTCACCTTTAAGATCACAAGCTCTATCTAGTAATCCTTAAGTGTTTGATTAGTTATTAACTGGGTATAAACCTCCACAATATAATGCGACACCCTAGGGTACAGTATTTGGTTCTGCTAGACGAGTTATCTCTGCTAAAAGATTTAATGATTAGACATCAATTTAGAATGTTAGATAATTTAGGGGTGTTGTATGTGATAATGAAAAAGTTTATTAGGAGGTTAAAAAAAAAGAAGATCTTAGTTAAATGTAATGGAAAGGTAAAGACGATTTTACAGGAAAAATCAGAGATGATATGCGTTAATAATTTTAAATGGTGGAATATCATAAATAGATCGTAAAAAGTAAAGAGGAATGCTTAAAAAATTTGTAGAATGATGAGCATAAACGATTATAACTATAATCTACACTTTAAACTAATATCAAACTTTAATAAGATAAATATGATATAAAAGAATTAAATCACGAAAAGCTGATAGTAAAAATTGAAAATGTTTAAAAGACAAATGACTATCTTAGAGTAAGAATTTAAAGTGAAGAAAATCGCCTTAAATAATTTAAATAAAACACTACAAACTTAATAGAAGAGAATTTAGACAAAATACATGAAAAATATGCATATATTGATCCATAAATAATTATCTAAAAATTAACTGCGTTAGAGGATAATACAGTGCACACATACAATAAACAATAAGAAATTTTAGACGAGCTTAATGAAGTTTAAGAAAAAAATAAAATTTAGAAATAATTAAATTAGACATAACTATAAAAATAAGAGAATTCGAATAAGTAAGCTAAAACAAAAATGGCAAATTAAGTTATGAAGCTTAAAAATTAGTAATAAAAACTTGATAATGACACTTTATAAGCAAAAAGGGCTCTTGTACTATTAGAAAATGTGAAAGGTCATTTGGTTGAATTTTTTAATACCTGGAGTTTAGCTATGTTTATGATGATGGATAATAAAGAATTAGAAAGATTAAGACAAAATTAATTTTTTGCAATTAACTATTAAGTTTAGAGCAAAGATCCACTTGAAATGGTCTAAAAATTAAGTAATATAAGCGATTTAATTATTAATTAAAAACCTGGAAACGATGCTTTAGGATAAAGTCTATTTGTTAAGAAATCGTCATAGGGTTAGGCTTATCGAAAAATAGCACTTTATGCAGATGAGATTTTTAAAAATCTTTATTATTAAGAATAAAATTTAAATAAAAATGTCGTTTCTATTGTATAGAAGGTATGTGATGGAGCAGTTTAAGGGGAACTGATGAAATAAAAGCGTCTAAAAGATATTTAAGTTTATGAATAAGATATTGTCAAGTTAATATAAGTTAGAGATGAGATGGAAAAATGGTAACTCTAAGTTATTAAATAGTTAGAATAACTCCTAAAGCGTAAAGAGATGGGTATAGATTGATCACTTTAATATTTTTAGTATTTCTGTCATCGATGATCTTTCACTTTAATTTTTTCGTAGAGACATTTCAAGTAATGAGAAGTACATTTCATCAACCTATTTTGGTAATTTATATTTTCCATTGGATGCTGCCTATTTGTTCTCAAAAGGTTTTTAGCCAAAAAGAAGGAAATATATCATGACTCCAAATGTAAAAACATCAGCTTTTTCAGTTAAATTCTGACCAGAAAGTAGATTTATATATTCAGGGGGTAAATAATCTTCAGTAGTGCATAATTCAATTTCATTTTACAGTTAGTTTCTAATATTATTATTTAGAAGATCTTCTTTAGTATATGTTTTAGTAGTTGCAGAAGAAAAATCACAGATTTTAAGCAAATTATCAAGTTAAATAAAGTTCTCATATTTAATATCACGATGTATTATATTATTCTGATGCAGATATTCAATTATTTTTGCTGCTTGTATAGTAAAATTTTTAGTTGTTAATGTAACTTAATGCGCTTTTTCCAAAACTTAAAAAACTCGTTCTTATTCTATAATTTAATGATAAAGTTTAATTACAAAGTATTCAGATAGCTAATGTTATATTTAAAACTCTGTTTCAGCCTGCTCAATATGGCACAAAGTTGGAACAATAAAAGTCCTAACCACAAGTTGTTTATGATTAGTAGAATATATTTATGCATAACCACCACAGAACATAACTTTGTTCATGGTTAATATTGTATTGTTAAAATATATTTACTTTTTGGATAAAAAATCAGATTTACATTTGAGAAACATTCTGCAAAATACATATTATATTTATATATGAATTAATTCATTACTCAATCAGCATTTCAATCTAATTATTCTCATCAGTTAAATATACAAACTTTGACTTTTTCTTTAACTTTTTAATGAAACTATAGTAAACTAAAACTGTTAATGAAATAACAAATATAATCATGGATAGCAATATGTAAATTTCATTAGAAGCACCGGAGAATATTCTAATTGATACTTTGAATCCACTAACATCTACTCTTTGATTGATAGGTTTTCCCACCAAATATTTTTAGTTAATATATTTATTAGAACACTAAGATACATCATATTAATAGTATTAGACTTTATAACTTTTAACACTAAGCTCATCTATTCTACAAATCGTTGTATTATTGATATCAAAATCATATCCTTAAATATTGCTACAATTAACTGTTGTTGGTATTGATTTATCATGGTCAACACTAAAAAAATGATATTAATTTTTTTCTAACTATATACTAAAATCATTTGAAATTAGCTAATTCTTTATAATATTAGTTAATATTAGTTAATCGCAATAAAATATCTCAGAGCTAAGAAAATTATTTACTTAAATAATTTTATTTTAAGGTTTATTAAATGTAGATAGTTAAATAGCAAATTAATCATGCATTGTAAGAATTGTTAGTTATTATTATGGTATTGTTTATTAGGTTGCTAAAAAATATTTTAGGATCAAAGCAGAGTATGGGATAATAAGTAGAATAAGCTGAATATATTCATTTTTTCGATTCATTTATAGTATAAAATATAATTAGAATAATTATAAGTTTTATAGTAAATATTTAATTCGTTTACTATAGTATTATTATTTATTAATATATAATAGTATATATTAATCAACAAATAATTATTAACTATAATTTATATATAATTATTGTTTAATTTTTAATTTTTCCTTTCCTCATGCCCCCTAAGAAATCAAGCACAAGCGACTAAAAACCATAGGAAAAGAATAATTCTGGATTCACTGATTTCGGCTTAAAACAGGAAATATTAGATAAGATAAGAGAAAATGGCTTTGAGCGTCCATCAGATGTTTAGCAGTCTACTATCCCTCAATGCTTAGAGCGTAATGATATCATTTGTCAGGCCAAATCAGGTAAGGGCAAGACATGTGTCTTTGTACTTTCTATCCTATAACTGCTGGATTTTATTCCTTCACCAGCTCCAATTTAAGCCCTTGTACTGTGCCATACTCATGAATTGGCACTTTAAATCTCAGAAGAATTCGAAAGATTTTCATCAGATATCAAGGTTATTCGTACGGTTGGAAAGACCCCAATTCATTTATAGAAATAATAAATTGAGGCTAAAAGTGCTTAAATCTTAGTTGGTACTTTAGGTCGTGTAGCAGACTTATGTAAACGTGAAATTTTAGATTTGAAAGATATTAAAATATTAGTTGTTGATGAAGCTGACTCCTTATTATCAGAGAAGACAAAGCCATAATTCGCAGATGTTATGCAGTTTTTACCTACTGATAAATAAACTATGGTTTTTTCGGCTACTTTTTCAGAAGAAGCGTTGTTATCTTGTAAAGAAATTTTGCGTGCAGGTTTCAAGGAGGTAAGAATTGATGATAAAAACTTAGTTTTGCATGGTTTACATTAAAGGTATGTTAAATTAGAGGAAGCGGATAAGCTTGATTTTTTGTTAGATGTGTTGAAGTTAAGTTATACTTAGGCTGTTATCTTTACTTCTAGTACCGAACGTTGCAGGACATTGTAGTAATTTTTATCTGAAAACCAGATTGATTGTAATGCATTTTATGGGCATATGAATCAAAAATAACGTGAAGAGTTATATAAGAGCTTCAAGACTAGAAAAACTCGTATTATGGTTGCCACTGATATATTTCAGCGTGGGGTTGATTTTGAAGGTGTTAATTTAGTGGTTCATTTTGACATGCCTTAGGATTGTGATTCATATCTTCATAGATCTGGCAGAGCAGGTAGATTTGAGACGAATGGCGCAATTATTAGTTTCAACTCATCAGAGGATGATCAAAAGGTTTTAGACGAAATCTAAGATAGATTTGCAGTTGCAATTTAAAGTATGACTAGCAGCGTTGACATTGATGAAAAGTCATGCTTTTTAAAGTGATGAAATAAATTTTCATTTGTTGACTTTAATGTGATTAATCGATAATAAATCAATAACAGATCCATTTTAATAAGAATTGGAATTATTAAACTTTTGCAAATTTCATATCAATAGTTTACTAAATAGTAAATTCAGAGGAAAAAAGTATTGAGATTTTGATAGAATATTAATTTAGTATAATAATATATTATAATTACCCACTTCATTGACATGAATGTATAACCAATGGCAAATTCAAATTTGATTAATCACTTGATTTAGAATAATACAACATAATAAATTACTACATAGATATCATAATTTGAATCTAGAGTATATAAATATCTAATGAAAGGTTTATCGTAAATAAACCCAGAGCAGTTAAAACAAATAGATAGTTGCCTACCAGAAACGATATCATTACCAGAAAGAATATAAATTCTTAATTTTGTTCCATTAAGCTTACCAGAATTATATTCCTGCATATTTAATGCAAGTGAGAAATTTACTTAAGAGTAACTAGAGAATATCCTAATTGACATTTGTAGTGTATTAGGTGTTTCATAAGAGTGATCTATCATAATATACACTATAATATATCATAATTTTACTCGCTTATATTCATGATATATTTTTTATATAATATACTAATCTATAATAATAATTTTACTCTTTATTCACCATTTCTTTTTAAAATGCACCCTATTTTACGCCAGTTAGAGTTTTATGTTTCTGATGCTAATTTGCTGAAAGATGAATTCACAAGGAATCTTATGAAGGAACATAGCTGTTAAATTCCATTAGAAATATTTAACTCATCCTACAAGAAATTGTAACTCCATAAGTAAACACTGGACCAGGTTATTGAAATTTGTAAGGCGTCAAAACACTTAAAAATTAATGACAATAAGTGTGTTGTGCTTAATCGTGAACCTAGAAATACTCCAGTAACAGTGATTGTCAAGACTACTAAGAATCCATTCAAATTTGATAATGTTATATCAGCCTTCAAGAAAGAAGGTTAGTGGGAGTTGGGTTTTTATGAGTAGGAAGAAGCAGATGAATGTTTTGCTAAGTATAACAATACTGAGAAAGATGCTGAAAAATAATCGGATAACAAACCTAAAACTTACGTTAAAGGATTAATTTTAAAAGTTACTAATCTTCCAACTGATACAAGAAGAGGAGATTTTACAAAAATTTTTGAAGAGTTTGGGGAAGTCAAATTTGTAGATTTTTATGACGGTAATGAATTCGCGTGCGTAAGATTTAAAGAAAGCAGCCCAGAGGCAACCATATTAGCAGTAAATAAGTTTTAATAAACTTCGCTTTAAATAAACAACCAGGAAGTCGTGGTTACACTAGTAGAAGGTGATGAAGAGAAAGAAACATGGGATAAAATTTTAAATCCTAAGGGTGGAAATGGTTCCAAATAAAATTACAAAAGAAATCAAAAGAGTGGTAGAAAGTTCAAATGATTTTATTATATTTATTCTAATTTGTTTCGCAATATTTAAATTATATTATATGCAATAAACTTTTGCTATAGTTATTATGATTATTGCAACAATGATTATATAATCTGTACCTTAATAGCCTAATATAATAATTCATCACTTCAAAATTCACATTTTAAAATAAAGAACAAAGTTAAAAGTTAATTATAAATATTGTGGACAATTTTATATTATAACAATTAAAGTTACTTTGTATTGTTGATAATTTAGAATATAAAATCTATAACTATTAATGAATTTTTAAAATGATTCTCACAAATTTAAAATATATAAAAACACACTACATTTTTTACTAAATCTTTTTCCGCTTCTTCAATGTCTATAGCATCCAAACTAACAGATTTGAATTTAGTCACAATCCCTAAAGGACAGACTTCCACCCAGTTTGTATTGAACTAACTTCCTACTGCTGCTCGTGACTCTTATTCTATACTTAACGTTTCTGCTCTTGAACGTAACTTCAATCTTTGGCGCAAAGAGCTCCCTGAAGTTAATCCATTCTATGCAATGAAGTGTAATCCACACGAAACTATCCTTAAAACAATGCGTGCACTTGGCTCCCATTTTGATTGTGCCTCCCCACACGAAATAAAGTTGGCATTAAGCACTGGAAATGATCCAAAAAAACTTATTTATGCTAATCCACACAAAACTCCACACTCCATTATTTAGGCATATAAAGATGGAGTTGATATGTTTACTTTTGATTCCGAATTTGAGTTATTGAAAATGATCGAAAATACTCCCAAAGGATCTCGTGGTAGGTATGTTTTACGTATTCTTCCACCTGATGAATCTTCTTCAATCTGTAAATTTGGTGTCAAGTTCGGTGCTAACGAGTATGAAGCTGAGCGTCTTGTAAGACTCTGCGCTGAGTTAAAGAAGAAAAACGATACTTTTGATTTAGTCGGTATTTCCTTCCACGTGGGATCTGGGTGTGGCTCTACACTGAGCTTTGCTTTGGCCGTTCAGTTTGGGGGCCGCATTGCCAAAATAAGTCAGAATATCGGAATGGAAATGAACATTTTGGATATTGGCGGAGGATTCATGACTACCGCTAGCGAAAAACATTATGAAAAGGTTAATAAAGATCATGGAATTTGTCCTCCTACTTTTTAGGAAATTGCAAAGACTCTCAGAGAGGAGATAGGATAAGTTAAACAATATTTCAGTAAAGATTTATATCAGCTTGCTGAACCTGGTAGATTTTTTGCAGGTGACTGCATGACACTTGCTATCAGAGTATTTTCAAGAAGGATTCTGTTTGAGTATTCTTAAGATGAAGATCGTACTAAACTACCATTAACTGAGTCTGAGTTAGTAAAAGTTAAGCCTATATAGGAGATAAAATATTATGTTGGTGATGGCCTTTATGGATGGTTTAATGCTATTATTTTTGATCATGTTTTCCCTTATTTAGAATATTACAGAAATGGTTAGGTTTTAAATTAAACTGAAGTATACCCTACTCATATATTTGGTCCTACTTGTGACTCAATGGATTGTATTCTCTAAGACTAAAAGTTGTAACTTTTGGAAATTGGTGATTGGGTAATTGCTCCAGCTTTTGGTGCTTACACCGCTTCGGCTGCAACTGAATTCAATGGTATTCCGTACGTCAACGTTATAGGTGTAATTGAAGAGTGATACTTTTGTTACATATAATTATTTCCTTTATAAATAACGTATTGTCTCTAATACTTTTAAATGATTTCTGTGCGATTTATCATTTAATAAATTGTTGATGAATTTAGTAATAATAACATTATAATAACAAATATTTTACTAACGAAATATTCTAGATTTTACATATATTAATAGTAATAATTTATAAAATATAATAATTTATAAATTATGACTAATAAGTTTAATATTAAAGTTTTAAATCATAATTACATAGTATTATACGTTATTTATATCTATTGGTTCGTTCCTTCTGTAGAATGTCTTTTGACATTAATAAAAAACTAAGTGAAATGTTCTAAGCATATAGAGACTAAAATCCATCAAATGCTTCCAATTTACTACAAGAATTCACTTCTCATTTTATCATAGCATCTTAGCTAGAAATTTTAGAAGTTTTTTCTTAAGAATCTTTAAGTTTAATATTTAATTTTTTAGGTGAATCTCCATCATTCATTGCGTTAAATTTATTGTCATTTATTTAACTATTTACTGAGCATATGAATTCATTATCAATTTTTATTAATGAAAATTTTGAGATATACATTTAAGGAGTATAATTCATTGAAACTTAGGAGCTTCTATAATTTTATTAATTTTCTATTTCTCACCTTAATCCAAACAAGAAAACATTAGAATCTATAATTTAGAAAATGTTTGATTTGACATTATTAGCAAATAGTTAGTCATTTTCAAAATAATTAGGTGATTTAATAGGTTCTATTTTAATATTGGTTGCTAGAACAGATAGTATTATTATATTTTTAGAACGATTCATTGTATTTTTTTAAAAATGGACTATAAATTATTTGTTCGGATTTTCAGAGTTAGTGCCTAGGGTGTTACGAGTATGCATTAGTAATGATAGTCTTATGATTATGTAAGTTCAAAACTTGGTTATTTAATAATTTTAATAGATTTTAAGCTATTGCTCTGATCCCATTTGCTCTAGTTATGAAAATTATAAGATTCATTATTACCTACATAATTTATTAGAGTATTCTTATATTGATTAAAATATTTCATTTTTTAACTAATTAGATGAGATTAATTTCTTCTACTCTATTTTTAAAAAGGCGTAAACATCCGATTCTCATTCAATTTCATTTTCTCGTAATATGGGACATTTTTACATTTAAATAAAATAAAGGTTACCTTTCACTTAATCTTTGTTAGATGATGGATCTAATTAAGCCAGATAAATAATGTTTTCATAATAAGCTATTAGTGTGATCTCTAAAGTTTAAAAAAGAACTGCAGAAAAAGATTTCTTAACATATGCTTAATATAATGGATTAATCCCAATTAAGTTGCGTACTCCTTATATTTCATTGATTATTAGTCTATTAAAAGAGTTTTACGTAGACTTATTATCATAAAAGTGGCGATATGGTGAATTATTCTAGAAAACACAAGGTAATCGGAAATTAAAAATATTTTCAGTAGATTAACTTTTATATGAATCTGTAGAAGAATTTTTAAGATTTTTTCTAATTCCTTCCAAGGCAGCTGTTAAAATGTTTAAATCATAGTAATTTTTGCATGAATAATTTTAATCTGATTATTTTACTACTATAGTTTCGCAGAATATGTATGATAATGAGATGTCAGACTTATTTATAGAGGATGCATGGACTGGTGTTCAAGAAATTGGTGTTCGCCCTCTACACTAGATGAAAAAAAAGCGACGTAAATCATAAGTCGATCTAGAGGGTATTGGGTTAAGATCTTAAAGACTTGATGGTGAGATATAGTTACCTATATAATAGTTTAATTTTGATATTGCATAGCTACCGAAAGGATAGATGCTTCAAAAGTTTGGTAAAACCTCAAAAGGTACAAAAGCTATAAAGCTATCAGTTAATATAGATAAAAATACTACAGAAATAAATAAATTACGAAAGTAATCTGATCTTAGGAATCAAAACAAACTATCCCTTAAAATAGGTTTATCTTTACAAAAATCTGTTTTATCATCTGAAGAATCTTCTATTTTATCTGCCCCAAAATAAATTAAATAATTAAACAAAAAATTATATTTAAAAATTAATAATACAAACAGTATATCAGATAATTATAATGTAGAATAATCATCTGATTCTGATAATTCGTAAATAGAATATTAGGGAATAAAAAATCAATAATTGTCAAAATTTTCTTCAAATAGTTCCTTATTAGATGATTTAAATTGGTCATAAAATATGGATTTTAATTATAAGTTGACAAATAAATTGTCACTAAATATTAACAGCAATAATTGCTAATAATTATTATCATAATCTTCGTAAGGCCATATTAATTGTATTTATGAAAATAGAGTTTTATATAAAAATAGTAAACCTTAATGTGTTATAAATCAAGAATAATCGGAATCTGCCGATATACCAATATAAATATCACAGAAAATAGAAAAATAATCTTCTTTTATTGAGGATGCTACCAAAGAAAATTTTGATTAGTTTAGTTTATCGAATGATGATATTTCCAACGCAATCATTGCCTCTTCTGACGATTTTAGCTTAGATATTGATTTTTAAAATCTCTATTAATAAACTGAACCAAATTTAAATATATAATCAGATTTTAATTTTGTAAAGCCTAATATTGATATATCGTAAGTAAATGATATAATTGATTGTGATACTGATACTTCTCTTAAAAATGTATCAAGTTTATCACTTAATATGTCTAGTTAAGCTATGCCGGGCAGTAATCAGTAATTGTCATCAAGATTATTAAATAAAAATTCTAGCTCTTCATCAGATCTTGACGACGATAACAGACTATCTCTTAATATTAAACAATCAAAAAATATAAATAGCACATAAAAGCTCGACATATTTTAGATAAAATAGGAGAATGCGGAGACAATTAAAAGTTCTTCATCTAGTAATAAGAGACTAAAATATAAAGATGATGATTTTTAATTAAATGGCTCTGACTCGTGAGTAATTATTTTGATCATTCAATAAATTCTAACATGTCATTTACGTTAACAGTCCCAGCATTAAGAAGACCATCTGCTTAATTATCATCTTCGAATTTACTATATTCTGCTTCATCATTTTCAGATTCTTACTTATTCATTTCTAATAACTCCTCTCCTAAAAATTTTAATTATTCATCTGGTTAAATAATTCCAGCATTAACGCCCAACATCAAAGTTGCCATGGCCTTGCTTAGTCTATCTATTAGTTTTATCTAATCAAAATACTAGTTTGCAATCGATAGTTGTCGATACCAATTCATTTACTATTCTTCTTTCTTCTATTACTCTTCTTCAAAAGTGTTAGCTTTTTATTGTTCATTAATTTCATTTTAATCTTTCAATTTTTACTCTGCCTCCTTTTCTTTTTATTCCTTCAATTCATCTTCTTTAATACGTTTAGCTGCAGCAGGAGTAATTGGTTTTGACGTCTTGGGTGATGATTTAACAGATTTTTATGTCTTTGGCGAGCTTATAACAGATTAATTAGAGAGTTTTTCCAAAGGATTAAGAACTTCAATAATATCTCTATGAGTTTATTAAACAGGCAATTATAAGTCTCCAAATGAGTTATTTTCTATTTAAAGTTCACTAAGCAAACCAGCTTATTTAAGTGCTCCTTGCTTTACTTTAAGTTCTTTTTATTAGGCTAATTTATCAAAATAATTATTAGCTTCATCAAATTTTTCTGGAAGCTTTTCCGCCAAAGAAAAAATAATAGAGTATAATTGTTTAGTAACTTCATTTTATTTACGTATTACTGGCTAGTATTTTTTATTATCTTCTGGTTTATTGTAAATAATTTCGTTAATAACAGGATATTCATTAATCACGGATAATTAGTATTCTTTGAAGACACCTTAATTTAGTAATTCTTATTAGAAACCTACTAACCCATATATATCAAATAATTGATCTAAAAATGCAACTTTATTTGTAAATTGAGATTCCCCAACTAAAAGTTATGCCGTACCAAACGTTTTTAAAAGTTTATATACCAGAGATTTGTTAAATAAATTTATTTCTTTTATAGAAGCATCTTTAGCTACCTCAATTTAACTTATAACTGGTTTGGTATCTTTAGGTTTGCTACCTTTACCATCAGAAGAAATTGCTCTTCTCTATTCCAAATTTATAAGATTCTAATTATATTTCAATAAATAAGCACCCTCTAAAATTTTTATAGGTACAAACAATGATGATATATCTATAACCATAGGCTTTCTAGGAATAATGGCCTAACACTAATTAGAAAAAGAGGGACTTAAATCAAATTCATACACATCTTGAGTGATAATTAGAGAATCTAATATTACAAAATGTTATCTTAATTAATCTGCCAATATTTTATAGTAATTAAATGTATGTTACCTAGAAATTAAAAGTGAAACTTTGTCATTCTTAAGGATTTCTAATAATATTGGATTGATAATAAGTTTTTACTACAATTTAACTTATACATAGTCCGAATTTAATGAATAATGTATGACTTAAGATCTTGGCATCATACAAGATGGTGTTGTACGAGACTAAGGTCTATCTCCTAGTAAAGGGTTATATTAAGATAATTGAATAAACCCTTTTTCTGCTGCAGGTAATTTCTTTATATCATTAAATTAGATATAATCAGATTCCATAAATCTTTATATAATTTATTCAAAACTGTTATGTTGTAATAAGTCAAGAGCTACTAGAGTAGAATCATTTACATCAAAATGGGCATAAATAAATGAATTTCCCCTACCGATAAATTATAACTATAAGCTTATAGCAAATGTTATTAGCCAAGAGTCTTCCTCGCTATTAAGAAGTCTTAAATAATCATTATAACCATCTTTGCTGTCATTAGGGACCTTTTTACTTAATATTACTCTACATACATAAGCTATAATATCAGATTTTTTAATAATAACTTCTTGCTTTGCGCCTTTTTTTGCGCTTTCCAGACGATCTGGTGCTTTTTCTATTCCTAAAAAACCTTCCCAAAATTCAGTATTCTTACAGTTTTCTCCTAATAAGAAAATCCATTCAACTGCATACGCAGGAGATAAACAAATATATTATTGCAACTATTTAAATGAAAAAATCTTTGACTCAAGTTAATTCAATGATTCATTGCCTAATAAAAATATATCTTTGAATTCTATAATTTTAAATGAAAACAAAGAAACTAAAGGCTTTATATCTTATGAAATTAATGGTGCATCTGAAACAGCTTGTTCTAAAAGAACTTTTTGTACTGCTTAAACAATTGGATCTTGAGACTACTCATAAGTGAGAAAGGCTTAAAATGATTTTACAGTAAAATCATCTTTTATTGGATTTTTTAATTAGACTTAGTATGCTAATGCATTAATTGTAGACTACGATAAAATATCTTTAATTGAAAAATTATTCAAGTTGATACCATTATGTTTAGGTATATTACACTACTCAATAATATCTATTAGTTTTTTATTAATTATAAAATCTTAATATGAAATTCGTAATGGTACTATTTTTTGGCTACTAAAAACTTCAATAGGTACCAAAAGCTCTTACTGTTAGTTTTTTTTATCTTTCCTTTCTGGTTAAGAAGCTGTAATAGGCTTCTCTATTTTATCAAAATTTATATCACCAAATAGACCAATTTAAAGGCAAGTCATTAATTCGTTTATTGATAGATTTTAATCTAATACTAGCATAGTATTAACTGGTAAAGAATAAGAATACATTGCAATTCGTTAAGAAGAAGTAAATGGTAAGAAAGAATTCATATCTATGAAATGAGGAAATAGTTTAAAATATTAAACAAATTCACATAAATCTTTAAAAGGATTAAACTATTATGCATATGAATCATATATAATACCGTGATAAATGACGGCACCCGTAATTTAACGTTCATTTAATGATTTTCTGGCTAAAATATTTTAAAATTTATCAACTAACATTTTTTACATTTTAAATTAAGGCAGAGTAGTATATTAAGAATCAATGTTCAATATAAATGATGAGTCTTTCTACGCAAAAATTTACCATTCAGAAATTAATTGCATATATACAGAACGACATGATTATTAAATTAATTCTATTATTTTTAGAGATTATTTAATATCATAATCTGATAGAATAAAAATATCTGTGGATTATAATACTTCAATAAAAACATCCGAATATATATCATCCTATGATAAAATATTTATTCTATTTGGTAATTCTACTTTCGTCTTGTTGATATTTATTTACGAATAATTATATAATGTTCCATATATATTAAATTTATCGTTAACTGCAAAAACTTTGATAATTTATTATAAGGCTGGTGTATCAATATGCTGAATAAATATATTTTTCATTTTGCGGAAAGAAATTATACATTCAAAAATAAGTATAATATTTAGATACATTTTAAAATTATTTTAACAGTATTCTAAAGTTTTATTGATTTTCATAAAATATTGGTTAACTTGTACATATTTATTCTAAACATTCGAATATAGTTTAAATAAATAGCTTTAGGAGCCCACTCCTTAAAGGTCGGGTTTCCCGGGGATCTACGAGTTAAAGTTCTGCAAATGGTATCAAAAATAAAAGTATCCGACCCACCTAAAATAGGCAATTCACTTTCGGATTAGGAAGCTAATAAGACTGGTAAGTCACCATTTTAAGAAGATTTACTGATGTAGATTGAGCATCTTAAGGATTTGTTATAATGGTCGTTCGAAAAAATATTTGAAAATAATAAAAATATAACAAATAGTTCATCCTTTCCGTATCCTGTAAAAGTAGCTATTTCACTAACTCATCCAGAGGTTTTGAACTTGAATATAAAAGACCTGTTGCATAATTACTTTTCTGTATCCGATTTATAATTTATTCGATTGGAATCTATATGTTAGAATAAAACTATTTTTATATCTGTAGGACATAATTCTGTTAAAATTATAAATAATGATTATTATGCTACGTCAAACTAAAAAGAAGGAATTAGAATTCTACCAATCGGCAGCAAAGATATTACATAATTTATTTAGTAAAATTTACAGGCAAAATACTAATTTTTTAGTTCTAATATAACTTTTGACTTTGCTGAATTTGTTAAATAATCTTGCTGTAATTATTCTTATTATTATTAAGATGAGTCAGATATGTCGATTTAATAAAAATACGAATATGACTATGTATAATATGTACAGAAGTTACAAAATATTAAAGTTCCACATTTCAAGCTAGATAATATTAACGAAAGAGCAATGTCTTCTAATTTTATAGGTGATGCCTATGTTAATACAGTTAGTAAGTATGCATTTATTGAAACCAGTTTACAATTTAAACAATTATTCAATCAATAACAAATAATAGAACTAAATGAATTTGGGAAACGTGCAAGGTCTACGACAATATAGAAATTAATTAATCTGGCAAAGGTATAAAATCCAGAATCGCTAGCTTCATTAGAGTTAGAAGAATAGTTAAAGAGTATAAAAATCAGTGCAGATAATTAGCTTTAAATCCTATCTAGTGAAATTAAATAGTTCGAACGCAAAAAATAAATTTAATCTATGTTTGAAAGTGCATTAGAAAAGGTTGATTTTGGAGATACTTATATAGATATTTAAAAACTATAAAATCATCTTTATGCATAATATAATGAATTAAATTAATGTTCTGCGACGTGCAGTTTATAGCTAAATGATCTTGGTGTTGGAGAAACTACTATGGTTTAATTTCCACCTATTTATTATTTTAATTCAGGAGCAGCAAGTATTAATGGCAATGTAATAATTCCTATAGTTGGAGAGTAAATAGTAGCACAAGAGTCGTATTTCAATCCATAGCTGATAAACCTAAACTGTGTAGGTGTAATTGAAGGAATTAGAGCATGTTTACCTGGATATTAGTCGTTTTCTATTGCACTTGTAGGCGCAAGTTTCCCAGGAATGGCTTAACGAATTTTTGAAGATTGTAGTAAATTTGGTTGCATTGAAGTTTAGGCAGTAGATGAATATGATACATTAAGCAAATTTATTTTAAACTTTCAGTGAATTAATCGTTGACTCACTTTAGCTCTACTATTTCTGTAAATCTGTGCACATATAAACGTAACATATGTAGTATGCAATTAAGTCGAGATTCATAACATTTTCTTAAAATAAATAATTCTAGCATCAATTTCTGATAATAATTATTACAATATATTAAAATGTTGTTAAGCAAATATTTTTCTCCCAATTTAAACATATTTATTAATAAAAAACACCTCACAATCAATTACATGATTAGATAAGTTAAGTGTTTCAAATATATCTAAAGCCAAATGCAGATGTTTCTCCCAATTTTAAACATCTAATAATGCTAAATCGTAGTATATTCTAGCCTTATCTTCTGTCTAAGCTAATTTTGAAGCAATTTTTAATAACATAATATCCTTTAGTTATAATCCCTTAAGATGAAAATAAATTGCCTATTATTCAGGTAGAAAGTGTGCAAGATCTTATTTATTAATTAATGAAAATTAATTCTTAGCTATTGCTAAATTTAGTTTAGAAATTATAGAATATTGTGCAGCATCATGTAATATTCTTTAACATTAGTGTGGCTTTTAATTTAAACAAAGTATCGCAAGTTTATTCATGGCGTCTACTTATTACGTTTTGTTAAACTAATTTGAAAAAATGATAATATTTAAAGCTGCCTCCATTCTTTTTTATATCTTAAATATATAATATCAAATAAAAATAGTCATTAGCTAGACATAACAAGTTTCTTCAATTTAGAATTATAATGAATAAACTTTAAATTACGACTGGTGGCTTATAATTCAAATAGAGTAGTATTGGTATCGTTTTCTACGTATATTCCATATAGTACAACAATAAACGCTTTGCTAGCCAATTTTGGAGGTAAAATAAAATCGCCAAATGAAATTTTGATTGAGTCAGGCATGATATCAGAGATATCTACCTTCTATGAAAAAGAAATCTATCCAAACTCATTAGAGATCTATAAATCAGAAACTAATACTGGATTTAATTATATCTCTTCATAAGATGGAGAGATTTGATAATAGTTATATAGCTCCTTAAAAGTTTCTAGCATTTTATACGATTGCGACTTCTAGAATAATGATTACTTAACATCTTGATAAAACTAACTCCTATTCAATTTTTATGTATCACTTGTAGAAATTGGTTACTCCAAAATATTCTACTTTAATACAGATTAAATATCACTGGTTAATTAGTAGCCATTGGTCGGCTATAGCTATGAAACCGGCGCAGGTAATGTAATTTATGGTTATGACATATGAGATTAAATTTGCTATTATTTGACTGAGTCTAATTTTTCCTATGAAGATGATTTAATATCCAATTATAAGATAGTAGCTTCACCGTTCCATTTTTAATTCTAAGTTTACTGATTTACGTGGCCACCGAAAAATTAAAGTTTTTAGTCTAAATTTAAAGAATCATAAAATTTTTAATGGTAGGATGGTAGAACAGGTCTACTAATTTTGGTCAAAATAATATTGTTTTAACTATGAATAGGCTAGTTATGTATCGACTAATTTTAAATGCTCATAATTTAATTTGGTTAAATATTTTACTATTAATATTAGATACCTGGCTAGATAACTAGCTATTAATTTTAATATTACTACTTTAACGTAGGGGATGATATATCCATACATACCTTTTTATCACCATATTACGGTGTATTTGGCGTATCGACTCTTGCTCTTAACAAATCATTAGTAGGTGTATTGGAATGTGGACTATTAATAGCAGCAGGTGTAAATAAAACATTTTACTTAGTTGAAATACGAGGAGTATTAAGATTAGGATAATTGGACATTTTAAAATGTACTAATTTAATATAAAATAATATATATAAGTCATAAAAAAATGATCCCTGGAAAGATGATCGATATTCATGCTTCTTTACAATCTTATAATTTTAATAATGGTAAAGATATTAATTCAGTAAAATATAATGCTATTAATCTTAGTAATAATATAAACTTATCTACATTACATTCAGTAAATTAATAATAAAGTAATTTATAAAAAATCAGTGTCGATACGCCAAATACACCGTAATATGGTGATAAAAAGGTATGTATGGATATATCATCCCCTACGTTAAAGTAGTAATATTAAAATTAATAGCTAGTTATCTAGCCAGGTATCTAATATTAATAGTAAAATATTTAACCAAATTAAATTATGAGCATTTAAAATTAGTCGATACATAACTAGCCTATTCATAGTTAAAACAATATTATTTTGACCAAAATTAGTAGACCTGTTCTACCATCCTACCATTAAAAATTTTATGATTCTTTAAATTTAGACTAAAAACTTTAATTTTTCGGTGGCCACGTAAATCAGTAAACTTAGAATTAAAAATGGAACGGTGAAGCTACTATCTTATAATTGGATATTAAATCATCTTCATAGGAAAAATTAGACTCAGTCAAATAATAGCAAATTTAATCTCATATGTCATAACCATAAATTACATTACCTGCGCCGGTTTCATAGCTATAGCCGACCAATGGCTACTAATTAACCAGTGATATTTAATCTGTATTAAAGTAGAATATTTTGGAGTAACCAATTTCTACAAGTGATACATAAAAATTGAATAGGAGTTAGTTTTATCAAGATGTTAAGTAATCATTATTCTAGAAGTCGCAATCGTATAAAATGCTAGAAACTTTTAAGGAGCTATATAACTATTATCAAATCTCTCCATCTTATGAAGAGATATAATTAAATCCAGTATTAGTTTCTGATTTATAGATCTCTAATGAGTTTGGATAGATTTCTTTTTCATAGAAGGTAGATATCTCTGATATCATGCCTGACTCAATCAAAATTTCATTTGGCGATTTTATTTTACCTCCAAAATTGGCTAGCAAAGCGTTTATTGTTGTACTATATGGAATATACGTAGAAAACGATACCAATACTACTCTATTTGAATTATAAGCCACCAGTCGTAATTTAAAGTTTATTCATTATAATTCTAAATTGAAGAAACTTGTTATGTCTAGCTAATGACTATTTTTATTTGATATTATATATTTAAGATATAAAAAAGAATGGAGGCAGCTTTAAATATTATCATTTTTTCAAATTAGTTTAACAAAACGTAATAAGTAGACGCCATGAATAAACTTGCGATACTTTGTTTAAATTAAAAGCCACACTAATGTTAAAGAATATTACATGATGCTGCACAATATTCTATAATTTCTAAACTAAATTTAGCAATAGCTAAGAATTAATTTTCATTAATTAATAAATAAGATCTTGCACACTTTCTACCTGAATAATAGGCAATTTATTTTCATCTTAAGGGATTATAACTAAAGGATATTATGTTATTAAAAATTGCTTCAAAATTAGCTTAGACAGAAGATAAGGCTAGAATATACTACGATTTAGCATTATTAGATGTTTAAAATTGGGAGAAACATCTGCATTTGGCTTTAGATATATTTGAAACACTTAACTTATCTAATCATGTAATTGATTGTGAGGTGTTTTTTATTAATAAATATGTTTAAATTGGGAGAAAAATATTTGCTTAACAACATTTTAATATATTGTAATAATTATTATCAGAAATTGATGCTAGAATTATTTATTTTAAGAAAATGTTATGAATCTCGACTTAATTGCATACTACATATGTTACGTTTATATGTGCACAGATTTACAGAAATAGTAGAGCTAAAGTGAGTCAACGATTAATTCACTGAAAGTTTAAAATAAATTTGCTTAATGTATCATATTCATCTACTGCCTAAACTTCAATGCAACCAAATTTACTACAATCTTCAAAAATTCGTTAAGCCATTCCTGGGAAACTTGCGCCTACAAGTGCAATAGAAAACGACTAATATCCAGGTAAACATGCTCTAATTCCTTCAATTACACCTACACAGTTTAGGTTTATCAGCTATGGATTGAAATACGACTCTTGTGCTACTATTTACTCTCCAACTATAGGAATTATTACATTGCCATTAATACTTGCTGCTCCTGAATTAAAATAATAAATAGGTGGAAATTAAACCATAGTAGTTTCTCCAACACCAAGATCATTTAGCTATAAACTGCACGTCGCAGAACATTAATTTAATTCATTATATTATGCATAAAGATGATTTTATAGTTTTTAAATATCTATATAAGTATCTCCAAAATCAACCTTTTCTAATGCACTTTCAAACATAGATTAAATTTATTTTTTGCGTTCGAACTATTTAATTTCACTAGATAGGATTTAAAGCTAATTATCTGCACTGATTTTTATACTCTTTAACTATTCTTCTAACTCTAATGAAGCTAGCGATTCTGGATTTTATACCTTTGCCAGATTAATTAATTTCTATATTGTCGTAGACCTTGCACGTTTCCCAAATTCATTTAGTTCTATTATTTGTTATTGATTGAATAATTGTTTAAATTGTAAACTGGTTTCAATAAATGCATACTTACTAACTGTATTAACATAGGCATCACCTATAAAATTAGAAGACATTGCTCTTTCGTTAATATTATCTAGCTTGAAATGTGGAACTTTAATATTTTGTAACTTCTGTACATATTATACATAGTCATATTCGTATTTTTATTAAATCGACATATCTGACTCATCTTAATAATAATAAGAATAATTACAGCAAGATTATTTAACAAATTCAGCAAAGTCAAAAGTTATATTAGAACTAAAAAATTAGTATTTTGCCTGTAAATTTTACTAAATAAATTATGTAATATCTTTGCTGCCGATTGGTAGAATTCTAATTCCTTCTTTTTAGTTTGACGTAGCATAATAATCATTATTTATAATTTTAACAGAATTATGTCCTACAGATATAAAAATAGTTTTATTCTAACATATAGATTCCAATCGAATAAATTATAAATCGGATACAGAAAAGTAATTATGCAACAGGTCTTTTATATTCAAGTTCAAAACCTCTGGATGAGTTAGTGAAATAGCTACTTTTACAGGATACGGAAAGGATGAACTATTTGTTATATTTTTATTATTTTCAAATATTTTTTCGAACGACCATTATAACAAATCCTTAAGATGCTCAATCTACATCAGTAAATCTTCTTAAAATGGTGACTTACCAGTCTTATTAGCTTCCTAATCCGAAAGTGAATTGCCTATTTTAGGTGGGTCGGATACTTTTATTTTTGATACCATTTGCAGAACTTTAACTCGTAGATCCCCGGGAAACCCGACCTTTAAGGAGTGGGCTCCTAAAACTATTATTAACGGTGTATTAAACTAAGGTAAGGGTCTATCTAGATTAAGTTATTCTCTAAAAGGAATATATGCATTGGGATTCAGAAGTACTGTCATTCTAAAAAATAATAAATATAAATGAATATATAATAATATTTCAATCTAATTAAACCCCTTTCCATCTTGCAATTCGCATCTACATATTTTCACCATTCATCATAAAATCACCCTATTATTATAACTAATTGAAGTTATCATTATATTAAATTGATACTAAATCAATTTATGATACTATTTCATATTTAACAGATTCAATTATAAAATCAATATAATATAACCCTCCTATTTAAATATCATGTAGTTATTATATGTTTTGACAAGATTAACAAGCACAAATTTTAGCAACTATTGACATTAAATCAGAATTTAGAAGAGTTATTGGCAATTCTATAATATAGTTTTCATTATTAATAATTTTTTTACAAGAAAGTGCAACTACTAAACAAAAATCAGACAATGAATTAAGATTAACATAAATTGCATTCTTAAGTAAATTTTTAGTTTATTAGGCAAGGGAAGAATACTATTTACTAATGAAGAGGAGCAAAACGTAAATAGAAAATGTAGTTAAATCTTCAGAACTGAAATTAATATTTTAGTTAAAATAATTACTTAAATTCATAAATACTTAGTTTGCATAAATTTATTTATTAATACTTCTAGTATATTCTATAAATGAAAGTTGATTGACCTATAACAAATTAAAAGTATGATTATTTTTTATTTTTGAAGCTATATCAAAGCATAATTAGCGAGATAGTAAAATAAAGTCTAATTCGCTATCTTATTCATTGTTAGTAATATATATCTCTGAGATTACTACATAATGAATGCAAAATAATGTAAATTGGGATGTTTAGCCAGACTATATTGATTTTTCTACTAGTGACTAAGATAAATTCAAGGCTAAAAGCGGGTTATTAACAAATATAAAAAGGGAAATAAGCTTAAATATTAAGTATTACAAAGAATATTCTATAGACGAAATCGGAAATAAAAGTTACTGTTTTAACATATCTAAATAATTTTATTGAGTAAAAATACTTTAAATAAGCATAGTATTGCGTATAGATAAATCATTAAGTGAATTTTTAACAGTAGATTTTTTGTTATAATTCACTTCTTGCAGAATATTTATAGCTAATTAACAAGCTATTTAGTGATTTTATGAATGAGTCAATTAGTCAAATAGTGTATTTATTAGATGAAGTCTAATACTTAGTGGTTAAATCTCATTAAATTTTATAGTATTGAGCAAATAATAATTATTATAACGCTGTAAAATGATATTAAAGTATTAAGTTTGTGAATTATACGTTTATATAAGTTCATATGTTCTTATTGATTCATAAATTTAATAAAATGTACTTTACTAAGATGATTTTTATACAATATCAATAAGAATATCAAATTTAATTATATTAAATCCTTAGATTCCATTAATATCAACATAATTTGTAATATTTTATTATTTTAGGAAGTGATTTATTTCCCTAAGTTTACTAAAGCTTTCATTTACTTAGTTTGTATAAATATACGGTATTTAACCTAAAAATAATGCTTATTTGACGCAATATTAATTTAATTTCATTATTTCAATTTAATCATAGATATCAGTAAAAATTTAAGAGCATGAATTTAAACATTACGTTAATAGATCAATTGGAAAATAAATTCCATCAAAGTAATAAATAATATTTTATTTTGGAATATTTTAGACTGCTTGTTATATAGAACGATTCTTTTTTGTCACTAATTCCTGCAAAAGCTTAGAATCTGTTTATCTAAAAGCTAACTGCAATATTGATGCATTTGTAGCGATTTTTTAACTAGAAAAATTAAATACCATTTACAAATCTTCCAATATTCCTGCTTCATAACTTTAAAATGAATCAGATTAAATGGATTAGATAAAGCAAAAGTTTAAAAGAGATTTTCTATCCTCTAATAACGATATTTATTGGTAATATTTATTAATCATATATTTACTACATTTATAAAGTTCAAGACTGTATTATTAAATGAAATTTTCTTTGAATATGCTACGCATTAAAGAATTTTACCAAGTGTAAATAGTTTCCAGACAACTATATGTATTGCTTTGAACAAATTATCCTTTCAGTCCATAATTTGCATTTTTAAGGGAACAATTTGGCAATGATGGATTAATAAGATGTGTGATTGTACAAATATTAGTACATGATGCCATAGATTCTTCATTTTATATTTCTAATAGTCGTGATAAATGCTATGAATTAAAGCTAGGATCTAATAGTGTTGATGTTGCTAAAACAGATATATCTCTTTTAGTGATTAAATGATCTTTTGATACTAGTTTAACATATTAATATGCAATATATAAATCATCCATCTCTAATAATTCCAAAGTTTTATTGATAATCATACCAGATGCTAATACAGCTGAATGTTAATATAATTTAATTAATAATTTTTCAATGCATTTGATACTACCAAATGACTTTCTCATAAGAGTAAGTGCTAAATCTGGCTAGTCTATATTAAATACTTGTTTAAGATAATCTTAAACCTAATCATTATTCATATAGTTAATAGCTAAAAATGCAACCTTGATACCTCTATTCTATGCAGCAGCATATGCAAAACATTTTGTTCTAATTTCCTATTGATCAATAGAACTACTAATATGAGAGGCTTCAGACTACACTTCAGACTATATTGATGCAATATCAGCGTATGACTAAGATATTTATTTTTGTTATAAAGTATACATATCCTTTTCATTAGATTGAATATATTCCGAAAATTATTAAAATTAATCCATTATTTTTTAAGTGCTATATGTTTAATCCAATTAATTCTCTGTTTAAAGACAAAACATAGAACTATTTAACTTTAAACCTGGAACTTCTGATGTCATAATCTGCAATCTGGGAAATTTTTTTAGCAGTTCTAATAAAACTCTAATTTAGTTCATATGAATATTAGACTAAAAATCATCAAGAAGAATAATAACCATTAAAGAGCACTCTAATAATTATTTGATAAATATAAATAATAGGTCCTTTATTTAATCAATTGCAACTTAAACTATTGATGGTTAACCTAGTTCTAAATATTTTGCAAATCCTGGTACTAAAGAAAAAATAATATTAATCTCTTTTTATTGCTTAAATAAAGAAATAAAAGTTTACTTTAATATTTCATTTTTTAAGTCAATAATACCTTAAGAAAAGTAAATTAGTAGAAAATGATAAAAATTTTAAACATCAATTTACTTATTCGTCCAATAATTTGATAAAAGTATTTCGCTTATCAACTCCAAGCTATCATTTTTACTAGGAATATAAAAACAAAGTGATTGTAATTTTTATGTCAATACTTATCTTACATCTAGTAGAAGCTAGGATTTACCTGAACCAAAATAGCCTTGAATAATTGTAAGCCGTCCAGTTTCATCGGATGCATATTAATTACCATCTAATCCCATATTGACATTTAAATACTTAGAAGGAATTATTGTTGCGTCCGGTAGGATAATGCTTTTATGCTATTTATCTGTTATTATTATCTATTATGAGTCAAATTTATTGATTTTAAGACATTCAAAGCTGAGATTCCCTGAAAAATGATCACATACCTATTTCAGTAAGCCATTATATATTTATAACTTATGCTTATCAATTTTATTCTTAAATATATGATAATCATATATTGGTCTCGTGTTTGGTTTATCAAATAGGGTACTCCAAATTTAATTAAAACTAGAATGGACTTACGAGACAGACATGAAATAGTCTGATGGTTAATAGTAGAGTAGTTTTACTATTTGAACTATGAGAAGTTAAGGAATATTCTTATTTTATAAAATACAGATAGTTTATAATTTTTATGTTTATAATTAGTCAAGAGTGTTAATATTAAAAGCATCTAGAGGTAGCTCACCAGTACAAATTTAATAAAATAAGCTACCAATTTAATATATATCACATGAAATTGTGAATCTTATCTTTTAAATTACCCTTAAATCAGGAGGAAATGCTAAATATTATCTAAATTTCAAAAAATTATCAAATTTAGGGTCATCGTATGATGAATAATTAAATTTTTAGCCTGTAAATTCTAGAGGACATAAAACTTATATGGATAAAGTCTCAATTGGTATATAGTAACCAATAAATTAAATATTTTTGCCAATTAGTACATTTTATGTACTGATACCTCTAACAACACCTCCATTAGTATGAACTGTAGTTACACCTTCTAAAATAATAAAAAATATAGCAAACATCTTTTATGAATAAGGTAAAGAATATCTTGAAATAGGCTTTGAATTAATATCTACTAAACATTACACAATTAATTTCTATGTTGATTATTCAATATAAATAGGTAAAACGGAACTAGTGATATTAGTATGAGTTTTAAGCTTCAATAAATCTAAATAATAAGAATCTAAGTGCTCTTATAACCAAGTATGCGTGTTAATATAGGTGTCAAAGGTTTACGTCATTTTATGAAACGTATTTAATTTATTATATATAATATTAATATAGTTTGCGTTCCAATAGTTATGTATATAAGCACACTATAGCTAAAATGCTTTAAGTAGTTTCAAGATATTTTACTTTACCCACATCATGGATTAAATTTTATAATAGGTAATAATGGTGAAGGGAAATCTAATATTCTTGAAGCTTTATAATGTCTGACAGTGTCTACAAATTAAGAAAGAAGAATTAGCCTAATTCAGAATCATTATGGTAGTGCCAGTATTTACTATCAGTTTAATGATTTAGATATCGTAAAAAATTATTCAGATTAATTCGAAGAATTATTTCTTAATGGTACTAAAATTTCATTTCCTTAACTTTAAAGTTAACTAGAATATTATGGAATAACGAATTTATAGATTATTAAATAAAGTGATGTAACTCTCATAAAATCATTATAAGATCTTTATGCAGTAAAAAACTTTGATCAAAGATAGAAGGAAAATAGAAACCTTTTATTAAAGTCGAGCTAGAAGCATGATTAGATTAAGGAAAAATTAATCGAATTAGACATGAAAGTTAAGACTTTATAAAATGATAAAGCTGAATTTACTATGTATCTAGATTTTTAGCATTAAAAATAACGGGCTGAAGCTACAGTAATTTATTTTGATTTAGTTATGCTAAAGGGGCGAAAGATAGAAATAGATTAATTATTTTAATAAAATCTGATTTAACACGATAATTAAATAAAAGATTAATCCATTTATGAGAAACTAATTTAAGAAAGTGAGTAGATAATTGAAGAAACAGAGTAAAAAATAAATCAACTTTAATAGTAAATTTACTAAAATAAATAATAAAAAGATATTTTATAAGAATTATTGCTATCTTCTCCAGATTATATATTGTCTGTTAAGTCATAAACATAAAATGTTGAAGATCTAGATCACTAAATCTTGTAAACACAATCCGAAATTTAGGATTTATAAAGTCAATTGTAGATAATAATGTAATAATACCAATCAATAGTTGTAAAATTACAATAATTTAATAATTCTGAAAGTTTAGATGAAAATAAATCTTAGATTTAGAGCAAGCTTCTTAAAGCTAAACATAAATGTTAAGAATATAGTGAATAGCGCACATAATTAGTATCTTAGTTAAATTAGTTATAAATACCAATAGAACAATAGGATTCAATCAGTGTATAATAATATGCTAGAATAAAATCACAGTTATATATAGCTGTATAAAGTTTAGAGAAATAATAAAAACTTAAGTAAAATTAAATGTTTGATAACTAAAGAGCGGTTTCAGAGCTAAATAGATAAATACCTGGTTAAGTTGCATATCCTATTTAGTATATATAAAAGTTATTAAAGTCATAAGGAAATAAATTTGAAAATAAAATTTTTGGGCCATTGTATTAACTTTTAAGTTTTGATAAAAGTCTTATTAACGTAATAGATGCAGCTATAGGGATGTCATTATTTAATATAGTGGTGGATACAGAAGAAGCAGCACTCTAGATAATAGATTTAATGACTGTAGACTCACAAATTGATCTTGATTTAGTAAATGCGAAAGTAAACTTTTTACCTTTGTCTAATTTTAAAGTATAATAATATTTGAATCTTAGTTTACCAGATGATTCAGTATAGTTGTCCTCATTACTCTCAGTGGATGATTAATTTTAAACTTTGATCTAATGTTTGTTTGGACGAGTTATTATTTGTAAAAATTTATAACTGGCAAAAGTAGTATAAAATACTTTAAATCTAGATTGTTTTACAATTGATGGCGACTCTTTATAGCATTCAGGGTTAGTAGTTGGTGGGTATAGAAATACGATTAGAGTAAAATGCTGTTTTGATGTGATAAGTACTGATATATAGTTAAAATAGACTATTAAGGTAATAGTAGAATCAAAAGAAGAGCATGATAGATTAGTGTAAGAAAATCATAGGTTATAACTAAAAGTTATTTAAGATGAAAAGTATTAGCAGAATTATATCAATGATATGACTATATATCGCAATAATATATTAGAATTGGACAGTAAAATTAATTAGCTTGAAAAGCAAATTAGTGAAGAGACTGTTTAAATAAATAGCATGGAAAATTAATTAATTATTTTAAATCAAGTTGATGTATCATAAACTTAGCAGTCTGTCGAAGAGCTTAAAAATTCTAAATAATAAAAGGATGAACTTATTTAGTAGTAAAAGCTTAAAATTTTTCAATCATAGAAATAGGAAGAATTCCTCTTAGAGAAATAGTAATTATTAAACTAAAAGAAAAACTAAGTACAAATTTAGCTAGATGTTCAATTACAGAAAGTTAAGCGATAATTTTCTAATTTGGATATTCCTTCAGCAGCATCTCCTGAAGAAGCTATGGAAATAGCATAGCGACGAAATAACGATTTATAACAATAGATTAGAATGGATAATGAACAAATTTACTAACTTAATAAAGTGTTATAAGATCATTATTAATAACTTCAATAAGTTTAGTATAGTTTGGTATTAGCTAATAAATAAGTTAATGAGATATCATTATTGTAACAGATTACTAAATAAGAAATTGATGACTTATTCTAATCAATTCATTTATTAGAGATGTAATTGTTGTCTTTACCACAACCTTTGGACTTCCCATCACGAGCAGATGCAGTATGCTTTTCTTCTAAAGTTTAAAACTAGTTATTATAATTTAAGAACATTAACAAATTATCAATTGATTAGTTTACATTACTTAAATCTAAGTTTGATTCTTCATCGGATAAATTTGCTCAGCTCACTATAAACTAAATGGAATTAAGCAAAAATGTTGAAATAGCAGATTAACGTTTTAATTCTTAGTTTGACGATACTTTAGAAAAGGTGAAAAAATATTATAAGTAATATTTAAAATTTTTATTAGACCTGACTGGTGATATTTTAACTAAAGAATAAACTATTGAGTTAGTAATTCACTGTAAAGGATCAGCTTCAGCAGGGTAATAGGCTGCTGCTAGGGCAGCATATATTTTAGCTCTCTAAGCGAATTCACCAATTTTAATTTTAGATGAAGTTGATGCACATTTAGATTAAGACACAAAACTAAAGTTTGGTCAGTTACTATAAAGTGTTAGTTAGAAATCTTAAATTTTTTGTGTTAGTTTTTGCAAAGAAATTCTATCATTTGGAGATAAAATATTTTAAGTAGCAGAGGGAAATGTAAATGAGGTGATCTGATAATTTTTGTTATTATTATTTATAGGGGCTTTATAAGGTTAATACCATATAATTATAAATAGAATAATAATACTGTATAATCGTTGATATAAATTACTATACTTAGTAGATTAAGTCAAGTAACAAGAATAATCTTAAAAAATTTAAATTTTACATATTCAATGTTATCATAGTCATATAATGACTACATATTAAAAGTAAGTAATTTAATCTTAGATATAAATATTTCATAAAGTAGTAAGATTGTGTATATTTCCATTACTTAAATGAGCATCATCTAAATTATACTTTGATAGTTTACTTTAATCTAATATGCTTAATTTATTTTATTTATTGAATACGTTTTGCCTGCTCATGCTGAACCCATAAGTCCAAAATAACCATAGCTCATTATTTCAATTTTTTAATTTCAAAAATTTAATTTCATCTGATTGGATATTATAGTCCATATATTTAATTGAATAACAAAATAACTTAAATTATAAGTATTAATCACTTTAACAAGAATCTACAAAAAATATAAATTGATTCTATTAAGCTTCTTCCTGAGATGTGATCCTTTTACTATCAATTTAATTTAAAATATTAAATGATAATTAATTAGTTCTATTTGTCATACTTTTCCAAACAAATATATATCGATTTAATGGTTACAATATTAAACTTTTGGATGTTACAATGCCTATTGTTTCATCGTATTAATTTGATTTTATATAAAATGTATTTAAATATCTAGAAAACTTAGCTGAATTAATTTTGCTTATAAGATCAGCTTTAATAATTAATCTTTCTTTGTTATTTGCAAATCCATCTTTTGCTTGTAGTTAAAATATAACCTCAATTCAATTATTTAAAATTTGAATGAATATACTATTCGCTGAATTCTAATCAAAAATATTTGTAAAACATATTCTAGGAAACCTCAGGAACGACATTATATCCACCACTGGAATCAAAAGGCTTTTAGTAAAACAGCCTAAAATAATTATCATTTATTATTTATAACGGTATACGCTTATCACTAAAGTTTAATAAAATATGATAATTAGTAATATTTATATAATACATTAATAATACACTTTATAGATTATATTATTTATTAAAAATGAATTGTTTTGATTTTTGTAGTGACGAAGGAGTAATATTATCTTAGCTGTAATTGTAATAATTTTTAGAATTAAGAACTTGATTTTAGTTACCAAAAACGTATTTTTATTTATATACATGTTTGTAAAAATACGATTAGTAGTAAGCATCATTTATAAAAGTATAAGTCAGGATTTAATGGTTTCAGAAAAGGTTGATCACCTTATGGTTTGCAACGCGAATTATAAAATATTGAAACTTTTTCAAAAATTAAAATATGTATATCACTGTATTTTGCGATATTGATTATCTATTTATAGTTAATTTTCGTGCCACATAATTAGGTGTATAGTTTCAAAATCATTAGATTTGCTAATTTTAATCCATATTAATTTGTTAAAATTTAATTATATAAATCAAAAGTATATGAGTTTAAAGCTGAAACCTATTTCAGATTAGCATTAATAACTTTTAATAGAAATTATAATTTGTATTTTGTCATCATTAAAATCTTTTTCATATTGTTTCATATACTACTACACAGTTATTTGACCATCAAAATGCAGAATTTTAAAAAATATTTTTAATATGTATTTTAATACGGCTTTTATTAACATAATTCAGATCATCCAACTTTCATGAATATTTTTGAGAGATAATTTTGGTAATTAAAAATTATATTGTATGGTAAACGTAAATAGTTATATAATATTCAGATTCCTTTTATTTTCAATTGTTCTAATTGGCAGTCACATATATCTTAGCATGTCTCATTATACTTTTTATGATCACTTTAAAAACTAAAATCTCACTTTAGAGTATATTTTAAATCCTGGGTCAGAAATATAATCTGTGAATGTTTAGTTGCTATTATATTGAGAGAAGTATAAGGTCTCCTTATACTTCATTTTGAGGTATATAAACTATGAATGTTATTTTTATTATTTACCAATGAGTGATGTTTTTACAGTTTAAGTTAAAAATAAACTGAAATATTTAATTTGCTATTTTATAATTACATTTATAGCAGAGAATATAGGTATTAAAACTATGGACGATCGATAATTCGTATTTAAGTTAAAAGATGTGATTCAAATTCTCAAATAATCAATCTAAAGACTATAAATATTAATTAGTATATTATTCATTATTCTAAATTGAAAAATTAAAATCGAAATCAATAATGCTGCTTAACATTTTTAGTGTTTATAAATATAATTTACATTAGTAATTTATAATCAGAACATATCGTCGAATAGATTGTAACAACTGCAAATATGTAATTATTTGAAAATTATTCCATTATTAAATAGTAAATTGAGTTTATGATTGAAAAACTAAAGATGAACTTAAAATATGCTGAAAAGTTCGAGAAGGATATGAGAAGAATGAATTGTAAATCGTAATTAAAGAGATAGAAATTGAAATGAATATTTAAAATTTTCTATTAACTCTCAATTTCCTAATATTATATCATTTCTGAGGATTTGTAGTTATTAATCATTGCTATAACATTCGTTTTTAAATATTGATATTTAAGTGCATACAACTTGTAAAGTGATAAAGGATTATATTTGATAGATGTTAAATATCCGATTGCTAATAAGATTCCTAGTAAATCATCGTTACTAATTATTTATATTTATTTCTAATACGGAATTAATTTTTAGAATTACTATAGCTCCGTCCTTTATCTCTAAAATTAATAAGTCATAATAAATTCAATATATTATCTTTATCACTATGAGCATTATTAAAAATAGAAAAATTAATTTGGAGTTACAGGGTGTGCTGATACGAGAACTTCTATATGTTAGGGATTCGTTACTTCTATATTGATAGAGTTGTATGATATCGTTATACTTGATATTAATGTATTTAAATCCAAGAAGGTAATTATAATTTGGAAATGAGTTATGATTTTTGACAGTTCATGAATTCTAAATGTTCTACTTTTAATAATAAATTAAGGACATTAATTTTTATAATTGTACACTTATGATAAACAAGATGAGTGATAAAATGTGTTTCAATTAAACAGATTTCAGTTTTATTTGATAGTACGTAATTAGAGAATATACTGCACTTGATTTGTTATGTATGAATATACAGATTAATTGAATTCAAATTTTACTTTCTAAATGATGTTATAGGTTATTTTATTTATTATACGATGATAAAGACGAGTATGTCAAAATTTAAGAAATATATCAACTAGTTATTAAAAGAATATTATAATTATTTATATAAATTACTATATAATAATTATTATATTTTATGACTGTTTTGTAAAATTTTAATAGTATTTAGAATAATTTTTATTTTATCTTAGCTAATTTTATCCGATTAGATCAAGGTTATAAAAAAATTGATATCTTGGATATAATATATCCTTGTAATCACTTGGTATTAATTATACATATCATTAATACGTATTAATAAGTTATGTTTCTAATTTTTATGTCAGTTCTTAGATTTAATTCTTCATCCATAAATATAAATTTTAAAAAGTCATATAAGTATAATATCTTTCAGTTTCCATGAACAAAGAACTTATTCTTTGATTTATTAAAACTTTATACTTACCTTATAATCAATCTTATTATTAGACGTCACTTTAATAGTTGGTTAAAATTATTCTCTACTAAAAATAATTGTTTCTTTATTGCAATCGAAATGAATGGTAACAATTACTTCCTATTGGTAGTAGAAATTGTAACCATAAATTTCTAATTTTTCGGTATTTTGTAAATGTTCTATTCTCTCAATATTGCTATATTTATTTTCCCATGTGATTGTAAAATGTTAATTTGTTATATTGAGAGTTTTTAGTTCAATAATAGGATAGTTTTAATAAGTTTTATCAAGAATTTTTTTATTATCATGTAACCCAGAGTCTGCGAAATATATAATTGGTTTATGAACTCTTTTGTAGAACTATCTCTATCAAAAAAATATAAAATCTGGAACTGATCCTTTTCTATGTAACAGTATATTAATAGAATTAACATCAAATATAGTTATAAATAATATCTTATTCGAGACTTAGTTAACTAAAAGGTATTAACAGCGAATTATAACATCTTTAAAGATATTTTATCTAATTTAATAGAAAACACGTTATTGATTAATTTATTATTTTAACTTTATATTTTTTGTATTATTTAATTCGTTAAATTTTCTTTCAAAATCTATTTCACTTTACTAAAAATTCAATTATTCCTAGATTTCGGCGTTTATTTATTAATCATCATCAATAAAATAGTTTGAAGAGTCATTAATTTGAATTATTGATTAATTAAATTAATCAATAACTCAGCAGTAAATGTTTTTTTCTAAACTCCTTAAAAATTTGATGGCTTTGTTTATATACTTAATATCAAATAGTCAAATAATAAGATAATAATCTTTTAAATTTTGTTAAAAAAACTTTCTTCTTCTGTTAAGTAGAAAATAAATTATAACATGTATATTATTTCGGTCAACTATTATTTAGAAAACTATACTTGTATATAATTAAGAAACTATTCAATATCATACTGTTCTGAAGTTCTAATATATTAACAAAATTGTTTAAAAATAAGTTATGTTCCTAAATTTACAATTCTTTAATTAACTAAAGATGATGTGACAGCAATAAAAATTTAATTTTAACCATATTTCGGATTTTCTGGAAATTAAGCTTTTACTTTCACATTATTGATACAATATTAATATGTTTCTTTAGTTTTAACAAGTTTTAACCCATTTAGTGTATTTTCCAAATTTAAAAGTAAATATAATGATAAGGATTCTATCTTTGTATTACTATATTTAGAAAGATTAATAGTAAATTATGATACATTATTATAACGTTCTAATTTGTTTTTAACTCTGAAATATAAAGCAGGTGTGATAAAAGGTGTAATAAATTATAGATTTAAAGTAAGTTCTTGTTATATAATAAAGAAAAAGAGAGGAATATCGAAAAGATTTCAAGCTTCTTCGATTTACTATTCTACAGTATTGTCAGAAAAATTATTTTTAAAAATAGAAGATTCAGTATAATACTCTTTTTTTAATTAAGATGGAAGAAATTATATCTAACCCATGAGCTAAAAATGTATATAATGGTTATAATTCCCAATAGATGTATTATAAAATTTATGAAATCGAGTGCTATTAATTAAAGATAAATCAGTACTAGCATAAATGGAAAAACATTTTGTTTATGTTTAAGATTAACTTATTTAATCAATTTAAAAAAAAAATTAGTTAAATATTATCAATAACTATATTGGCATAAATCTAAATTATTATTAAATTAATCAGTTAAATTTCTTATGATATATGTTTATATGGTCATAGGATTATAAAGTTCTAAGCAAAGTGTGTATAATAAATGTTCATAATCTTTTTTACTTTAAAAATGTAAATTAAACTACTCAATTGTTTTTTTTGAAGTAAGTCTAAAGCATATTGGGGAAGCACAAAATAGGGATTATATAAAATATGAACCAAAATCTAAAACTTCAAAGTTTTCGTATGACTTCTCTTAATCTTATTAATTATTGTCATAAGTTTTTATACAAGTGCTATTTCTTCTAATATCTAATTATACATTTAAATAATAATTCTATGAGTATTTCATATCTGATTTTTCTTTTTAATCCAAGAAAATTGATGAACTAACTAATTATGAATTTTCACGACTGTAATTTAATAAAGAACGGCACAAATCTAAAAAATCATGACTGTAAAGGCTAGAAATTCATTTAATGATAGATTTATTTATAGTACTTTCTTTATTCTATTAAGTTTAGTTTATTTCCAATATTTTTTTTTAATATAAACACTATGAAAACTTTGAAATTTGTAATATAAATTAATAATATACTTATTAAGCTTCGGTTAATGATTCATCAATTAGTAAGTAGATATCATAATTTAATATAGGAATTGTAGAAAACTTACTAATATCCGGATTTGAAATCCATTATGTAGAATCAAATAACTATAATTAACTAAAATCTTAATTAATATCAAAAAGGTTTTATAAGAAATTTAACATAGTAGTATTATCAATTTATTCTATATTATCACAGTATATTTTATTAATACAATTTATTAATGATTATTGATATGTTTTCATATTAAAATGCAATTAGTGATCTGCTTTGATAAATTCTTTTACTTATAAATCTAAAGTATTAAAATTAGTTGGAATTTTGTTTAAATATTTTGTATAAATGTTTATAGTTAAATCTTTGATGTCAATATAAACTGGATTTGTAGTACTTAATTTCGAGATATATAAAATCTTAAAATAGTAATATAATGTTAGCATTGTCACTGTTTTCCCAGAATTTTGACTTTAAGCCATAACACCATTCTTCAATTTTCTGAAGCTCGATAAAATAGTAATGTACTCTGGTTTAAATGCAATTGATATATGAAAAAGTTATTTGAACATAAATAATAATTAACCTGGATTATGATTATTCTTAATAAAAGAGTAATAAAAATGAAGAGGTAATTAAAAATAATTTTATTGATAAGGAAGATAATATTCTTTTTAATCTATTTTATTATCATATATATCTTAAACATTCTGAAAATAAACAGCATGTTCAAGAAATCGTTGATGGAATATACTATTTTAAGAATAAGCCTTCATAAGCATAAACGCGCTTGTTGCAAATATTAATGCCATTTTGTGTGTGTTTTCATGTAAGATTGACTACTAGATGACAACTATTTTTGCTATTACTGCTAGCTAGTTATTATATACAATTAAATCGACATCATCATAGTCACAAACTAAAGGTTTGAAAGCTAGTTATTCTATATCTTTTTATACTACCGGTTTTCTGACTAAATATATTATTGTTTCGGTGTGACGAATTACTTTTTAAAAGAATTATTCCAACGTTTATTCTGAAATATATAAATTAAGACCAATTCTAGTACAATAAAGTTCTATATGAGGATATAATTGTAAATAAATTTAGATTATTTTACTCAAATTTGTTTATTCTAAAATTATTTACTATACATTTAGAGGTTAGAAATTAACCTTCTAACTTATATATATAAAGAAAATAATTTAATTTTGCAATTTAGAGAGAATTTAAATCATCTAAAGAAAGAAAAAGAATTACCTTCTCGTCTACTAAATCTTCTCCAAAATTTGGAATATCAATAGATAATCCCAGTGAAGACATCCGAACAATTAATTTGCTAGTAATTAATTCATAATTACGATGATAATGCAATTTAAAACAAAGTATCCCAACATAATCATTTGTTGTTATTTATGAATTAGAAGATTATATATTTATATATAATATTATATATTTTTATAACAAATGTATTTAATATTTGTAACCAGAGATAACTACCAATAGAGTGTATTAAAATTAGATATATTGAATTCCAATAATATTGCGCTTTTGAGTGAATCTATAATAATAGAAAAATAGGTTTATTTAGTAATATCAATTAAATTTTATGTAGATTGTTGTAAGTAACTATTTGGATATTTAATTATTTATATATTTTAAGTATACTTTGGAGTGGGTATTCTATGTAAGTGAGGCCAAATAAGTCAGCATCAATATTTTATAATATTAATTAGTTAAAATAAGTTATCATTATTACTTAATAAAATATATTATGTCTAAACTATATTCCATTAGAAGAAAAAAAGTAATACAAAATATAAATTTTAGTAAACAATAATTATTATAGTATAAGTTAATATGATCAATTCTTATAAAAATATTTATCAAAAACGGTTTTGCACATTATTTCCTTATTTCTACTATATTTTAAATTTATATCTATTTTATAACTCATATTTAATACAAAATAATGTTAAACTAAAGTGTATAAAGCTACTTATATAAAAGTTAAAAAATTAAAGTTAATCAAGGTGATTTTATTTGTCAGCCTAACCGTATATAAGCTAACCGAACCATTACAAAATTATGAATTTCGTACTGTCATTGTGAATCAGAAATCATATGGAAGCTAGATTACATATTTCTTATAATTCATTGGCCAAATACTTAAACAACTAAGGGTACATAATAATAGTTAAAGGTTAACCTAATTCTCTAGTTAGTTTCATCAAAGGTAATGATATGATTATAAATGAGTATTTAGAAATCTATAATTTTTTATAAATTTAGTAGTTTGTTATTATCTATTAAGGTATCAAATTCAAATTATGGATCAAGTTAAAGAATCAATTCAAATAATAAATATTTATCATATTCTGTTGTGTTATGGGCATATGAATATGTCACATCATACGTTTTAATATTAGTAACATATATCTAATAGATCTTATTAGTTGGTATCAAGTGATGAAATATAATTCCACTAGTAAGCTACTATCATCAAATACAAGTGTATATCATGATTAATATTCAAAAAAAGATATATCATCATTCGCGTTGCGAACACTGAAATACCTTTCCTTTTCTAACATAAAATTGGTATATATTTATTTACTTATGGTGGCTTACTACTAATCTAATCAAGTAAGATCTAAAGTGCGTTGTCTGAGATATCATAGACAGAATTATCTACAAATAGTGATATTTGCATTTCAATTAGCATGCATTAGGATATTTATACTACTTGGGATGAAAAAAACTGAACAATAATTCGAATATAATCTTATAAAAAGGAATATATAATTATTATATAAAATATCAGATCAAAATTGTATGAATGGTAAAATAATGTAAATGCCATATATACCTAACAAATAAGCAGACGATATTTGAGTGGACAAGATCGACACGTTATGTTTATATTAATTTAATGAAACATATCTTACTTTAATATAGAATAAATACTCTAATTATATGTAAAATATACTCAAAATTTTAAGCTTAAAAGTACTTCGGAGCAATCTAAACATTCTGAGACGCATATATTTTAAGTAGTAATAATACATAGGCAATATCATGGGATCTTTGCGTGGAAAAATAATTCAATAGCAAAGCTCAGAGAAACATTTATTAATGTGCATCAAGCACTTATATGATTCAACACCATAGAAAAAACATCACTAATTGATCATAACCTATAAACTACAATATCTATTGTTTTAGATAGGTTCTCTTGATTTTAATATCTGCTGTAGTAAACATACAGGGGTTAACTGTTAATAGTTATCTGATCAATGAGCACCTAATCAAAAGTTATAAAAAGTAAATGAGTAAATTATATTTTATCGTTTTTGCTGTATTTTAAATGGATAAATAATAAATCATAATATTACCTGTCATTTCACTGCCTCAATTATTCTAGGAATTTCAATTAAGGTTGTACAGACTGCTGCTATTACTAGCGCACAGAAAACCGTAAATATAATCTTCTTCAGCAAAATATGCTGATCCAAGATCTTGGTTGCCGTCATATCACCACAAATAATAGCTCCAGTAAATCCACCGCCTGGGAAGCTCCACGCAGACGAAAAGCACAAGTTTTTGTACATGGGATGGAAATTCTTCATTCTGTGTTGAGAACCAAATTCGTCAGGATTGTATCCATATAGTGATCCAGATTCACTTCTTGTGTATCTACGCATTGTGTTAGGAGTACCAACCTCTATATGATCAATCACAGCCTTTATGCCAGGGTAGTATTCCTCTAGCCTATTGATGTAAATATCAGCAACTTCCTATTTCTTCAGCTTATATGCATCTGGGGTAAGATCCTTCCACTCCTGAATATAGGCTGCGGTAGTAATATTACAGAAAGTTCTGCCTGATGCGGTTAACCTGGAATCGACTTTTGAGTGATCTACAAATACAAATGAACGTTCTTCTATCTTTTCATACGCCACTAGGTTAAGGTCAGAGAGTGGGCGTGACAGGTCATTAGAGAAGAAAGTAGAGTACGCATTATTGGGGAAAAGCGTATTAAGATCAGCATTGCATACGAAGTAAATGACAAACAAAGATACTGCTGGCGCCTTACGTTTAGACCTTTCATCAAAAGTATTTTTAAGCTTCGGTATCATTCTGCCAAACACTAGGTCTGGAGCACAATTACAAACAATCTTGTTGGATTTGGAAATCTTAGTCAGGTTTACGTTTACCTAAGTTTTGGTTTTTCTATCGAAGTAGCTCACGCCAGTACAAATTGGTTTCTTAGCATGTTCGTCCTGAAGAATTATCTTAGTTACATCAGCCATGAGACGCACTTCGCCGCCATGTTCGCGGATCACTGAAACCAGGTAATTTGAGAGGGTTCCTGAGCCGCCTTAAATCTAAACAGCTTTCTGGTAATAGCAACACTAAGGAATGGCGTGATAGATTAGATTCATATTGTAAGGATTGTCGGAGTAGTAAACAATGTTTGTGTTAATTACATTTTTGAGCTTTTCATCAGTGATATAAAAATCCAACCATTAACCTATAGTATGTTTTCTGATCATTGGCCAGGTGAAGTGGACAGAGTGTACAATGGGGAAGAAAAAGAACTAGAAGTAACCCATGTTATAAGGAAGCGTAGTAGCACATCTGGCAGTATTGTATATTTTTTTGAAGTATCTTCTGATACCCTTCTCTTCATGAGGGAACTTTTCAATCAGATAATTTCTTGCATTATCTAGACCATGAGGTATAGAATAGTGATTCTCTTTATCTGCTATATCCCAGACTGAGTTAGATGACACAAAGGTTATATTTTTATCAATACCTAGTTCTTTAAATATCCTGTGTTTTCCATCTGTCTTCTTATCTCCAAGATCCATCTCGTGCAAAGCCACTTCATACACATCCTTACCACGTTTGAAGGTAGTTGCACACCCTCCTGCCTGGAAGTGCTATTCAAGAACAATAACTTTCTTCCCATTAAGGGCAAGCTTAGCAGCACAGACCAGACCACCAAGACCAGAGCCTATAATAATATGATCAAATTTATTCTGAAGACTACTATCTGTAGGACTGTAAAGGACGCCAAGTTCACTCGTCATTTTAGAAATGCCCTGTTTTAAAAATGTCATTATTTAGTTATAATTATATTATAGGAAAGATATAGAGTAATAAAGATAGGTATTATTATCTTATATATATTATAATTAAAATTCATGAGATAAAATGCCAGATAATGTATATTAAAATTTATATTTACCTTGTTATATAAAATTTAAACAGGGTATTCTTCTAAATAATTTTTATTTAGAAAAACTAAAATTGTAATGTAATATGTAACATTAATTATGCTTATTTTATATATATCTTAAAATAGTGTCAATGAAAATTTTACTGTGAGTATAGTATTTCAATATTATATGTAATAATCTATTTTCTTAATACGTATAAAAATGCAACTTTTGCAGTATAATATACTATTTATTATTTTTTCTAAACATATATAAATAAATAAATAAATAAATAAATAAATAAATAAATAAATAAATAAATAAATAAATAAATAAATAAATAAATAAATAAATAAATAAATAAATAAATAAATAAATAAATAAATAAATAAATAAATAAATAAATAAATAAATAAATATATATTTAAAGTATTCAACTACATTATACATTTGTAGTGTGATTTTTATCTCAATTACTTACTATTGAATTAATTGATATGTATTTCACCATTTTTATCAAATAATAGTATGATAAGTATTAAAAGTAAATTTTACAGTATACAATATCACAAATTACCAAGAAAGCTATTTATCAGACTAGGTAAATTCTAGAATTTGTTAAAATAATAGTTTTTAAGTCTATTTACAGGTTATCTATACCGCATACCCAAAATTTTATTTAAGTAGTAACTTATCTACAATTACCAATAACATTAGCGTGCAGAATATGGCTTTAAAAGAACCAGAATATTCTATTGCTAAAAACTTACATTATCTTAAGAATTATTATTAATAACGAATATAACACAACTAACCGCTTACTCGCAGTAGTCAAATTCACATGCACAAACTGCTCGTCAATAGCTTGCAAAAACACGTAGCCATAATTTCATAGTTGTGCTTGAATTTGTATGGATTTTATTTGCTG